>NC_046289.1:53950357-54278690 GCF_004115265.2 Rhinolophus ferrumequinum | reverse complement strand
ACATTAGGATTACATGGGGAGAATACACTCTGTATGGGCCTTCTCCTGGGTCCTCGCAGGCCATTCTAAAGGATTTCTTCACATACTGTTTTTTCGTGTTTTGTTTGTTTGAAGATTTGTTGGTTAGGACCCTGCCATGTCTGTAGAAAAATAAGTGTTGGCAAAAAGGCTTAAGGATGAAAGGACAAGAAACTTTGTCTACCCAACACTAAATGTTTTGTTTAAAATAAAAATAACAACAAGTGCTTTTATAACACTATGCAATAAACATAGTTCTAAATGCTCTTTATATTTGCTTATCATCTTCACAACATTCTTACAAGATAGTAACCCCAGTTAACCCAAGATAGACCTAGAGAAATGAAGTCACCATCCACATTTAGAAAGGGGCAGAGTCAGGATTCAAACCCCACTCTCTCTAGCTCAAGTTCATGCTATTAACCAATTAAGTTATATTTAGCCAGTCATTAAGAAGTTTATTCTGCACACTACCAAACATTAACACTGAAATGTTTGAAAAAATCTGAAGGACAAGAGTTAACCTCCCCCGTTTTCCACCTGGTTGTTGATATTCTGTAGAGATGGTGGATGACGGAACACGTGGAGAGGCTGTCAGCTGGAAGTCCCCATAGCTGGGCTAAACTGCCTGAGATTTAGGCAGATGCATGAACTCTGGGAATCAACTCGGTTCTGTCCCTCATGACGGAGAGTGCATGATGCAACTGGCACATTTTGGTAGGGACCTGATCGTTATAGATTGAGGAACATGTAGGAGAATTTGCAGACTTTGTTCAGAAGAATGAGAATGCTGTTGGTGCCCACATGACTTTGGTTCTTTAACCTCTAAAGGTCAACCTCAAATGCCCGAGAATCACACACCTCCCATAACGGCCAGCAGGAGTTGGTTGCCGAGGAGCCACCATGGCCCTCCTCTCTGACTTCCTTTGGCTTCCTTTGGCTCACTCTGATCGCTTACTCTGTGCTGCTGATTTGATCCTGCTTCTGATTTTCAGCTTAGAATTAGCTCTCGTCCCTCCTGCACTTGTCCATGTAGAACCTCAGTCCATTTTTTGTCTTGACTATTTTCCCCATTTATTCTTTCAGATGAATTTTAGAGTGGTTTCATAGGTTCTAAATCATCCCTTGAAATGTATGTTGGAGCTGCTTTAAATTTGTGAATTAATTTGCGAAGAGTTGATTTATGTTTATATTTATAAATGGTGAATCCTGTCATCCCCACTATTCTGTATTTTCACATTTATTTAAAGATTGTTTTCTATTTGTAAAGTTTTCTAGGTTATGACTATAGTTCCTGTATATTTATTGATATATTTATTTCTATAGGTTGTATATTTTCATTACTCCTTTGAATGAGATATTTTTCATTATCTTTTCTAACTGGATTTCTCTAGTATATAGAGAAACTGTCAATGTCTGAGTATTTATTTTGGAACTTGTTCTCTTATGAAAACTTTATTGGATCTTAAAGTTTTTCAGCTGATACTTTTTTCAGGAGGCATCACGGGCACGTTATTGAGTTTTTGTTGCACAGGACTTAAAATTTTCCATTTGGCATGGTTTTTGCTGCCAGCATATTCCTGTTGAGATTTATTCTTTAATTTTTAGTGTTCTCTTATTGACAAGTTTTGCTTATTATGCATCCAACCAAGTTTCTTTTCTTAGATATCAGTCGTTTGATATCAATATTGGCTTGCATTGGATTAAAATTTACTGTACCTCTTGGACTTAAGAGTCTGGACACGGAATCTCTCTCTGAGGAGCTGGGGAGAGAGTTGTTATGTCTTTTCAATTTATTCCTCTCATGTTGCCCCCCTTTGAGGCCTGGGCTATGATTTGCCTGATTTAAGATGCTACCTGAACAAGTAATTCAAGGATGACAGGGTATGGTGTTATGGAGTCAGGCATTCCATATGATTTATTTTTATTATGAACCTTCAAAATTAGGGGCTATTACTGGGCAGATAGGGTCACCAGACACCTTCGTTTAACAAATATTTACAGATGACCTGGTATAATTTTAAAAAATATAACTATAACAATGGTAGTGATAAGCTATCAACATATTATAAGAACTACATCTGGTACATCTAAATCAGTACATACATTATTCCATTTATGTTCACATCAACACAGTGAGGTAGTCTTATAATCCCTCTTTTAAACTGTGTCTTGAAAAGGTTTCTGACCTGCTCAGGGAAACACAGTTGGAGCCAAGATTTAAACCTGGAAATATCCTTCCTCTTAATCACCAAGAACACTGCTAGTTGCTGGTGATGTAAAGAAATTGAAAAGAAATGCTTAATACCTTTAATATAGTTAGAAATCTATTGGGGATACAGATATTCCAACAATACATGATATGTAAAATGTAAATATACTGTAAATGGAAGTATATACAAGGATCAATGGGATTATAGGGGACACGGTTACCTATGACACCATCACCAACCTGCTTTTTAGTATGGATTTGACTTTACAGTTGACCTTGAACAACATAGGGGTTAGGGGATTGACCTCCTATACAGTCAAAAATCCATGTAAGTTTTGCCTCCCCCCAAACTTAACCACTAATAGCCTGGAATATTTGACCAGAAACTTGACCAATAACATAGATCGTTGATTAACACATATTTTGTATGTTATATATTATATGTATTATATACTGTTTTTTATAATAAAGTAAGCGAGAGAAACACAAATGTTATTAGGAAAATCATGAGGAAGACAAAATACATTTACAGTGCTGTACTGTATTTATTGATACCATAAATCCATGTGTAAGTGGACCTGCACATTTCAAAACCATGTTGTTCAAGGGTCAACTGTACTTCATTGGATACCTCAATGGAAAATGGGTTTTAAATTTCAAGTTTTTCTGTGACAAAGGTAGGGGAAGTTTTGTGTTTTTTTTTTTGTTTTTTTTTTTTTGTTTTGTTTTTTTGGTTAGAGAATAAAGATCTGACAATATCTTCCTCTCAGGCAAAGGTGAAATGGTCTTGAAGGATCCCTTACCTTCCAAGATTAGAGTATTTCAGTTCCCTTTCATCTTCACTCATCCATGCCCAATGAAACTGGGTTCCGGAGGGTCCTGTCCTTATTTGGCTTCTCTCCTTGATTACAGGTTGTACTCCAACTTATATTCATCCCTAAGGCTGTTTACAGGATGCTGAAAATTATGGGTAAAATATTTTTTTTGAAAATATATGTTAATGTGGCTATTTTGACAATACAATCAAAGGCTGTTTCCAAACAAATAGTTGAATCTGTCAAGAATGTTGACATATTTATTTGTTACTGCATAGACAAAATTACTGAATTTTTCACTTCCCCTTAGGGTCCTTTATGTTTGTGTCCATTTATCTAGATATGGCTAAATAGTTAAACTAGTTGTGTTTGCTTTGCATCGGTCTTATTTCTTAAATTGTCCTTTGCATATAATGGTATAATTTGATGATTAGAAACTAATAATAAACATAGATTATTACCTCTGTCAAGATGAATATTAATTATGATCTCTTGAGAAAAACAGTTTAATGAGAACATCTTTTATTTTTAAATGAGTTTGTGTTTTAACATCTTGTTCATCTCAGTGGATAATTACCAAATGCTATAGAGGGCGCCACGATGGTCTGACTTAGCGTGCTATGAAAGTCTTTGGAAAGCCATATTCAGATTCTTTCTACTATAATTTAGATATATTCTGGACTTGATGTGACTGCCTCTGCGTGTATGCCCATATTAATAACACGTTTTCAATTCTGATGAAGAGAAGTAGTTACATTTAGCCTTATAAATACATTGTCCAAAAGTAATTCAATAATAGTAGTTTGGTGCAAAAGTAATTGTGGTTTAAAAGGATTAAGAAAAATCACAATTATTTTTGCACCAACCTTATACCTTCTGAAAATATGACAGCATGAGCGAGCCACGGTTCATCTTCAAAATGCTATTTTCTCAGTTCAACGTCCACATGGCAAAAATAAGTAGGTAAATAAATTGAAAATCTGCATAACCACTGTAGAAGTTATGAAAATGTACCGATCGGATCTCTGACTATGAGGAGCATAATTCACCTACAGCCCCAGCTGCTGTTTTCTGAAACTCATTACTGTGTTTCTGCTGAGGCCATGCTTCCCGTGGGCTATACCAATCAATGATTGAGCAGGGCAGATGTGCAAAGGCAGACAGACCTTCTTGCTAGGTGAAATGGGATTCCTCTGACAAATGACTTTAACATAAGGCCTCTTGAAACGTTTTGCCAAATTCACTTAGAGTATACTGCTGGTCTAAGACACTTCTACCCAACCTTCCTTTTCTCTCTCCTTCCCCCAGGGTCAGGGTCAGTTCTGCATCTCTGACAGCAATTCCAGCCCGTCCTGTCTCCCTCCATATTTTCCCTAACAAATCTTTATGCAACTAATAAATTCCATCTTGACACTGCCTTCTTGGAAAACCCAGTCTAACACCATCACCTTTCAAGCTAAGATAGAGTTTAACTGGTTTAGTTTTAATGCCAACTGGAACTCATAAATTTGTGCCTTTTATATCCTGCTTTGAAGTCACTGTGCCATTATGTCTTTAAACAGGTTAGACTCATAGGGTGAAACTTTTAAGTAACTTTATTTTTGTCTCCTGCTGTCCTTTCAAACTTTTTGGGACTTTTCCTTCCCACTCTCTTAGATGAAAACTTGGGTAGATGTCACTGACTTTTATGTTATCCTCAGATAACACAAGAAGTTCTTAGAATATCTTAGTTTACCAAACTATCTCAAGTGCATTGATTGAAGCACCCACTCCCATTTAATAAGCAAATGTTCTATTAGAATTTTATTAATGTTCTCCCTTCCCTTCAGTTTAGGCCTATGGAGCTACCTCTGTTTTAGCAAGTGTTTAAAGCTGAATCCTTTTCTCTTGGGTTGTTGGAGAAACCTGTCATTACTGGGGACCTCTCACTCTTATTTTCTTGGTAGGGCCAAAAGCAAGACTTCTGGCTATTTGTTTAAATTCTCTACCATCTCTGAGGGATCTATCCAAACAGCTGTAGTATCTTTCTGATGAGGTGTCCAAACACATTCTGATGGCCTTCTGGAGCAACACCTAAGACAACCTCACGATGACTTTCGTCAATGTATCCGCATCTGCACCATAGGTAACACTCACACATCCTTTGTCTGACAAATTCTGGGCATGAAGCACCCCATGCCCTGAAGAACACTGTCCACGTCAGCAGATGGACTGCCGTGGTCTCTTTGCCTTTAGTTTTCTCAGGCATTGTGTCCCTTAAACTGAAGGGGACATAAATCAAGCTCTATCTTAGTCCCATTCTAGACCTTTCCCAAGGTTTGTGGGATAAACAACCATCTTCTCTCTTTTCTCATAGGCTGGGAGGTGCTGCCTGGGCAGAATCCTTCGTATGCAACAATATTCTTAGGAAATTATTCTAAATTTCAAGTCCCGCTCTTGACCACTCTAACCTTTCTTGCAAGCTAGAGGTGCATTTTATGTTCCACGTCACTAGTGTTAAGCAACCTTCCCTGCTTTTGTGGTCCCACTTGGGAAGAGTTGGCACTTGTTCAATAAATTGATATTCAAAGTGTGCTCTGAGTATCAGCAGCGTCCTCACCGGGGAGCTTGTACAAAATGCTGAATCTCAGATCCTATTCCAGACCTACTGAATCATGATGTGCATTTTAACCTGGGCCCAGGTGATTTGTATCCAAAGTAACTTTTGAAAAGCACAGCCTAGAGTACTCATTTGAAACAGCGGTAAGAAGTATCTTATTTTAACATTCTGTCACCACTGTATACAATATTTATTGTATAAATATTTATTGACTACTATTAGGTACAAGACATATTCAAAAGGCTTAATTAGGGATTTGAAGGGGTGCTTGAACAAGCTCATGCATAAACAAAATGCAAAGAATAAAATTAAAATGCTAAGAGATAGTATGGTTCTGTAGGATTTCAGAGAAGGAAAGATTCTTTTCTTGGCTAGAAATTCAGAACGGAAATCATTTGAATTGAGCTTTGAAAGACACATGGAACCTGACCACGTAGAGTTGAGTAATTGTCCATTTTATGTGGAGGGATTAGAGTAAATAAAAGTACAGAGGGGAAAATCATATATCTTCTTTGACTGGAACAGAGGGTAAGTGAAGGTGACACTGGGGTTAGAACTCAGGACAATACACTGGGGCCTTGAATGCTGAGTGAGAGTTTATATTTCATTTGGAAAGGAAGAGAAGGGCTTACTCTGGCGATGTATGGAAGATTCTCCTTAGCTGGTATTCTTCAGCAAATACTGGCATGTTAGAGGGATAACTTGAGACTTTCAGTTCTGAAGTTAAAATCTGGCTGGAATAGAAAGTATAAATCTAGAGATGAGGGTTGGATTGGGTGAGGTCAGTGATCCCAGGGTCTGTCCTGCCATCATTTGATGCTGGTCATTTCTCTATTTGGAAAAAAAAATCTGTCAGAGACTAAAAACGATGGTCTCAATTACTCCTAGGGGAATTATAAGAGGGGAGTATGATGGATACAGTATTTGGAAGCCTGCTTTGGAAAAGTGCCAATTTCCTGCTCCCCTTCATAGCAAAACTTCTCTAGTTGTCAATATTTACTATCTCTAATTCTTTAACTCTCATTCCCTCTTCAATATGAATCAAGCCTCAGTCTGATATAGTCTCCACTCAGTTGCCAGAGTGTTCTTTAGACATAGTCTTATTATGACAATTTCCTTCTTCCAGCATTTAAAAACAATGTAGAATAAACACATGTTCCTTACCATTGTCTAAAATTTAACATGGTCTGGCTCCTGCTTTCCTCCCCAAGTGTATCTCATATTCTTCCACCCCCTCATTCACTCTAGTCTCCCAGGACAGGGGCAAAATAAAACACACAGTAAGAGAGATCTAAGCTAGAAGAAAAAGAAAATCCTGAAAATTTTCTATGTACATAATGTATATAAATACTTTTTTTTTTTTTTTACTATCTTGAAAGATATAGGATGAATTGATAATTGTGGCTATTTTGCTTGGTGGGTGGGGGATTGAGATTGAGAGGGGAAAACTTTTGATCTGTTTTATCTTTCATGTTTTACCTCTTTTATCTATAATGTTTGAATCTAGTTCTCTACCTATACAGGAAAAAAACACACTCCTGTGTTTCTACTTTACTTTCACACTACTTTACATTACACCTGGGGTGTTTTCCCACACATCAAGCAATTCTCCGCAACACCAGTTGGGTGTCCTATAATTCAATTCAGTTCTGACACTGTCAGCCTGGAGTTAGCATCAGATTCCACAAGTTAAGGGGTAGGTCCCAGAAGATTGACTTCACTTCAGACATCAATCACAATGCCAGGTTGTCACCTGTACTTCTGACAGACTGGCTATATCGGGGTTCCCCAAACCCCCTCTTTGGGTTCCATAATTTGCTAGAATGGCTAGCAGAACTCAGGTAAACACATTTACTGGTTTATTAATAACGGATATGAATAAACAGCCAGATGAAGAAACATAAGGCAAGTTCCAGAAGGGTCCTGAGCACAGAAGCTTCTGCCCTCGTGGAGTTGGGCTACACCACTCTCCTGACATGTCAATGTGGTCACCAACCTAGATGCTCTCTGAACCTTGTACTATTCAGATTATTATGGAGGCCTCATCACTTAGGCACAATAGATCAGTAACTCAATCTTCAGCCCCATTTCCCCTTCCTAGAGCTGAAAGTTTCAAGCTTCTGGTTATGGATTTGTTTTTCTGGTGACCAGCCACCATCCTGAAGCTAACCAGGAGCCCACCAAAGACTCACCTCATTAGAACAAAGGATGCTCCTATTACCCAGGAAATTCCATGGGATTTAGGGGCTCTGTGTCAGAAAGTGGGGTCAAGGACCAAATAGTAGAACAAAACATGTTCCTAGAGTGCTTATCACTTAGGAAATTACAAGGGTTTTAGGAGCTCTGTGCCAGGAACCAGGGGCAGAGACCAATATATGTACATATATTTTGTATTATTTCATACTACCTTAACAATAAATTCATGTATCATTTAGCAATCTTTTAATTAGATATTTTAAAAGGTTTAGTTAGGGTACAGCCTTTCCCTCTCCAAATGTCTTAAACAGAGATAATTAGACCCTTCCTCTTCTGTGTCCTCATAGTAGTTTGGTTATAGATCAATTCTAACATTGCATTCATTCTGTAAGTATTTATTCAGGACCCAATATACATGTAGTTAGTTGGCCAAGACAGTCACCGCCTCTTCCCTGAAGGAGCTCACTTTGCATCATTGTTCTGTTCATTTCTCTTTTAAAATGATTTATTTTACCACATGTACTATTTGTTGGTTTGAATTTTTTTTACATCTTTAACGATATATTTCAGAGGTCTTCCTATGACAGGAGATACAGACCTACCTCATTCTTACCAATATGTAAGAAAATGGATTGTTTTAATGGGGAACTTGAGACAGCTCTTTGTAAGAAAATTTTGAGATGCTGTTAAGTTACTATGCCTGGTATTCTGTGTAGTTTGATGACTTTCAGACACTTTGTCATTTATTCTTTCTTTCACTTGTAAAGGAATCTGGGGCCCGGAATAAACAGATTGTTTTCTAGGCAGAATATCTCGGAGGCCCAGAAGTTCAAATAACTCACATATCTTCATAGCAAATTCTAAGAGTAGACCCAGAGGGAGCTGTGGTCTCAAGTCTATCTGTAACTCATCTAGTGGTTTATCTCTCTGTTCACCTCTCCATCCCTCTTGGTCCACAAAGGATTTCAAATAATTAATTGTATCTAGTGATGATACTAATGTTCTTAGATGACTGATAAACCATCTCTAAGAGGAATTCATTAAAAGAACATTGAGATCATTGCTGGAGCAACTTGCTTGCAAAATAAGTATTGTGAAGGCAATAACATTTATTTGTATGTATAGACACTGGGATTTTAAGAAAAAAGTAAGTCACCCTCCTGTAGCATCCCATTTCATATATGCTAAATGACTATGAAAGTTCTCCGCCATATTGGTTTAAATTTGCACTGACTGTTATAGAAGAATACAGAGGTGAATAACAAGTTTTTACTAGTACAGAGGTCAATAAGAAGTCATGGCAGATGGTCTCAGCCAGAGAGAGTGGCCTAGAAAATCCCTTCTAAGGATAGCTGGGTCTGGTGACTCTCTTACAGCTTCCTTTCTTTCCTCCCATCTTCCTAGAACTGCAGCAAGCCCCAGATCCCCAATCTTTATTTATATACAAGCCCCAATGTTTTTTCCAAGGATAGAGATATTATGTTTTTACTTTACATGGGTTTTTCAATGGATTTTAAAGAAAAGAATGGCATACCAGCATAAGACAGATATATGTGTCACAAAGAATTACACTTTTCTGAGTCATATCACAGCAGGCAAGTGATACACAGAATTTAAATTTTCCACAGGCACATTTTTAGAAACACCTTACCAGAAAACATTTTTAACCAAGAAATTCAATATTTTATTTTAGATAATTTGCAAATAATGATCTTCCTAATAGAAATGTCCACCTTCATCAAATATCAGTGAATTCCTAAAGGCCACTTTTATTCTGTAAGACCTGCTAAAGTGGGTCAGCAGAGTTTGAAATAGTTGAAGATTTAGGGATGACCACAATTGCCTCTTTAAGTCAGGGCTAGAGAATGGATTGTCATTTCTATAACTTTGCAATTTGCGACAATCTTATGCATTTTATTGACCTAACTAATTATTTTGAGACTTAGCATAGCTCCGCAGTCTCTTAACTTTAATCAAAGTTGTCCAAAGAATTTGATACCCCTTGATGCACTCACACAGCTCTTTACTTGGAAAAGGCAATTTTGTCAGAGAAGAACCACAATAAGTGACAGCAGATTTAGATTTCCCATCTCCAGCTTCTTTGCACATTGGGTGACAGAGCTTTCCAGGGTGTTCAAGTGTAAGAGGCTGTAGCAACTAAGAATAAAATGTCCCCTTTTCTTCCACATGCCTCCTATGGAAAAATCTGAGCTATGGCTCAATCTAACCCTCACCGGCACTACTGAACTTCGCTTGAGAAGAGAGCAAACCCTGATAAGTGGTATCAGTAGAAACCCGGGGCCATGCACCTCAAAGACGCCATTCCTAGCATCTCTGCTTCATCTTCTTAACAAATTTCTTTCCTAAATCCCCAAGAGACCATATCACATCTTTTTTAAATATGCATATCCCACAATGATGACAATTTCCAAACTTTAATGAAAAAGAGAAGTATTCAGATAAGAAACTCATCATTTTTCCATCACTGTATTTCCCTTCTGATTAAGATGGAGAAAAGCCCTTCTTTCCCCTCTACTTGCAGTCTTCACTCATCTACTCTGATTTTTTTCTAAATATTTTATTTCTATAAAGGGGAAACACGCTTTAATATACCCCATATTAAAAGCAAAACAAAACATTCTTCTTACACTCCTTCAACTACCACATGATTTCCTTTCTCCCTTTCACATAAAGACTTGTCTCTAATTGTGTCTACTTCCTCATGTTTTACTCTCTTTTGACTCTCTTTTTTCAGGTTTCTGCGTCCACCACCCACTGAAATGGTCTCATCGACGTCACTAATTAACTCCATTCAGTCAAATATCAGCCTGTATCTTAGTCAATTTCTCAGTATAAGTCTAAATAATTGACCACTATTTCCTTATTAACACATTCTCTGCTCTTGGCTCCTTTGACACATTCACCTGGCTTTTCTTCTGCCTCACTGGATACTCCTTTTCACTGTTCTCTTCTTTTAAGTCATTAATTAATTAATTTTTGATTGAAAAAACATTTAAACCACTTTGTTGAGGCATGATTGACATGTTAAAGCTCTACATGCTTAAGGTATATAATTCAAAGAGTAAATGTATCCCTCACTTCTCAAATTCCTCTCTCTACCCCCTTTATTATTACTTTGTATGTGTGGTAAGAACACGTAACATAATATCTAACCTCTTAGTAAATTTTAAGTATACAATACAGTATGGTTAGCTATGAGCACTATGCTGTATAGTAGACCTCTAGAATTTGTTTATCTTGTATAACTGAAACTTTGGGCCCTTTGACCAACATACAGTATTTGTCTTTCTATGTCAGGCTTACTTCACTTAGCATAACGATCCCCCAGTACATCCATGGTATTGCAAATGGCAGGGTTTCCTTCTCTTTTAAGGCTGAATAATATTCCATTGGATGTATGTATCACATTTCTTTGTCCATTCATTTGTTGATGGACATTTAGGTTGCTTCCACATCTTGATATTGTGAATAATTCTGCAGTGAACATGGGAATATAGGTTATCTTTTTGAGATTTTGATTTCAATTCCTTTTGGATTAAATATCCACAAGTAGAATTGCTGGATAATTTTTTAGTTAAGGAATATACCTCAACATAATAAAGGCCATATATGACAAGCCGACAACTAATATTATTCTCCACAGTGAAAAGCTAAAAGAACTCCTCTAAGATCAGGAACAAGACAAGGTTGTTCACTCTTGCCACTTTTATTCACCACAGTACTAGAAGCCTTAGCCAGAGCAATTAGAAATAAAAAGCATGCAGTTCAGGAAAAAAGAAGTAAAATTGTGTGTGTTTGCAAGTGACGTGATCTTAAATAGAGAAAACCTTAAAGACTCCACCAAAAACCTGTTAGAACTAATAAATTAATTCAGTAAAATTGTAGGATACAAAATCAATACCCAAAATCAGTTGCGTTTCTATACACTAACAACAAACGATCTGAGAAATTAAGAAAGCAATTCCTTTTACAATAGCGTCAAAAAATAAACAAAAGACTTAGGAATAAATTTAACCAAGGAAATGAAAGATTTGTATACTGAAAACGATGAAACATTGATGAAAGAAATTGAAAAAGACATAAATAAATGTAAAGATGTCCCAAATTGATGGACTAAAAGGATTCATATTGTTAAAATGTTCATACCCACCCAAAGTGACCTATAGATTCAATGCAATCCCTATCAAAATTCCAATGGCATGTTTCACAGAAATAGGAAAACAAATCCTAAAATTCCTATAGAACCCAAAAGATTCTGAATAGCCAAAGTAATCTTGAACACGAAGAAGAAAGCTGGGGGCATCTCACTTCCTGATTTCCAATTATATTACAAAGGTAATATTTTAAAACTTTTATTTAACAAAATCTTGCTATATGTCAAGCACTGTTATTTTTATATATTTTAAATCATTTATGCTTTCATAATGATATACCTAATAATACTTAATAAAGTAGGTATTGCTATTATTCCCATTTTATAAATGAAACTGAGACAACAGAAAGTTATGACACTTGTAAGGGACACTAGATATGAGAATATATAGGACTACACTGTGTACTATTTGTGTTTCTAGTACCTACCACAGCGCCAGCATTAGCGTGCAGGCCTTTGGTATTTATCAATCTGGACTAAGAAGCTTTTCCATTAGCTCTTCAAAGTTTGCATCACTGCCAAAATTATTGAAAAGGCTTCAGACTTTCTGAATTTAGCGCTATGTTTAGTAGTAATTTAAATCTCTCTCTCTCTCTCTCTCTCTCTCTCTCTCTCTCTCTCTCTCTCTCTCTCTCTTTCTCACTCATACACACACATACACCCCTTTCCTCTTTTTCTCACCTCCTCCCCTTTCCTCCTAGCACTTTTCATTAGCAGCTAATGAGTATTCAAAGAGAAATTTATAAGTATATTGAAAGTCCTTAAATCAAATATTTCCAGGACTGGATTTTATAATTTTGTAACTAGAGCACAGTACCTTCATATAAGGAAACAGAGGTTTGTACAAGTTAAATGATTTGCTTAAGGTCACATACTTGGCTGGTAGCACAGGGACGGGATGTAATTCAAATTTCCTGATTTACAATCTATTATTATTTTGACTACTTCTTTTTGTCATGTTGAGTTATATTAGATTAGAGATTTTTCTCCCCTTTGGTCTGTTCTCTGAGTCCCAACCCCTTCCTCTGTTTATGGCTGTACTTCATATTTTTAAAGCAGAAAGACCTATATTTTTTCCTAAATACAATCTTATTCATAATTCTACTGTGTGGACAAGATAAAAATGGAGTTACTTCAGATCAAGTGTGGGCAGGCCATGGAGTCCATACCATTCTCATTCTTCTAATTCTCCCCCGCACTGTTACACTCCCCCCTGGTAACCTAGAGAACCAAAGAACAGAATTGAAAAATCCTGGTAGGCTGAATCAACTCAAATTATTAAGCCATATATCGTTGTTTAGTGCTTTTTTTCATTACAGAGTTTTTGGACATATATTATCTCATTTAATGCCCATTGCATTCTGTGTGAGGTATCTAAGATGTGGAATTTAAACATACTCATATCATGAATGAGAAAACTGAGACTCAGGTTAAGCAAATTTCTTAAACCATAAAAATAAGGAAGTGAACAAAGTGAAACCAAAGTATTAGGGCTTGGAGTCCAGTATTTTTTCCTCCACATTAAAGTACCATGCATATGAACTTTTACCAGATGCTTTATAATATAATTCCCTGGGAACTAGAGGCATAGTCTAAACTGAGAGTATTTGTATTATTATATAGTATTTTTAGTAAAATTCCTGTTTCTAACTTTTAAAGACGCCAGAGGGTGTCCAGAAGTACCTTAAGAGCCTCATGTTCTGGCTGAAGGGTTTTCAAGTTGAAAACATCATCGCTGCTACAGAACTTGCTCTTGTGCACCACTCCCTTGATGCACAGAGCCATTACTCAGCTGCCAGCTTCCTCTTAACTTTTGAAGCATGTCTGCACAATCGCGAACGTGCTGTCCATGAAGAAAACGTATCCCCTGTTGTGGGAGTGCAAGAGCAAAACGAATATGTAACAATTATAACACATACCTCTTCTATATAGATCTAATATTTCTATTTTCTCAGCTGGGAGTATTAAAAAAAAAGCCAGTATTAAAAAAAAAGCCATGTCCTTTTAACTGTTTAAATTAAGTGCATCTGAGCACCCATTCTCCTGTTGAGAAAACGTCTGCCTTTCCTCCTCTGCATCTCTCTTTGCCTGTACTCTCCTCCTGTGCCAAGAACAAGAATTCCAGGGCTGCCACTAAGTCCAGGCAACTCTTGCTTCATGGCAGAAAAATAAAAAGAAGAAAATCTGATGAGTCTCCTGGGGTGCAACATTCTCTGCTGTGTGGTTGCCACAGCACGGTTGTCACATGGACAATAAGGATCCATTGGCCAGATGCAGCACCTGTCTCTTGCTGGAAGCGTGTTGATTGCTTTAGCAGATCAATACTGTTGTTCTGGAAGGAAGGCAGATTCTGTCCTCTGTGACTGGCATTTTCTCAGGGTGCAATCTAAGAGAGTAAGACTTTTCCACAGTGTTTCGCTCAGCGGTGGTGTTTTATGCCCATCACTGACGATCCATCATGGCTATTTGATGTCTCTCTCTCTCTCTCTCTCTCTCTCTCTCTCTCTCTCTCTCTCTCTCTCTTTCTCTCTCTCTCTCTCTCACACACACACACAGGTTCACACTCTCATAACACAATTACACATACACAGAGACACACACATGAACTTGTGCAGTTACACACACATCTACACTCACACTTCTCACACTTTCCCGTAGGGGTGCACCCAGTGACTGAGTAGAGCCCACTTTCGTCACCTTAATATTCAGGTCCTTGAGAGCTGAAATCTTACCTTCCTAGACAGGAAGCCTGCTCTATTTCGTGACATAGGTGAATAATATTTTTTCCAAGAAAAAGCTACAACTGGTGGTGTGTGTAAACAATTTTATAATTTACAAAGTGTATTGAAATGAATTATTTTATTTGAAGACACAATAGTATATTTTCCTTTTATAATTTAAAAAATAAAAGGTAAGGGACATGCCCAAGAACCTACCCCTTTATTTGACAAACCTCTCTCACACTCTTGTTCTTACATTTCCCCCAATTTAGAGCATTTTACTTTAAAAAAATTACAAATTATCGGGACATAAGAACTATTCAGATATAAAAATATAAAAGAATAATGTAATGAGTACTCACACACCCACCATCCAATTTAATACAATATTGCAAATAGAATTGAATCGTGTGTGTGCCTCTCTTTGTCCACTTCTCCTGATAAGTAACCACCATTCTGTATCTGGTGCCTATCATTTTCTCACTTTTATTTTAATTTTTATTACTTATGCATGTATTTCTGAACAATGTCTAGTGCATCTTCTGACAAGTTTCATAACTTTTATTGTCTCAATTTTGCCATGTATAAAATGGAAATAATAAAAATAAAAATAATAATAATAAAGACCTACTTTATTACACTGTCAGAACATAAATGATAAAAAAAAATGCTTGGCTTAATGAGATTTTCTTAAATAAAAGTTTTAAA
Source organism: Rhinolophus ferrumequinum (assembly GCF_004115265.2). Lineage (NCBI taxonomy): Eukaryota > Metazoa > Chordata > Mammalia > Chiroptera > Rhinolophidae > Rhinolophus > Rhinolophus ferrumequinum. Next base: position 54,263,248 of record NC_046289.1, on the reverse strand, counting down.
TACTTTTATTCCTAAAAAAGTTTTAAATACTTTTATTCTTAAATAAAAGTTTTAAATGTATTTTTCTGCAACTGATTTTCTACTTATTTTTTCACTGAAATATATGTGAGCTTTGTGCATGTTGATACATGTAGTCCTAGTTTATCCATTTCTCCTGCTTTCTAGTAGCCACTTTTTCTTACAATTATATTAAGTATTTTTTATACCTTTTCTCTATTTAAAATAATGCTGCCATAAACAGTCTTATACCTGTCTCCATAGAAGAGAGCCTCTAAGGAAGATATAGAAGTATTTAATTGCCCAATGATGGAAATGCACATCTTCAACTAACTTGATGTTGGCAAGTTGTATCTTGAAGTTGTTGAACCCAGTTACACTCCCACTGGCAACATATGAAAATGCATAAGTAATGCCATATCTCTGCCAAGTTTTTGTATAATTTTCTATCTTCTGCCAATCTGATGGAATTGTCAATTGATATATTTTGTCCTTTTTCTAGTAAACTATTTGTCCTTTTATCTCTCAGTTGTAAGAATTCTTTATATACTTTGGATTATAATCCATTGTCATTTAAATTGGCTAACTGTATCTTTTTACAGTCTGTGATTTTTTTTTCCAACCTCTTAGGGTGATTTTTAATAAGTTTTACATTTACTGTAGTAAAATTTAACATTTTCTTCCTTTATGAGATGTGTCTGGTTATGATGAACATATTTTTCCTGCCCTGAGGTCACATTTTTTCTTACATTTTCTTCTAAAAATCTTAGAATTTTAATTTTCATATAATTCTCTAATTTATCTGGGCTTTTAAAAGGAATAACGTGAGATAGAAATCCAATTTTATTTTTTTATATGTAGATATAATTATCCCAGTATAATTTATTCAATCTTCTATTCTTTCCCTACTGATCTATGATGGTACCTCTCTCTTGTACCTAGAAGATAGGTAGGTAGGTAGGTAGGTAGATAGATCAACAGACATAAATAGATACATATAGATAAATAGACTGATAGATACAGGGTCTATTGGAGGCCCTCTTTTTTGGTTTCTAAACCAAATCCACAACCTTAATTACTTTATCTATATATTATTATGTATTTATTAGAGTTTCAATTATTTTGTTGGATGTTTTCAGCCCTTTGTTCTTCATAGAAGTTTAAGAATCTGCTCAAATTTGATGAAAAAACTCTATGGACAGTTTGTCATATTATTTCCACAAGTCTATATTGCCCTTTTTGTACAATAAAGTTTTTCATTCATTTTATCTATTTTTCCCCCATATTTATGACTATTTGATTTTGGACTCCTAAAGGAGACCCATTTTGCAACTGGATTTATGTTTTTAATGTATCCAGTAAGTGGTACGGCCAATAACTGCTCTAAGGTACAGGCTATGTATTTGAGAATTCAGGTAACTAAAAACGACCACTCCCATCAGCACTTTAGAATTAACTTACAAACCAAGGACATTGTTTTACTTCAATGATGTCAGGAGCCTTTGCTGGCGAGCTACAACTTGAGGACTATTATGCTCTTAGCATCATTCAGGCTCTTTCTTTGCTTCAATCACACATAGTGGATACAGTCAAAAGTCACTGAGTTTATATTCACTGGTTTCTACTTCAGACCCAGACTTTGCAATTTGCTTAACTGGTTGATGGGGAGTCGCTTTCTTGAACTTGGGTTTTCCATTTGTAAATGAAGATAATAATATACAACTTACAATTTATTTTGGTAGAAATAAATGAGAAAATAAATGTGAAATAACATAGCTTATTGTCTGCTATGTCATAGATGTATAATAATACATGGATTTCCTTCCTTTTTAGAGGAACTAATTTCAGGATATCTTACCCAAATCTTTGCTAAGTGGCAAAAAGAAACATGGTTTGCAAATGATTTAACTAATTGTTGAAGTAATGACACTAATGGCTTGATTAATTTTTAATGGCTACAGGAGTATGATTTATATTATGTAAAACTTTTAAGTGACCTAAGACAGGCTTAGAATCTTGTCTTTACTATTTACCAGCTATGTGATCTGGAGAAGTCAGATTTTTGTGTTAGTGATATGGAGATAATACCTTTCAGGTCTTTATGAAAATTAGAGACAATAGATTCAAACTTCCCACTGCACTGCCTGCTACAGAGTAAGTGTTTAATAATTAGTAGCTGCTGTTTTTACCATTTAATAGGACTGAGTTTTCTAGTGCATTGACATAATTAGAGGAGGAACTTCTAAATCTCTCTACATACTTGAGAACAATCTCATTGAGATATGGGCATGAACAATAACTCATTTTTCACTTTTTAATAAATTGAGCCCTAATACCTGAAATATTTCACGGTACCTTTCACCAAGTCATCACTCAATGCACGTGCATAGGATAAGTAGAGTAATGGAAAATGGATGTCTGTTTATCCCAATTATTATTGTCACGTGTATATTATTAATAGTTGTCAAACCACAATCCCATCAGGATGCCTGCAAAGATTAGTACATAAATCATTGACACAATACTTTGAGCTCTGGGATTGCAATGGCTTAGAACACAGGAGAAGAGACCCTGGACCTGCTGAGCGTTAGGTTGGAGGAGAATTCTGATTGACAAAGCACCATCTGAAGGAATTCAAAAAAGGGTCACGGACACATGTTCATTATCTCTTCCATAAATAAGCAAAGAGATTTAAAAATTTTAAAACCTGCCACAAGTTTTCCCGTCTTGGCAAAGCATAAGGAACATGAAGGAAACTGCATCAAGTCATATCATAAGCAAATAGCTCAACAAATAATCAAGAACCTATTTTTTTTTTTGACAAGATAATTTTATTACACTTTGTATTTAACAGAATACATGGTGATTGGGGGAAGATTATAAACAATATAATTGGTAGTGTTTTACTAGCCCAAAGCAAGCTTTAGGTTTTTCTTCTCTGTTAGGTATTCTAAGAGCTGCAATTACAGGTACACCTTGGAGATACTGCAGGTAATACTGTTTCCACAAAAAAGCCAGTCGTAATCTTTTTGCTGGTGGAGGGTCTTGCTTTCAGTTTGCAAAAAATGTAACGACTGTGAAGCACAATAAAGAGAAGGGCAATATAACCAAGTATGCCTGTATTGCGAACAGCTTTCTCCATCAGTTTGCCCACCCCCGGCCCCCCACCCATCTGTGTGCACACTGTACCTCATCCCGATGCTAGTTGATGACCGAGGCTCCCACTTTCCCCTGCGCCAGGACAAATTTCACTTTGCTCACTCGCATCCCAGACCCTTCAGTGCCCCCCACTGAGAATTCAGCCCCCTTCTCTTCACTTCAGCATCCAAGGGCCAGCAGGCTGAGAGCCTCAGGCACTCCAGCCAGCCCCACGTGGGTAACTTCATGGATGGGAAACAGCTGTTACCTACATAAGGTAGTGTGGGTGGGTGGAGAAACCAAAACAGGAGATCTTCTCTGGGAGACCACCTCAGGTAGACCACCTCAGGGAAGATCTCTGGAAGACCACCTCAGGGAGACCACCTCAGGGAGACCACCTTAGGGAAGATCTCTTGTCTTTTTGATGATAGACATTCTAGTAGATGTGAAGTGATATCTCACTGTGGTTTTGATTTGTAGTTCCCTAATGGTTAGTGATGTTAGCACCTTTTCATGTACCTGTTGGATGGTTGTATATCTTCTTTGCCATAATATCTGTTCAGGTCTTTGGCCCATTTCTAAATTATGGTATTTTTTGTTTGTTTTGCTATTGGGTTGGATGAGTTTTTATGTATTTTGTATATTAACTCCTTATCAGATATATGATTTGCAAATAATTTTTCCTGTTCCATGGGTTGTCTTTTCACTTTGTTAATTATTTTCTTGTGTAGAAGCATTTTAATTAGATGTAGTCCCACGTGTTTTTATTTGATTTTGTTGCTCATGCTTTAGGTGTCATGTTCCAAAAATCATTGCCAAGACTCATGCTAAGGGCTTTTTTCCTATGTTCTCTTCTAGGAGTTTTATGGTTTCAGGTGTTACAGTTAAGTCTTTAATCCATTTCGAGTTAATTCTTGTGAATTGTGTAATATAGGAGTCCTAGTTTCATTCTTTTACTTGTGAGTATCCAATTATCCCAGAATTATTCACTGAAGAGACTGTTCATTGAGTATTCTTGGCTCCTTTGTCAAATTAGTTGACTGTATACACATGGGTTTATTTCTGGGCTCTCGATTCTGTTTAATTGGTCTATGTGTTTTTACGCCAGTACCATACTCTTTTGATTATTATAGCTTTATAATATAGCTTGAAATCAGGAAGTGTGATGCCTCCCGCTTTGTTCTTTCTCAGGATTGCTTTGGCTATTTGAAGTCTTTTGTCGTTCCTTATAAACTTGAGGATTGTTTTATCTACTTCTGTAAAAGAATAAATCTTAAAAACAACCAGGGGGTAAAAGACGCCAGCAGACCCATGCTTCAAGAAATGTTAAAGGAAGTCTTTCAGGAAGCAGAAAAATGATACCAGACAGAAATTTAAATCCACACAAAGGAATGAGCAGCACTGGAAAGTCAACTACATATGAAACACGTGAGATATTGTTTCTGCTTACAAGGGTTTCAAACTTAATAGGGAAGCAAGAAGCTGGGTTGAACAGTTTATCATTTAACTAAGCCTCCCTAATTATCGTTACATATAAAGTAATATTTATTGTTGTTTTAATCAATGATCTAAAAGACACTTAATAAAATTAGAGTAGGTCTTACCTCTCTCCTTTTCTCAGAACTTCACAGCAACCTCAAAAAGTATTTTAGATTCTGGAGTTTACTTCCATATGTCAAAATAATGTGTTTATATTGCCATTCCTTGTGTTTCATCAATAATTATCTCTTGATTTATATAGTACATATGTATTAAACTCTTTGACATCTTTTTTCTCCACCCACCCTATTCATAGCTCTATATTTTCACATTTTTTGTTGAAATAGTTCTTGTTTATTTTTATTATGACTGTACATGCAGTTTTTTTACTGCAAACTCATCTATTCAATTTATTTGCTTGAGTATCTTTTGTTTTCCTTAAAACAAAATGTTACCTATCAGATAACTGTCAATATTATCTCCTGAACACATAGAGCTTTTAAAATATTGTGGGGAGTCTTTTTTTGTTGTTGTTGTTCTTAGAATCCTCAAGCCTCAGACTTTGGCCTGGGCTTCTTGTTCTGGGTCCCTGCTTCATTGCGATTCTGGACTTCTGTTGGCAACCATTTTCAGAATTCCTTTCATTGTCCTCATATACTGCCTAGATCCTGTCTCTTTGGGGGGTTGACTATTTGTTGTCAATGAGATCAGTAACTTTCTGAGAAAGCATCTATATGACACTCTTTAATCTGTTTTTGGGAGGAGAAGCATATTCATGTTTGGAAGGCAGCTATGCTCACCACTATACCACCCACACACACATTTCCAAAAACATTTGGAAATGTCTTTGTCTATAGTAACTTTTTATTAAAAAGATGTTGAAGTGGTTTATTTTCCCCCAGATTTCTTTGTTCTTCTCTCTGGAATTTTTTTAACTTATCTGTTCTATTTTCCTTCCTTTTTTTTTTTCTTTTCTTTCTGTTTTGACTTCTGAGAGATTTTCTGAACACTATTCCTCAGTCTTTTAGTTGGGTAGTTTCATTTCAGCTATCAGATTTTTAATATCAGATTTTTAATGTCTTTTAAAAGACACAGATTTTAAATTTTGAGTTCTTTTTTCTCTGAGAGTTAGATTGTATAGCACTTTATTCCTATTTAATGATAAAATATAGTTTCTCATCTCTCTAAAGAAGTTATATTTGCTTTTTTTTTTTTTTTTTTTAAGTTTGCTTCCTGCCTTTTCCATATGTTGACTGGTTCATTTGGGTTCCTCTTTTGGTTTGTGTGTGTCCATCTTTCATAGTAGCAGTTTTTCCTTCATTGTTCTTTTCTATTGGTTCGTAGGTAAGAATGAGGTGCTGGGAAGATGACTGTAAGCTCTGTGTATCTGGGTGGGGTTTGATAACTGGTGGGCTAAACTGTAGGTTAATATAATAAAAAGCCTGAATTTTCACTGGTGTGTGTGTCTGAAAGTGTTGCAAATGTCACTTGCTGGGTATCTTATGTCTGAGGCTCTTCACTTTGTTCAGAGGAGAAGCCTCCAGTTCCCTTAACTGAGGGGCATATGTCTGCTCATGTGGGGGAGCAGAGCAGCAAGGGCTCTGGTAGTTCAAGAGTTCATATATAGGAATTTATTTAACTTTGATGGTTTTATCTCATTCCCACCATTAGCCTGGCATTTCTGGGTTCATAACTTCTCAGATTCAATTTTTCATGAGAACTAACCTTGGGTTTCCTTCTTGAGGTGGTGACAGCTTAATGGTAAACAGGACCTGGGCATCCAAATGCTGTATTCATATAATCATTCTCTTATTTTTGTCCCCTTTCTGCCAATCCATCTTCCTTACCACATGCTTCACAGTCTGGCTTCTCTCAGGAGTTCTTGGGATATGAATAAGTTACATCTCGTAGAAACTGCTCACGTTAGGCTCTTTCCTATTACTTCTGTCATTCTGAAGGTTTTTGTATATTTTAATCTTTTATTATCACTTTATTAAAGTCACAAAAGGGAGAAGAGACACATGTTTTTGGCTCATTCATCAAGTTTAAACACAAGTTCCATGTTGCATTTTAAAGCCCTTTGGTGAGCAAAGAAGAGAAAAATAACACACCCTCTGCTACAACTGACAAAACCACTTCTACTACCTTGTGATGAAAATCCAGAGACAGGGAAACCCATACTGAGTATTGTAGAAATTATGAAAATCTGAACTATAGCGTGACAGAACTGGATAGAAGAGTGTGAATGTGAGAAGAATCTAGGAGGTGGTTTCAACCAGACTGTCACTGGTTCAACATGAAGATGAATGTAATAAAAAATCTAGGATGACATTAAGGCTTTTGATTTCATGACTGGGTGGAAGCCATTACCATTTTTTTTAAAACAAAGAGAATGCAGGCGGAAGATTGGCAGAGGAATAGATCAGTTCTATTTTAAACTTACTGAATTTGAGATGACTGAGGCTCACCCAAGTAGAGAAGGTCACTAGGTAGATATTTTGCTCTTGAATTTTGAAAGGCAGTGACTACATTGTTTTGTTTTGTACACCTGAAACAAATTAAAAAAAAAACAACACACACACACACACACACACACACACACACAAACAACAACAACAAAAAAAACAACAACCAAAAACAAAAAGCAAAAACTGCGATGTGTACTAGAGGCATCCTCAACATTACACCGTGTTTCCCAAAAAATAAGACTGGATCTTATATCAATTTTTGCTCCAAAAGACCCATTAGGGCTTATGTTCAGGGGATGTCATCCTGAAAAATCATGCTAGGGCTTATTTTCCAGTTAGATCTTATTTTCGGGGAAGCACAGTAGTTGTAACGAGCTCTAATAATTCTACCTTGTTGGGATAGCAATATTTTTAGATATCTATACTCAATCAAAAGATTTAAGTAATACAATGCTTTTATTTCAGAAGTATCTGCCCTTATTTGAAATGAGAAAGAATTATAAGACCTCTAAGACTTATGTTTCGAAATAGGAGATCATATCTATGGGGCGGCATCGGAAGCCTAGAGTTTAGGTTTAACAGAGTGGATGATTGCCTTTCTTATAAAAATGAATCATTACTGATCCTCAAGTCCTCTTGAAGAGACTAAATATTAAAACTAGAATTTGAAATATGCCTATGACCACCTAAACCCCTCTAAACCTTAAAGAACCACACCAAATGAAAATATTTTCAAGTTTGCTGTTGAAAAGTGATTCAGATTCGAGAATTTACAAAGAACGACTAGAGATGAACTTGCTCAGAATAAAAAGTAGCATATAATCATCAGTTCACACATATCCTTCATTCTTATTTTCAGCAGAAAAGTCTTCCCTTCTTTGTTCTAATAAAGTTAATCCTTTATTTTCTGTTTCATGTACTATCTCTTCATATCATCTTACCCACCGAATATCTTTCTCCAGTCATTCTTTTCTTTTCTCCTCCGAAAAGACTTTTTGATACCTACCATGTGACTCGGGCTTAAACTGGCCAAAATATTAACTCAGCCCACATTTTTAATGGTCGTTGTGCAGTCGTGAAAGTGGAATCTAGTGCAGTGCTGGCAGTGAGCGGTCAGGCAAGACAGGACAAGAACTTTCCTTCTTTTTGGAAATTTCAGACTAAGCCTGTCACAGAGGGATGTTGGCTCAGCAGTACCTTTGCTCGGATGTGTTCCCCTATGGTGTGTAATGAAAGATGCTTTCTGAGTGAACTTGCATTCTTGGAAACACAAATTCCCCAAATTAGTTTGTTTTACAGGTTAGTCTGCAGTAGGCATCATCTGATCATGTTAAATTAAATACATGTTTTTGTGTAGAACAATATCAGAAATTTAGCAAAGGCATCATTACTTCTATTTTAATTAATTGGAAAGAAAATTGTGACTAATATTTTTGACAGTTTTCTTTGGTTCAAATCTTAATCTCATATTACAACTAATTGCCTGGTCCATTATCTGAATTTTTAACATATGAATAATTGAATAGAATAAGACTAAAGATGAGGGCTACCTAGGTACGGGGAGGGGTGGAGAGAAACGCTGTAACAATAAAGGACTTACATTCAAACAGTCATTCAAATACCAAAATAAATACTCCCAAGCCAGTAACCTAATGCAGTTTTGGACTCACTTGTAGTACTTTCATGCATTGCTTGATATACACAAGTATGAGGTCTGACAGTTAAATTTGCAAACTTGTTGCACTGATGTTGCTCATCTTTTTTGATATCAGAGGGATTGTTCATTATGCATTTGTACCAACTGGACAAACAGTTCACCAAGTTTACTATTTGGAAGTGCTGAAAAGGCTGCCTGCAAAAGTTAGATGACCTGAACTTTTCTCCGACAATACATGGCTCTTGTATCACAACAATGCACCAGCTCACACGGCACTGTCTGTGAGGAAGTTTTTAGCCAGTAATCAAATAACTGTATTGGAACACCCTCCCTACTCACCAGATCTGGCCCCCAATGGCTTCTTTCTTTACCTGAAGATAAAGGAAATATAGAAAGGAACACATTTTGATGACATTCAGGACATCAAGGATAATATGACAGCTCTTGTGGCAATTCCAGAAAAAGAGTTCCAAAATTGCTTTGAAGGGTGGACCAGGCATTGGTGTCAGTGTATAGTTTCCCAAGGGGAGTACTTCGAAGCTGACCATAATGATATTCAGCAATGACGTGTGTAGCACTTTTCTAGGATGAGTTCCTGAGCTTAAATGTCAGACCTTGTATGTACCAGGCACTGGATTAGAACATGGAATCTGTTATAAAGGTGACCACCTGGTTCATATTTTTGAAGGTGCTCAATCTGCAGGAGAGGCAGTAAAATAATGCAGTCTTTAAGATCTATGCAATTAATCCAAATTTGGAACCCAGCTGAGAACAGGAGCAGAATTGGCTTTCAACGGCACTGTTTTTCTACAGAATGAAAACTCAGCTAAGAGTTTAAAGGGAATTAGTGGACATACAGCACTTACTGGAAGTGGAATCTTCTCTCAAGCTTTTAGATTAAACTGCATTATTCCTATTACTTTGGGATGATCTTTCTACTTTTAAAGAAACATGAGAATAGATTAGATCATCTCTGAAGGTCTCTTTATTTTCATTCTAGGATTACATTAAAAGGGCAGAAGCATCCTTTGAAATGAAACTCTTCTAATTAGAAGAGAAGATTTGAGTTGAGTCTTGAGAGGATTGAGATTTTAATCCGTTATACTAAAATATACTGAAAACTGATATGAGCAAAGAAGAGGCTGGTTTCTGTGACTTTGATACCACACATTGTAAAACAGAAAAAAAAAATTCAGAGAATTTTTCAAGTGTCTAACAAAATACAAGAATTATCTGGTTTTTGTTTTGTAGAAATGAATGCTTTCTTTTTGGATCTGTAGCAATTTTTTGGAGACAATGGTTTGATGATAAGTCTTTCTGTTATTTCAACACACATGTATTTTACTAAATAATACTTTTATTTAAAATCTCAAGCAATGTAGGTCAAGAAAAAATTATCTGGTATAATCATGGTACTGTAGTAGATTTGATTTCAAATCTCAAATTATACCAACTTACTTTAATTTTTTTCCCCGTTGCATATAGATTGACCTACAAAGTTTGGTAAGTTATTGATGATCAAGGGACGGGGCTTGTCCTTTTCTAAGCCCCTGGGCAGTAGATTTAAAAGATGTAAAGGTATATAGTCAGTTGAATTTCTCTCCATTGTCGATTTAGTGATTACAAAGGAAGGAGCCTGCTATGGGGTTCACTACAGATTTAAGCAACTCTTTAGACAGAGGCACTCCTCGGCAAACTCAGAGGAGAAAGCATTCCATGTAGCTGTTCTGTCTTGGGCTGGTTTGCTTCTATACATTCAACTGGGAGGAATTCTGATATATGGAATAAGAGTCAGAACCTGGAATATGGATGCAAGCTTTCAGACCCTTTGCATAGAGTGGGGTTCCTATACTGTTCACCTGCCCCTGGTGTCACCCCACCCGCATTCTCTATCTTCTGCACTGCCTGCAATGACTGATATTTTCTATTTAGGGTTAAACTTTTTTTCATCTGTGGCTGTCTTGGCCTCCGACTAATGCTTTACAAAACTGAAAGCTAAAAATAGCTAGCAACTTTTCTGCCAGCAGAAGCATACTTTTTACAAACTGTTTTCTGACTAATACAAATAATTTTGTGCTTAATTTTTATTCAGAATAATCCATACCTATGGATTAGAGGTGGGTTGTGAGTTGCCTGGGTGGAGATGGGGATATTATGGGTATATTTGGGGTATCATTGGATAAATTATTGGAATAAAAATAATGAGATATATTTCCCTCTGCCTACAAAATCTGTTCAAACTGTGACTACCCTTTTCCCATCAAAGTCACTCTGCTTCCTGGATATACCATCTTCCTTGGATGTAAGCAGGGAAGAAGAAGGCAGTTCTAAACATCATCTTCAAGTATGGTTACAGGTCCTTCTGTTTAAAGTAGAAATATTCATAGATAATTCCTAACTTGGAAATTCTATAAAAGACAAACAGTACTTTTTAAAGATTCTATACCAGGAAGAATAGAAAAATACAGTCATTATTTCACTTGTTGGATCAAATGAGATCTGAAAGCAAAATCAACTTCTGTGTCTTCAGTGTATAACTTGGGAAGTGGGATTGCTTGCTCTGATTTGAAGACTTGGGGTGAAGATATTACAGGAATAAACCAATGCATTTTGTGGGAGTTGGTTTCAAAATGATTAAAAGAGTCGTCCACTCATTAGGAAAAAATATAATTAAATTTTATCTGATCACTGTAGCTCTAGCCATATGACATCTTTTTGTGAAAATGAATGATTACTAGTTTTCTAGACCATTAAGCAGAGCCCGGAGTAAAGATCAAAGTTGTTCTTTGTGAATTTTCTTTCTCACAAGCTTTGGTGCCTAATATAATCATCCCCCCTTTTAGTGCTTTCCTTGAAGAGTGCTGATTAGCCTCAAGAATGACTTCCATTAGAGATTACCAAGCCAATAGAGGAAGGAATGAAACTTGATGACTTAGTTCTTCCTCCTGCAACCTCAGACAAGAGTAAACAATTGCTTTCCCAAAGCTCACACACCACTGCACTTTCTTTACTGCATAATGCTTATCTACAGGGTTATTCCTAGGTTGAAGGAATCTAAAAGTTATCCCCATAGCAGTCGATGACTCATTCTTTGGACCGTTAGAGCAAGGCCTGATGTGCAGTGCAGAATCTGAAGGAGCAAATTCTATGTTCTCTTTCCTCCCTGAATTTATACCAGAATCACTGTGTTGGTGAATTAAACGTAATTATCCTTTCACGTCTGCCTTGAATTTGGAGGAACATCCTCCGTCTTATATTCTATGACAAGATGGACATTAGGAACCAAATGCTCCAACACAGTCTTCCTTAACAGCTTCCCATTGTGCCAGATAATTCTGTAAACAGCAAATCAGCTAAACAAAGAACCTTGTGGCCTTGCTACAACATGACTTTAAACATTTTATTTTCTTATAAAAAATAAAAATGTTTAAATCTAGTGGTTTTCATCCTCCCTTTAATAGAGGAACTGTTTTCGTAAATCAAGTTTTATTGGGTACTTCAATAATACAGCAGATAAAATGGGAACTGCTGTTCTTCAATCAGAGGTGGTGGGTGGGTGCAGAGTCGTAGCTGCCAAACCCCTTCCTCGCTCTCTGAAGTCTCTCTGGGGAACCCTGGGACTTCTCAGATCACAATTTGAAAATCACTAGGCAATATGATCTCTAAAAGCCCTCTGGTTCCCAAGTACCTTAATTTCAACAAGTAATTACTGAATGTGTGTGTGCATGTTATTTGCTCTGTACTCTGCTATACCCTATGGGTAATTGACAGGAGAGGTCCCTATCATCAGAGGAACCATTCTTTGAGGGGAAAATGGAAAGCCAAAGAATACTTAAGGGTGTGTGGGTTAAGTATGGGAGGCAGAGAGGACTGTTGTGTCTGGTGTTAAATAGACATGAAAGGAGACATTGCTCTTCCTTAAAGATTATTTGGCTCTCTAATTTCATCTCCTTCCTTTCCTAGGGACAATAACTATAAAACATTTCATGATTATCTTTCCAGGCTATGTTGTCATAATTTTGCTACCCATAAATACTGTAGAAGTGGAGCTTTGTGGTTTCAAAAATTTTATGTAAATGATGCCATACTAGATAAGTCTGCCATTTGCTTTTTTAACTCAATGTTCTGTTCTTGAAAACTATTCACATTGATGGTTATTGGTCTAATTCATTTTAACATGTTTTACCATATCAATATATCAAAATTTATCCATTCCTTGTGAATAGGCAATTATGTTGTGTCATATATTTTGCTATTACAAATAATGTTGTGTTAAACATCTCTCTATGTATAATCTCATACTATGTGCAAGTTTCATGTCAAATACCTACAAGCAGAATCGTTAGGCAAAACGGTAGCAAAATTTAACCTTACTAGAAATTGCTATTTTATTCTCCAAAATGGTCCTATAAATTTTACTACCAAGAGCGCTTCATGGAAGTTTCTATCCGTAGCAACATGGCAATCTCAGATATTTAATTTTTTTCCCCACTTCAGAGGTTGTTAAATAATATAGCACTGCTATATTTGCATAATTCTCACAGCTAAAGAATTTGAGCATCTTATCTCATGTTTCCTCTTCAGAATTCCTCTTAGTGAATTGCATGTTGAAATGAATGCATTTCCTATTTTTCTACTGGGTTGTTTTTTTTGAAGTTCTTTTAGTATGAATGCCAAGTTAATCGTCTGTTTGTTGTATGTGTTGTAAATACCTTCTCCATTTTTAGAAAATCTTTTGATATGATACATTTATCATGTCCTTTATGATTTATACTTTCTGTATCATATCTAAAACTTTCTTATCTAATGGCACTATATATGTGTGTGTATCGTATATACTATATTTCTAAATTTAAAGTTTGTTCACATTTAGGTTTCAATGCACCGAGAATGCATCCATGCATATGTTTTGAGAAATTAATCAAATTATCTTTTATTTTTCCACTTGGAAATTAGTTGTGGCAACTTCATTAATTCCTCATGGTTTTGTACTGCTTTTTCTTTTATATAAGTCCCTGTGTATGTGTGTGTATTTGTGTTGCATTATGGGGCTCTCTGTTTTATTCCAATGTTTTTTTATCTGTTCTGTGATGATACACTGTCCTAATTATCATAGCTTTTTAATTACTCTTCATATTGGCTAGGGCAATGGTCTTCCTTTTTCCGTTGCAAAGTGTTGTCTTAGCTACTCTTAGACCTTCATTTTTTTACATAAATTTTAATTTGTAGAAGCCTATGAAAAAACTTACTGTTGTATTCTGTAATAAATGCACTACTTTTATAGATTAATTTTAGGAGACTATGTCCCTAGATATTGAGTTTTCTTACCCATAAAAATGCTATCGTTTTCTATTTATGTCTTTTATCTCTTTCAAAAAATGTTTTTATCATTTTCTTTGTAAAGATCTTAACATTTGTTAAATTTTTCTTCTGGACATAAAATCCTTACACTATTGAGAATGAAATTTGGGGACATCAATTTCCTAATTGGCTCTCATTAAAAAATAGGCACAGTACTTACTGAATTTTGTGTGCTGTCCTTACTTATAGAGTGTGACCCTAATGAATATTCTTAACAGTTTTCCTAGTTTTCTATTGGTTCTTTTGGACTTTTATGTAGCCAGTAGTGTTGTCTATAAGTAATGACTATGAGTTTGTTTGTTTTTTTCAGTCTTTGTCCATTTTTTTTCTTGCCTTCTTGCAATAGCTAGTGCTTTGAAATACCATGTTAAATTGTAGAAATCAGAGCAGGCATGTGTGTCTTTTTCCTGACCTAAAGTTTCATCATTTATGTGTGTTATATGTTTTTAATAGACACATTTTATCAAAGTAAGAAAATTGCTGATTATTCTTAGTTTTTAAAAATAGTTTTGCTTAGTTTCAGTTCTTCAGGTTAGTTTGGTAACTATGAATGAGTGTTTAATTTTATTAAAAACAGTTCACTGTAGATAATGAGGCAATTTTTTCTTTTTTTCTTCAACTCTTGAACATTGTGAATTGTGCTGATGGACTTTTAAATTCAACTTCATTGAGGTATAAGAGATGTATATAATGTATGTCCATTGTAAGCATGTAGTTTGATATATTTGTATACACCTATGTAACCCACTTTACAATCAAGATAAAGAAAATGTGTATCGGTACAAAAAGTTTCCTCATGCCCTTTGCAGTCAATATTTCCATACTACTATACTAGGCAACTGTTGATCTGATTTTAGTTACTATGAAATAGTTTTGCTCTATCTCGAACTGCAATGGAATGGAATAACACAGAGTACATGTTTTTACATCTGGCTTCTTTTAATGTTACTAAGATCCATACATACCCTTCATTGTATCAGCAGTATATTGCTTATTTTATGGATATAACAAAATTTTTTTATAAATTCTTCTGTTGATAAGTGTTTGTGCTATTTTCAGTATTTAGCCATTATTACTAAAGCTGCTACGAATTTTTGTGTTTAAGTGTATGTGTGGGCATATATTTTCATTTTCCTAGGAGCAGAATACCTGGGTCATATGGTAAGTTTATGTTTGAATTTTTAAGAACTAACTGTCTTGTTTTCCAAAGTGATTGCAGAATTTTACATTCTCACCTGCAGTATATGCATGTTTGAGTTGCTTCAGATACTAACACTTGCTATTTTCATTTTTTTTAAATTTTAGCCATTCTATGATATATATCATGATATCACATTGTGGTTTTAAATTTTATTTCCCCAAAGATTAAAGACATTGAGCATGTTTTTGTGTGCTTTTTGGCCATTCATATATTTTATGAAGTGTCTGTTCAAATGTTTTGTCCAATTTTAAATTGGATCATTTGTATTCTTAGTATAGTATTTTAAATAGAACATTCATAAATATATGTATACATCTACATACGTATAGATGTACATAGATATGTGTATACAAATGTATGTATGTACATCTATGTGTATGTAGGTGTATGTACATACATATGAATGATGTAAATTATTTTCATATATATATGTATTTTATCAATCTGTAGCTTTTTCCTTTCATTTTCTTATGGTGTCTTTCAAAGAGCAGCACTTTAAAATTTGGATAAAATCCAGTTCCTCATTTTTTTTTCTTTTGGCATTGATTTTTAAAAACTGATCAATTTGAAAAACTTATAGATTCACAGGACATTGAAAAGAAGTATAGAGCTCACATGTATACCTTCATTCAGTTTCTCTCAATAATTACATAGAGTATAATATCAAAACCAGAAATTCAACATTGTTACAATGCTTATGTGTGTTTCTGTCATATTATCACATGTAGATTATATAACCATCATTGTATTCAAGATACAGAATTATTTCATAGAACAGATATTTCTCTTGTGCTAACCTTTTATAGTCATTCTCATCCACCCCATCCTTCCTTAATCATTCATAACCCCTAGAAACCACTAATCAGTTTTCTATCTTTATAATTTTGTGATTTCAAGAATGTTATATAAATGGAATTATATAATATCTGACCTTTGGATATTGGCTTTTCCACTTCACATAACACCCTTGAGAATAATCAATACTTTATTTTTATTGCTGAGCAGTGTTTCATGATAAGGATGTATCACAGTTTAACTAGTCACCCGAGGTATATTTGTTTATTTTCAGCTTTTGGTTTTTAAAATAAAGCTGTTACGGATAATCATTTTTAAGTTATTGTGTATACATGTTTCATTTCCCTAAGATAAAAGCCCAGGAGTACAATTGCTGGATGTATTCTAAGTTTATCATTAGTTTTGTAAGAAGTGCCAAACTATTTTCAAGAATTACAATATTACTTTACATTGCCACAGACAATGTATGAGAGTCCCAGTTTCACTGCATTCTCTCTAGCACTTGGCATTGTCACTTTTTTTTTTAATTTTAGCTATCGTAATAGATGTGTAGAGACATTTCATCATGGCCTAATTTGCATTTCCTGAATATCTAGTCATAGTGATCATCTTTTAATGTGCTTGTTTGTCATCCATATATCCTCTTCCATGAAATATCTCTACATCTTTTGCCCATTTCCTAGTCATGTGTGTGTTTACTGCAAGTATTGAGAGTTCTTTATATATTGCAGGATATATATTATATATCCTTTATATATTGCAGGGTATATATTATATATCCTTTATTGGACATTTGGTTTGCAAATATTTATTACAGTTCATAGCTTATCTTTACATCCTCTTAAGAGCATTTTTCAAGAGCACAATTTTTAATTTTGATGAAGACCAAATTATTATTTTTTTCTTTTTTTGTCACGATTAAGAACTCTTCACTGAGCTGTATATCCTAAAGATTTTCTCCTAAGTTAACTAAGATTTTTATAATTTTATGTTTTACATTTAAATTTGATTCATTTGAAGATAATTTTTGCATCAGATGTGATATTTAGGCTGTGGATGGTAGTTTTTCCTTATAAATATCTAATTGCTCAAGCATCAGTTGTTGAAAAGTCTATTCTTCATTAAATTGCTTTTGCACCTTTGTCAAAAAATCAGTTGGCCATAAATGTTTGGGTCTATTTTTAGGTTCTCTATGATGTTCAGTTAATCAATGTATCATTTTGTCCAATGATACCACACAGTCTTGGTTACTGTAATTATAAAATAAGTCTTGAAATAGGGTAGAATAATTCCTCCATTCTTCTTTGTCAGAATTGTTTTAGCTGTTCTAGTTCCTTTGCCTTCCATATAGCTTTTAGAGATACCTTGTCTGTGGCTACAGAAAGTTCTTGCTGGGATTTTGATAAGAATTGAGTTAAATGTACATAAATAAATAATGTATAAAATATTTATATAATATAGTTTTGAGAGAATTGAAATCTTGCTATTTTAAGAATTGTAATCCAAAAACATGATATATCTCTGCATGTATTAATATTCTGCTTGATTACTTTTATCAGTATAGGGTGGGGGTTAAAGTTTGACACTAATTGTGGATTTGCCTACTTTTTCTTTAAGTTATATCAGTTTCGCGTCACATATGCTGCACTGTATTTGGTGCATACTCGTTTTGAATCACTATGTGTTTTTAATGGATTGACTCTTAAGTCATTATACAATGTGCCTTTCTGTCTTTGTTAGTTTTCTTTGTTCTGAAGTGCACGTTGTTATCTAATAACATAGTTACTACTCTTTTCTTTTGATTAATATTTGTGTGGTATTTCTTTTTCCAACTGTTTACTGTCAACCTACCTATGTCATTATACTTGAATTGAGTTCCTTGAAGACAGCATACAGATGGGTCATGATTTATAATCCACTCTTTTAAGCTCTGTCTTTTATTTGATATATTTAGATGATTTATATGTAATGTAACTATTGATATGTTAGGGACTAAACCAGCTATTTTGTTTTTTGTCTTCTGTTCTTTCTGGTTTTCGTATCTTTTTCATACATTGCTATAGATTACTTGGGTATTTTTTCTATCTTTTAATGTAGTTGTTTTAAGGAACTTCTCTAGGTATTGCATTATGTATATATTTTTGGTATCTGACTTAAAAAGTTTCCATAAACAAAAACAACACAAAATTTTTATCTGAGAATTTTGAAGATGAAAAGTCTGATACTGGTTTTATTGTGCTAAAGTCAAGGTATTAGCACAGATGTATTTCCTTCTGGAAGCTTGGGGAAGAATCTGTTTTCATGACTTTTCCAGGTTCTAGGTGCTACTCTTACTTCTGGGTTCATGACTATCTTCCTCCATCTTCAAAAACAGCAACAGTATGTGGAACTTTTTCACATTGCCTCACTTGGACCTCACACTTCTACCTCCCTCTTTTAAGGTCGCTTGTGATTACATTGGACTCACCAGATAACCCTGGATAATATTGCTATATTGCGATCAGCAGATTAGCAACATAATTTCATCTGCAAATTTAATTCCCCTTTTCCATGTTATATAAAATATTCAGGTTCAAAGGATTATAAAATGGTCATTTTGGGGTTGGGCTATTATTCTGCCTACTATATATATATATATATATATATATATATATATATATATATATATATATATAATTTATCAAAGTCTGCAGGTATATACATTTTACCCATTGAAGTGAAGTGCAGAAATCTTATCTCCCTCTGTTGCTTTACTCTCTCACATTTAAAGTGGAATTGTCTTAAACATTTCCTCTATACATTGAGAACCACATTAGATAGTAATATAATTTTTTTTTAACCATCAAGCATAATATAGACACCTCAAAAGTAGAAAAGAAAGTATATTGTATTCACCCAGTTTTGTTTTTAACATGTTCTCTCTTCTTTCTGGATTTTGAAGATTCCTTTTTTGTCATTTCCTTTCTGCTTAGAAAATTTTCATTAGCCATTGATTTAGAGTAGATCAACTGGTTTTGAAGTCTCATAGCTTTCTTTCGTTTGATAGTATCTTGATTTCCTTTTCATTCTTGAGGATATATTTGCATTGAATGTGGAATCCTGAGTTAATGATCTCTTCTTTCAGCACTTGAAAAGTTTTTTGCCACTTCCTTCTAGACTTTATGGTTTCCAATAATATATACATTTTCATTCACATTGTTTTGTCCTATATGAAGGTGGACAACTAAGTTTGCGAACTCATCCTAGAAAAAATGCTACATACCTCTTTGCTGAATATCACTATGATCACCTTCAAATTATTCCCCTTGGGAAACTATTCATGACATCAATGCCTAGTCCACCCTTCAAAGCAATTTTGGAACTCTTTGTCTGGAATGACCATCAGAGCTGTCATTGTATTACCCTTGATGTCCTGAACGTCATCAAAATGTCTTCCTTTCAATGTTTCCTTTATATTTGGGTAAAGAAAGAAGTCATTGGGGGCAAGACCAGATGAGTAGGGAGGGTGTTCTAATACAGTTATTTGTTTGCTGGCTAAAAACTCCCTCACAGACAGTGCCATGTGAGCTGGTGCATTGTTGTGATGCAAGAGCCATGAATTGATGGTGAAAAGTTCAGGTCTTCTAACTTTTCATGCAGCCTTTCCAGCACTTCCAAGTAGTAAACTTGGTTAACTGTTTGTCCAGTTGGTACAAATTCATAATGAATAATCCCTCTGATACCAAAAAAGGTTAGCAACAAGTTGGTGAACTTAATTGTCAGACCTTGTAAAATGAGAACTACCAGATGACCCAGAAATGAAATTTCTGCGTATTTATCCAAAGAAAACATAAACACGAATTTGCAAAGAGATATGCACTCCTATATTGATTGCAGCATTATCTTCAGTAGCCAAGGTATGGAAGCCACCAAGGCGTCCATCAATAGATAAGTGGAAAATGAAGTGTATGTGTGTATATATGTATACGAGTAATTTGTTGAGGAATCTCCATACTGTTTTCCATAGTGGTTGCACCAGTTTATAATCCCACCAACAGTACATGAGTGTTCCCTTTTCTCCACATCCTTGACAACATTTGTTCTTTATCTTTTTTATAACCATTCTAACTGATATGAGATGATACCTCGTTGTGGTTTTGATTTGCATTTACCTGATGATTAGTGGTGTTGAACATTTTTTTCATATATCAGTTAGCCATCTTCGTCTTTGAAGAAATGTTTGTTCAGTTCTTCCCATTTTTTTAAATCAAATTACTTTTAATGTTATGTTATATGATTTTCTTAAATATTTTGGATACCAATCCCTTATCAGACACATCATTGATATTTTCTAGTGTGTTTTAGTATTTTTTAATTTCCGTTCTGATCTTTATTATTTTATTCCTTCTACTTACTTTGGGTTTTATTTATTCTTCTTTTTCTAGTAACTTAGGTGTAAAATTAGACTGTTTATTTGGGATTTTTCTTGTTTCTTATCACTATGAACTTCCCCGAGAATTGCTTTTGTTGCATCCCATAGATTTTGGAAAATTGTGTTTCCATTTTCATTCGTCTCAAGGTAATTTTTGACTTCCTCATTTACACAGTGGTTGTTTAGTGACATGTTGTTTAGTCTCCATGTGTTTGTATTTTTTCCAGTTTTGTTTGTGTAACTGAGTTCTAATTTCATGCTTTTATGATCAGAAATATGCTTAAATATAATTTTAATCTTGAATTTGACACTTGTTTCTGCACAACAAATGAAAGAGAGAGAGCATGTAGAAAAGGATAAGAGAGACAGAGAAGGGGTAATCATGGGAACCCTACCCTGAGGGAACAATTTGCAGTAGGGAGGCATATCACTGAGCACAGTCTGGGGTGCTCTGAGACACAGCGACAGAACAGGGTTTTAAAGGGCACCTAGACACACATGGGGAGGAAATTCATTTAATAACCCCAAGGCTCTTGCCAAACAGCTGGGGAACTGTGGGAACTCTCAGAATTTGCAGGATCTCTCCAGGACCACTCTCCAGTGAGCATTATTGTTTACGTTCCCCTATTCCTAGATGGCATGGGTGGAGCTAAGTCCAAGAGCTCTAGCTGACCTACAAGGCCACCACAGCAAAATCTGGGCCACTTTTACGAGGGCTCATTCCAACCCGAGCCTACTGGACTGCCAGGGTGCCACAGGAGCCACATGTCCCAGGCCACTGTACCCCACACCCTCTCTAGACCTGGCCACCTGGCCCCACCAGGGCAACCTACACCTCCACCCCACCCTCCCACCCCGCCCCCAGCCGTGTGCTCCAGGAAACTCTGGCCCGTGCTTGCCCCAGCTCCAACCAGCCTGCCAGGGCACCCTCGGTGCTTCACATGACTGCTTTGGCAGCAGCCACATTACCAAAGCCATGCGTGTGGCATTTAGAGTCTAATATAAATAACAAATTTCTTAATAGATTATTTAAAGACTGTCATGCTATGAACTCTATTCATCTACCTTTCATTTTTAAAAATTCTTTACTATCACACTCCCATGTTTCCATCCCCAATACTCTATACTCTTTCAAGCTTCAATGCCTTTACAAATTCTTTTCACTATGCCAACAATGCTTTCATTCATCTGACAAACAGCCATTCATAAATCATCTTCCCCATGAATTCTTTTCAAAACCAATATCCTTTCTGGTTGCAGAGTTAGGGGATCTTTTCTCTGTGCTCCATTATCACTTTGTTCATCTCTTTCATAAATTCATATTATATTGTGTTGTCACTGTGACTGAAGTTTTTAGGTTACCCCCATAGCCCATAAATTAACAAGAAAGTGCATGAGATATGAGTTACGTTAGCATAAATCTCTCACTCTGTGCCTACCCCATCGCATTCAGAATTATGACTGAAATGTGAGTCACGTCAAAGTGCTTTCTCTGCCTGATAACATCTAACAAATATCGATACCTCTCAAGACAGTTGAGATAATTCAATAAAATAACAGATAAAGTGCTTTGCAGAATATCTAGCACATAGTAGGTGTTCTAAGGTTAATGACAACTAAACACTCCTCTGATTACATTGTAGTCTTTTGTCTGAACTGTTTTCAGCTCCCATATCTTAATTTTCAGGCATACAATATATGCTCTAAAGTCATATATATTTTGACATAGTGATAAATAAGCCAAAGCTATCTCCAAAGCAGACAGTGAGCAATGTTATTACCAGAGGGAGATTTATATTATCATTGAAGGGCTTTAGGGCAAAGAGGTTTAAGAAAATTGCTAAGCTAGATACAACTATAGAAATCAATTTTTTTTTTACAAATTTTGATCTCCTCCATTAAAATTTCCTTCAGAAGCTATGTTATAATGGTAAATACTGAGAAAAAACACAATATTTACTTTTATCTTAAAAAATTGTGAAATTAAGTATCTCAAATTTAGGCATTATGTGTTACATTTAAATATTCATTTTTGGTGGTAACTCGGGAGTAAATAGCTCTTGTTATACAGAAATTAATCAAACATACAAAAACAAAACCATAGAATTAGAGCTAGAAGCTTTAGATATATACAGGTCGAACCTATTTCACTTATATATTCATATGAAGGAAAACTGAGGGCTAAGAATGTCACATGTTGCTTTAAATCACATTAATTTTTTTTCTCAGGGATGCTCACATAAGAATCTCTGATGGGCTTATTACTTAGGAGACGCACGTATATTATATGCATTTCTATAAGCTGAGAGTTTTAGTTTTTTAGGTTCCCATGAAGCATTGTTGAATAGTGTTATTCACCTAATATATATTTTCTAAGTTTTCCAAAAAAAAATTAATTGCCCGTTTATGGAATTTTGATACATTAAAAATAGACAGTCAAAGAACCTCACTTTAATCCCATTTATAGAGGATGTTTCACTATAAAATAGATAGATGTACTATGGTCCTATATATATTAACAACATTAAGTCGCTGAACTGCAAAGTGACGTTGTTGTGAGATGTAACCCCTAAAGTCTGACTTCTAAGAAAAGGAGCATTGGAAGCAGCATTATATGGAGTATTCAGCATGTAATTATAGGGGTTTAACCAGAATTTGACTAAGCAAAACAACTGTGTGTAGAATAAAAGGAAATTAATTCATCAGGAAACAAAGCCATCATGAGTGAGTGTGTGTACTGGCTACATATATATGTAACATGTAAAATTTTATATGTGCATATAGTTATATATTAATATATATGCATATAGTTACATATATGTATACAGTACATGCATATGTGTGTAAATAACATAAACATTTTTTACATTTTATATAGCCTTTTAAATCCACTTATTTTAATTATTGCACCAAGATCATAGAACATAATTTTCAGCCCATACTTCTATACTTGACCATATACATCTTTTTCCAATTTTTTTTATTGTAAATAATAATAGAGATCTTTACACATGGACTTCTTTTCAGTATTTACAATTATATTAGTTTGCTAGGGATGATATAATAAAGACCTAGAACAACAGGAATTTATTGTCTCACAGTTCTGGAGGCCAAAAGTCTGAGATCAAGGTGTGTTGACAGGACCATACTACCTCTGAAAGTGTTAGGGGAGAATCTGGCCAGGCCTCTCTCTTCGCTTCTACATAGTAGGTAGTTCCTTGGCTTACGACAGCCTAACTCCAATTGCTACATGATGTTTTCTTGTCTGTGCACGTCTCCTTTTTACAAGTTTTGTCCCCTTGGACTGGGGACAAGCCTACTCCAGTATGACTTCATCTTATCTAACTATATCTGCAACAACTCTATTTCCAAAGAAGGCTACATCCTGAGTACTGGGGGTTAGGCCCTCCGCATGTGAATTTGGGGGAACACAATTCAATCCATAACAAAAACAATTTCCTTAGAATTCCTAGAAATTTCAAAAAAGAAATCTCCTCATCAAAACAAAGTCTATTGCTAGATATCACTAAAAGTTTCTGAAATTATTATAATTTTCACTGTCATCAACCATACAACAGTGTCTGATTTAGGACATCATCAACAGCCTGGGGAATTATTTTTAATATCATCAAAACATCATTATTCTAATCTTCGCTGATTTTATAGTCATGATTTGGCATAGTTCTGATGAATTGGATCATTTTTCGTGCTTATTTACCATTGTTGCCTTCTAATTTGTAAATTATCTAGTCACATTCTTGAGCATTTAGTTATTGGGACGTTAGAGTCAATTTTTATAGACATGTAAGTTCTTTTTTTTTTAATTTATTGGGGGGATAATTGTTAGTAAAATTACATAGATTTCAGGTGTACAATTCTGTATCACATCATCTATAAATTACATTGTGTGTTCACCACCCAGAGTCAGTTCTCCTTCCATCACCATATGTAAGTTCTTTTTTTTATACTGAACATATTAAGTAATATCTTTTCAGGAAATATATGTTATTTTTAATTGTTTTTCTATACAGAAGTACTAAATGGACATAACAAATTTATCAAACTTTGTGGTTTCTTTTACCTCTAAGTTTAAACATTTTTTCTCATTCCATAGGGTTAATAAATATTCTTTTCTACTTTTACTTGCTTTTCTTTTATATTTAATTATTTAATCCATCTAAAACTTCATGGGATATGTGTGAACTGAGAATACAAATGAATATTACAGATACTTAATCTATGGTCTAGGTATCACTTGACTACTATTTCTCTTTGTCTTTAATGAGACTATATCGTTTCTTATTGAATTCTTAAGTATAAGGGTTTATTAGCTAATTTTATATTTCACTGATTTACAAGTATTTATCTATTATTTTGCCAAGACCATAATATTTTAGCTTTTATAGATTTTTAATATTTGTATATACGCTCTCCTCATAATTTTAATATTAAAAAGTCTTAGATGTTTTCACTTATTAATTCGGTTACGCTTGAAATTAGGGTAATTCAAATTAGAAGTTGCCATTAGGGTTTTCACTGTTAAATCTATAAATCTGTTAGAAAACAGTTCATCCTCACTATACAGGAAGATGAAATAAATTTCTTTTATTCATATCTTTAGATACGTACTTCCATATGGTGGTGTAGCTTATTAGAAGTTGTTCATTCAGTGTCCAGTAAACATTTATTGGTCGTCTACTATATTTCAGAAATGTGGTAGAAGTAAAGAAAAGAAGGTTAAAAAATTCTCAAGAAGCTGGTATCTACATAAAAGGATTGCAGATAAGGAAACTGGCAAAGGATGAGGCTGAGACAGGAGGGATACACAGTATGCAGTGTTTATGTACAAAGGCCACAAATCCCTGAGAAGTGACAAGTTTTCAGGAAGCGGGATGATGCTTCAACTGAGTTTTGGAGGCTGACAGGCAGTTAGCCAGATGAATATGGGCAGCACTTGTTTAGGGGAAGAAAATGGAAAATTCAAAGGCACACAGGTATCAAAGAGCTTGGCTAAAGATGAAAGAGCAGGAACTTAATTGTGGCCAAAGTGTAGGATGTGAATGAGGATTGATGAGCAAAGAGCCTGCAGTGGATGCGGATTTCATTTTCTTTCATGTGGGCATTGGGTAACATTGGTGGGTTTTAAAAAGAGAAGAGATGTGATTGTATCTGTATTTTAGAAAGGTTTCAAAGGGGAATATATAACAGGTAGACGAGAAAGAAGTAAAAGTGAACAAAAAGGGTTTGCTGTTAATTAATAAAAATATGCATTCAATGAATGAATGAATAAAACATTGAATGAATCAGTGAATGAAAAAATTGAAATGTATGATCAAATTTAGCAGCTGAAAAATAATTGATGGCTTCTTTAGAATTACCTTTATTCAGTGGGATGGTTAATATGGAAGCCAGTTATGAATGGGAGACAATGCCAGGTATTGAATATGTGAAATCAGATCTCATGTCATTGTTTTCCAAGCTGGTAATTGCTAGTATATGGGAAATAACTTACTATTGCTATTCTGTTTATGCATTGGTTATATATGTTCACTTTAGTAACTATTTTATTAACCCTAATACATTTCCAAGTAATTTTTTTTGTTATCTGGGTTTAAAATTATAATTCCTCAAAATAATAACAACTTTTTCTCCTGCCTTCTAGCACTTATATTGTTGTTTTTTTTCCTATTTCATGTTTCAATATATTGTCAGAATTTCCAGAAATAAGTTGATGGTAGTAGACATATTTGTTTTGCTGTTAAGAATAGGGATGCCCTAATATTTCATTCTTAAATTGATGACTTTGAAAGTAAGATTTTTTTTTGACATATTAAACTTTAGAATTGAAATGAGTTTTCCTGTTTAAAAAAAATCGGTTTTTAAATTGTATCAAATGACTTTTTGGAACCTAATGAAATGCAGATACATATTATCTGACCAGTTGATAAATATTAAATTATTGATTCCATTATTTTAAATCGTGCTTGTGATAAAATCTTTATGGATATAATATATTCTTCTGATGTAATACTGAATTTTATTTTCTATATTTTATTCCGAATTTAAAAATATTTATAGCCATAAATAAGATTGGTCTTCTATACTTTACCCTGATTTATATTCAAAGATATAACCCTGAGATGTTGTACAATCTCTTAAATATTGCACAAAAATATTTAGTTATGATCATTAATCTACAATTAATGATTCAAGAAAACAAATACATTTCAGATTTTCATCAGTAAAGGTCATCATTGAGCTACGTGACCTGGGACAAATCTTTATCTCTCTGGAGCTCATCTATAAAAATGAGGGGTTTGTACTCCGTGAACCCCATGGTCACTACAGCCCTAGTTTTCTGCCAACTTGTATTCATAGAGAAGTCCCTTCAGCTTTATGCTAATAAGCAAAGCTGAATTAATTAGTTTAAGAGCAATAGGACTATGAAAGGTGGAAATGGACCATGCCATGGTGACACTGGCAGATTTAGACTTGAGTTACAAAAAAAAAAAATTAGTCAGTTGTTAATCTACTTGGGCCCCTCAAGAAATGTTGACCCTGTGCTTTATCATAAATTGTACTAAAGAACTGTACACCAGCCACCTCTCTCTGTTTTGATCAACTCATGAATCAGTAGATCTAAAGGGCAGTGTATGGGGGACCAGGAGCCTTGGTTCTGTGTCCCACTTCTGCCATATGCTAGCTTTGTGATCTTAAGTCACTTAAACCCTTCAGGCATCAGTTTTTTCTTATTTGCAAAATGGAATATATTAGTCTTGTACCTCTTATGTTTTATGATATGAGAGGCCATAAATAAATAATCCCTTAATAAGACATTTTTCTATGGTCATCTGAGGTTTACTTTTACATATGCTTATCTAAATTGACGCTCTCAACAATGTTTGGAGGCAAACAGGCAAAGTATTGGTGACCTTATTGCAGAGTTAGGTCTAGACTCTAGAGAATTTGGGAGTTTGCACTGTGTGCTTACTATGTGGCAGAGCCTCAGCTGGAGCCTAAGACTTCTGATTGTTCAACTGTGTTCTTTTCTTTGTATGACACATTGTCTTTCATTAATCCTGTAATCACCCTTTGATACTTTTCAAGCATTCTGGCACATTTTTCAGCTCTTTAAATTATGACCAACTAACCCTCTTTCCTTGGAGCTCAGTCTTGAAATTCTGTTCATTTATGATTTTAAATAATGTAACATAGTAACACTTTGTTCATGTATATGTTTGAATGATTTCTTGAAAAGTACTCCATCTAACATTTATCCCTTCTTTTCCTGATTCTCTTTCAGATAGCAGTTCTGTGGATGAAAAGGTTTTAAATCATACTTTTTCTTCCCTCCTGAGGGATCTTGTCTTTTGTACATGTTTGTTTGTGACATATTAGACCTGTTTTGGTTCTTCTGTTTTAGTTGTGAAATGTGCATGTTATCCCAGCTTTCCATTCTTTGGTTGTCCTTTAAGTGTGCCCCCAATATGTTGCATTTATGAAGAGGTTACCCCTTGCCAGCTGCGCTTACTTTAGCTTATACTTGCCAACCTAGGGGTCTGCTACGGTCAAACTCAGCATCTGTTCCTATGTCTGGCTCATCATGATCTCCATGACTTATCCATGATCTTCACTGTACATATCCAGTTTTAAGGGCCAATAGTATTTTGAATATGATATATTTTCCTGGACTCTGCCAGTGCTTTTGTTTAAATGCTGACGGCTAATTTCAAAACCTCCACTCACAAAAACACAACAGCTTTGACTTGGAGCTGACCCTGCTTAGCATCTGTCATACTAGGTGTTATGTGTCTAGTGCAGTTGACCCATGTCCCAAATCCCCCGATACACAATGACGGTATGCTAAAAGTCTGTTTGTTTTCTTTTGTTTTTTCTCGTTTTTTATTTAAGGCTCGAATAGTAAGTGGCCATGATTTGGATGCTTCCAAATTCTCTGCACTCCAGGCATTTGGTGGGTAAGTACATTCATAAACTTTCTAATTCATTCCTTCATAAGCGGTACTTGGCTGTGCTCTGGACATACGCGTTTTGAATGCAAGAGGTTGCATGATGCTATAATAAGCTAGCTTCACTGTTGCTTTCTTTTTTTCACAGTAAAGTAGCTCATAGTGTTTTTTAAAAAAGAATGTATCGATGTATGTATGTAGAGTTATATGTACATGTATGTATATTTAAAGAAGTCGAAATCACCTAACCAGGTTAGCATTGACATTATCGTTCCATACACAAATACAAACACATAATTTTATATAAATGAATTCCTATTAATAATTAATACTATCTTTTGATCTGCTTGTTTGCATTTAACGATATGTGTGTGAACATTTTTCTATGCAATAAGTTCATGAATGTAATCTCCACTGTTTTATTGTTAAAATTCATAGACAGATAAAAGTTTTTAAAATTTAGTTACAAAAATAAGGTATGAATTATATGCTTTCCATCAAATACTACAACAAAAAGCAAACGATCGTCTTTAATGCCCATAGTCGCACGTTAGTATCAGTTTGATGTACGTGTTCATTGGCCTATTTCTGTGTGCTTGCATATATATATTTGTTAATATAAAATAGTAGCTTTGTATTGTGTATGTGTGTGCATTTTACCTCAATTAGGCTACTCTATATTTAAATTAAAAAGCACTGATTTATTGCTGACTCTGTAGCCGATACTGTTAGAACTGTGTCGTGTATTATAACTAATTTGATCCTTACAATGGTCCTACGAGGTAAGTACTATTTTGACCTTGATTTTACAAATGAGGAAACCTATGTATAAAATAGTTTATAAAATAACTTTCCCTTCATACAGCTAGTAAGTGGCAAAATCAGCATTCAAACCCAGTTAGTCTAGTTCCAGAGTGTGTGATCTTAATTACTGTGCCATATTGCTTCTGGAACTGGCAATTTCATTTTTCCTTTCCTTTTCCTTTTTCCATCTAACAACATGTTTTGAAAAACTTACCACTTCCTTATTTGTAAGTGATACAAAT
The DNA here is from genome assembly GCF_004115265.2 of Rhinolophus ferrumequinum. NCBI lineage: Eukaryota > Metazoa > Chordata > Mammalia > Chiroptera > Rhinolophidae > Rhinolophus > Rhinolophus ferrumequinum. Next base: position 54,233,728 of record NC_046289.1, on the reverse strand, counting down.
ATTTTAAAATATGTATGTAATGTTCATTTTTTATTAATTAATTTTTCAAGAGTATTTCTAGGTGTCATTATTGTAAATTATGCTGTAGCAAACCTATAACACATTTTGAAAGTGTAATGTGTTGACCAAAGCTTATGCATAGTATAGACAGACAGATTGACAGGTCAGTTTTACAAGTGTTGACATTTTGACACATTTGTGTACAACAGAAATAGAAGAAAATTTTAGATACATGTTTTGGGTTGTTTTTTTTTTTTTAAGGCAAATCAATAGTTCAGTTATGTTTTACAATACTCTAATTATTCAAAAAATGAATCTTTCATTAAATATATCCACGTTACTTATTTTAAATTAAACATGTAAATTTTAAATTTAAAGCTCCTAGAAAATAACATATACCATTTTTATTTTTTCCAAATAAAAGTTAGATGTTACTATATCTATAAATTATTTAGTATCCTTAAGACAAATATGTGAAGAATTACATTCTTATTGTAATGTTGCGATGATTTAAATGTTATGAGTACCAACTATGGTAAAATATCACTATAGATTATCCATAGAAAATTCAGGTAATAAATAGATTACTCTCTCATCCCCACACCACACATACTGTCTCTTTCTTTAAGTTTTCTAGAAAATGATAACCTTTCCATTCACTTTTTCAAGTTATCTTAGAAAATCATTAAGTTGAGTTCCAATTTAATAATGAAAAATGTTGTGTGTCGTCATCTTGGAAGCGTATCTAAGTTTATGATCTTATACTTCCTGCATCTTCTCATTGCCTATGCCATCCATCACTTCATAACAACTGGCTTTCCTAACTCATGTCTGAACATGGACTTGGGTTATTGTCAAAGCAACAGAGTTAACCTACATCCATGTTTTTGTTAAGTGCAAGCTATGCAATGTCTAGCTAAAACAGTTCATCTCTGCATTTTGAATAGATCTTTTCCACCTCATTTTTCCAGAAACTGCCTATTTCAAAGACTTGTCAAGGGGTTTTGGAATTACGATGGTACGGGAAAAGGGTGAGAATTTTCAGTCATCCAGACAATGTGCCGTTATCTGCATGCTTATCTCCTCTTGAAGAATCTTGAAGGATACATTGAAGTAAAGCCTTCAGTCACAGCCTCTTTCAGAAAGATTTGCTTCTTGTTCTACTTTTCCTATACATATTTTGAAGTTTTTTTTTAATATAAAATGAAGTATTACTACAATTATTCTAAAGGTATAAATTCTATGGTCCTGGGAAACTGAGACAAGCAGACTTTCAAAATAGGGAGTCATTGCTTCTTCTTGACAATGCTACTACATCCTTCACTCCTCTACCGTCAATGCCCCTCATCAGTTCAGAGCCAAACCACAGTCGTCATTTCCTTCCCTTTCTCAAGTGTCAAGGAAAAAACAATCCATACACACTGAAACAAGAGATGGAGTTAACAATGCTGCTTTTTGATTCCTACTCATCTCTCTGTGCATTTTTTGTAAATGTTCCTGGAGAAGACATGCCAAATTTTATTCTGTTTTTTCCATCTGTCACAATAAATTTAGGCAGACTCTGGAAAAGGAATTGGGAGACGTAGAGAAAAAAGATGAACAGAAAAAAAGGAAGAGGGAGAAGGCTGGAAGGATAAATGTTTACGCAAAATCATTAAATTTAACAATTTACATCTCCCACTGGTTTTACAGGAGTTGGTGACTTTTGTCATATTTGTAAGTTCAGAGTCAGACCAGAAGCACATGCCAAAATGATATTAGAAAAATACAACAACTTTTTTAGAGGAAACATCTCAGAGATAAAGTGAAGAGACAGCAGAAATAGACAAGAAGAGCCTTTGGACCATGATATGGGACTGACATCCATGAAAGGAAAAGGGAAGGAAAGAATGGGTATGAAAAACCTTAAACTGACTGAAATGAGGCTATAAGAAAGTGTCAGTTAGATCAATGGGAAGTCTTAGAAAAAAGGCTGCCTCTTCGAGGAGTCCTAGATTGAGCATAACTGGTCATTTCTATTACCTCCACCATGTTCAATCATTGGTTGGGAGCAGCTTGAGGAGAGTGGCCATGGGATTACTGCTGCAGTGTATTCTGGGGATGTGGTAGCTGAAGATCGTCATCCAGCTGCACTTCTCTAAGATTTTCTCTGAGGGATATCTGAGTGATACATGCCCATGGCTACCCAGCATCTGATAAGTCACTTGGATGAAATTACTTTAGTGAGTGAAGTCACACAAGTAACTTCTCAAATATGAATGACTTTTTAACAATTAGAATGATACTCCCTTCATTACTTTGATTGCATATGACATAAATTCACCATTCCCTGGACATTTGTAGTCAGAGTTTCATTGGTTGCGTGATGAGCATTTCAAGGCGTGTGTGTGTGTGTGTGTGTGTGTGTGTGTGTGTGTGTGTATATATATATATATATATATATATATATATATATATATTATTTCTTGTTTTCTTTCTAGTCTCAAGGTACCAGCCTTGTCTACACCCGAATTCAGGAAAATCTGTAAAACAGTGGTGGGGATAAGGGAAAGACAGATAGTTTGGGAATAATGATATTCGTCGTCTTTGTTCTCTTTCTTCTCGAGTCATTTAAGTTCTTGCAGGATTGTTCTCATGGAACTATGTGAAAGAAGGTTTATCCCGTGCCCATAGTTCAGAACTAGGCTATAGTAGTTCCTTTTTCCCCAGGAATCTGGTGATTGCTTTCCAACCACTACCAGGATTATTGAACCCTGTCAGGAAAGAGGTGATTGACCGAAGTGAGGAAAAAACAGAGGCAGGGGAAAAAGGAGAGATACCATGGAAGGGGAAAACACTGAGAGATTACCAAATAAAAAAAGGGAAGGTTCTTTTTAGACCTCATTTTCAATAGGTACAATTGAAAGAAAAATTGTATACATATGTAATATTTAACTGTGATTTCCAAGTTTGTTCAATCATTGCCATGTACAGATAATTTGACGAAGGTAAACAAGTCAATCATCACCAAAGTTCTGAACATTTCCTTTGTTCTTACATTATTGAAATAGTGGTTTTCCTTGTTGTTGTAAAACCTGACATGAGTTAGATTACACAATATATGGATATAGCTGGATTAATATATTTTTGATATTTCTATCATAGTTCTGACATTGCTTTTATATTTCTCTATAAAGTTTAGGAGGTTGCATACTGTCTTCATGCGCTCTTCCCTGCTCTTAGTCTTGGACTCCATGTTTAGCCAGGGCCTAACATCAGCCATTTAACATGGAACCTAAAGTAGTTCTTCCTCTCCAGGATCTCTTAACCCATTTTTTTCTCTTAGCAGCAGTCTTATATCTGGAAGCTGAGAACTTTTAGTTTTATTTTTTCCTATCTAGTCCATAAATCAGATTTTTGTCTCTCCCCTCAAGTAACTTCCTTATGTCTCAAAGAAAGGGCTAGAGATTCTCCTAAGCCTAGACAATGGCTGTTTCTACTGCTGTAATACCTCCTTTGGGTCAATGGTTTATCCTACGCAAACGTCCTTTCATTCCTGAATAAGTGTGCTAAGTATTATGAAAATGACAGCCCCCACAACAGTTTCCTTCAATCACAGTAACAGTTAATCTTTGGAGAAAAATGGAAGCCTTTGTTTTTCTTTGATTTTTTTTTTTTTCAGTTAATTGTTTTTATAGACGAGATCCTTTCCTTCCAGGGGATTTGGTACACAAGGAGTTCCCTATAGATTTAGATAAAAATTAATTAGGATTAAGGATGGTTAATTATAAAGGTTTGCAGATGCAAACAGGGTCTTCTTTCATAATCCACTATCGTATAGCATCACACTTATATTTTTTTCTACTTGTCTTTATTCATTTTGCCATCAATCTAGTTTTAGTCCTCAATACCTTTTACCTGGGTAATTGCAAACTGATCTTCCTTCATCCATTTCTTTTTCAAAATTAAATCCAACATATATACTGTTAAAGACTAATCTCCTTAAAGCGTAGTACTTTTCTGTTTAAATGTGTTTAATAGTTCCTCATTTCTGCAATGTGAAGTATGGATTTTTCTACATGGTTTTGAATACAATGTCTGACAATGAAGTTCACGAACTTGTTGCAACGCTGTTGCTAACATTTTTTTGATATCAGAGGGATTATTCATTATGAATTTGTACCAACTGGACGAACAACCAAGTTTACTATTTGGAAGTGCTGAAAAGGCTACGTGAAAAAGTTAGACGACCTGAACTTTTTGCCTACAATTCATGGCTCTTGCATTAGAACAATGCACCAGCTCACATGGCACTGTCTGTGAGGGAGTTTTTAGCCAGTAAACAAATCACTGTATTGGAACACATTCCCTACTCACCTGATCTGGCCCCCAATGACATCTTTCTTTACCCGAAAATAAAAGAAATATTGAAAGGGAGACATTTTGATGACATTCAGGACATCAAGGGTAACATGATGACAGCTCTAATGGCCATTCCAGAAAAAGAGTTCCAAAATTGCTTTGAAGGGTAGACTAGGCTCTGGCATCAGTGCATAGCTTCCCAAGGGGAGTACCTCGAAGGTGACGGTAGTGATATTAAAAAATGAGATATGTAGCACTTTTTCCTAGGACAAGTTTGCGAACTTAAATGTCAGAACTTATATGCTTCTTGATTTCTAGTTCTCTTTCTTTTTGCAATAGGGAAGTATTATCACGTTTTTTAATGGTCCCACTTGTTTGTGTCATTCCTGTGGTACATATGAATTTAAGTTACATAAGTCTAACAAGATTTGTATCCTTCAACTTTGATTTTAAACTCTTTAAAGGCAAATAATTGGTCATTTTCATTTAGGTTTCCTTCCATAAAGCTTATGATACTGCCTTGCCCATATGAGGATCTCATTCATAAATTAATCTTGCTTTAGCACGGCACTCTCTTAGATCAATGGGTTAGAATTGCTTCCTAGGACATTCAGGACTACTGCACTTTAAGAAAAAAAAAATTCTTGAAACAATCGTGGATTCAGGATAAGACACACATGAGAAGCACTGTGAGTTTTAAAAGCAGCTGAACGCACCCCCAAACTCAGTGTTACTAAGCCCTTACAGGAAAAAAAAAATAGAGGGATTTTTCTCACATTAGCTCTAACCCCAGTTGATGAGGCAGACACTGCTTTTGATTGTGAATCCTCTTTTTCTCTACTTTGGGGAAACTTTTGAAGGTTGCATTAAACAAGTCTATAAAATATTACTCTAATTATTCTGAAAGAAATGTTGTCCTTTCATTCTCTGATCTGAAGATCTTAGTGCTTTAGGACACCCTCGATACAAATTCACACTGTATTAAAGATGTTCCTCTAATCATCGCCATCATGACTTCCTTAGGAAGGAGACCTTTTGTAATGATGGAGTCACCTTTTTCACCTTGCTTTTTATCAAAGTAAGAAAAGGCATTGTCTTGCTTAGTCCCTCACAGGATGACCAAAATCTTGACATTTCTTAACCAACGTCAGACAGGGTCATGCCACCTGGTAGTTATATTCTCTAGAAAAGAATGTCATGTGAGTCTAGGGAAGTCCGAACCCTACCGCAAACTGATGGCACCAGGCCTGCTAGTCCTCCATCAGCACTCTGCCAGTAGTCTCCCCACCATGCAGACACATTATAGCCTCTATACCAAGGTGTGGCCTAGACACATAGCCTCTCGGTTAGGAAAGCTGACAGCAACAACGCCACATGCGTTCTAAAACCCTTGTGTTAAGAATTGGTTGGTAAGCTCTTAGCTTCCTGAGGCAAAAACAAACAAACATACAAACAAACAAACAAACAAACAAACAAACACATTTTGGTTTACCACCAGCAATCAGTTCCCTAGTTCAGGATCAAAAGAAAGCTTCCTAGGATTTCTTGGAAATTACTCAAGAAGCACTTGATATCTTCTCTATTTAGAAAATCATAGGGTCATTAGAGTACATTTTTATATTAGCCACAGAGATCAGATTAGCCCTCTCCTTCAGTGTGGGGCCCTATGAGACATGAAGACCACAATCATGGACCCCTTGTGAGCCACACAGTGGCATATTACCTATGGAAGTAAGGACACAGTTACTACAGTCTCAACCAGGCTTATAAATGCCATAGTTTCTGTGGCGTGGATTATACATCACTTGTAGGCATATTTTTTCTTACATGGGTAGTAACAAAGAATTTATAGTACTCCCTCAAAGGATTAAGAAAATAGAGCTGTTATGCTCAAGCTACTAATAGCTTATATTTCATAAAATTAGAGATTGACATCTTTTTTAATCATCTCATTGTAGCTTAACAGCCTTTTTTAATGAGTAGTAGACTATAATCACAGAAAGGACACCTGAGTATTACCCACAGACAATCTAGGGATACTGTGTAGGACTCCCCATCCTATAACAATTACTGAACACATTCCTTCATTCTTACACATCCACAAGAAAGCTGATGTCTAATAGAGACCATTTTCTGTGCTTAGAAGGCTGACCATAGAAAATTCTACCAAATCATTTGTACTTCTGTTATTTAATATTGCTTAAGATTATGAAACCTCAGGATTATCCCAGGTTGCAGGCAAGGGAAACCCAAAATTTTACTCATTGCAAAAAGGCCACACTTTTATTCTTAAGGAAGATAGGTTTACGTTTTAGATCCAGAGGATGCATCTGACCCCTTGTCCACATCAACCCAGGATGCAGATAATGTCTTTATTTTAGGGAAGGAAACCACAGTCACCATCAATTCTGGCAACTTTCCTTTAGCCAGTTCCTAGCCTTGGGGCCTGCTGTGATTGCTGCACATAGCTCCTTAGAAAGGGGCCAACCTTTTTTATCTTTTTACCTTTAGGTAACTACTAATGAAATCACACTCAACAAGAATTCATTTATTCCCCAGCTTCTGAGAGCACTAACTCCATGTCATGGTACTTGAGACACACTTTAAAAGAATGCCAAATTGTGCACTTTCCAAAGACTAGTGTTTTAGCGATAAACGTTGTATTTCTCAATTAGGAAAGGCCACCAGCATAAGCTTCAGGTCACCAACATGGTGCTTCCTCTGCCTCCTCCCCTCATGACTCCCATTCAGGATTTCTTTCTCTGCTCCAACATCCACCTTAAAAAGCAAACAAAACCAACTTTCAAACCAGTGCTTGTCATACTTGCTTCTAACTCTGAGCACCACACAAGGACCCACCTAATTAATGTAGCAGCTACTGGGGACGTTACAGCCTTAGAAAAATAAACACTTTAGATAAGAAACCTGAGGAGAGCGTATTTGTTGGAGAAAAAAAGAAAAAAATGCTGTGTAGAAGTATATTTTTCTAAAGACTTTTCTGTGTTCTTTTGCTTATCGAGCAGTTACATAATACTATACATTTTTGGTTCTTTAAAGCAGCTTTTTAATCATGGCCTCTCAGTCTCTAGCTTGGCTAAAATTTATTAGAAAATCAATGAATCTTTAGGGATACACCACACAGAATCAAGTTTAATCTTCCAGTGCCTTCCAGATACTTTATGTGTTTGAGGAAATTAAAATCACTGATACATCCTTTATGAAGACAGTTTTCAAGTAGTCAGTCTCACAACAGTGCCAGTTCAGTAACTATGGAAAATGTCATCTGTTACATTGAGCAGAATAAACACGTGTTAGAAAATGACCAGTTATTAGTCAAAAAAGAAACACATTGAAAATAATCCCACTAGATAAGATGGCAATTGTAATGAATATTATGGTTCCTAAGCCTGCTGGTTATTTCAAAACTGTAATTGATATGACTATTAAGTCCGTCTAACATGTACAGAACATCTTCAAAAAAAAAAAAAGGAGGAGCAATGAGCTTGATCATTGTATTTCCCAGTAAAGCATTTATCAAGTGAGTTTTTAAGTACCTTTTAATAAATGGATACCATATTAGATGGAGGTAGATAATACAGGTTTCCTCTTATAGGCCGAGTAGTGCAATAGAACAATAAAATGATCACTGCTCACAAAATAGCATCATTCTATAACCTTGTAATTATAGCACACCTTGTTTTATTGTACTTTGCTTTATTATGCTTCACAGATGTTGCCTGTTTTACAAATTGAAGGCAAGACCCTCCCCCAGCAGAAAGATTATAACTCTATCGTGGACTCGTTTTATTGCTATACTCACTTTATTGCGATACTCATTTTATTGCAGTGGTCTGGAACTAAACCTGCAATATCTCCGGGGTATGTCTGTACTCACTTCTTATTTAAAGTAACAGCTTTGCTTAATCCATAGTACTTTCTTAAATATTAAACAGCTTGCTGTCAAAACTGTACCATAATTCTCAGATACGACCAATTCTAAATTGAAGACTAGCGGATTAAGATAGTTATTGGTTTTTCGTCTTCCTAAGCATTTAGGAACAGTATGAAATAGTATAGAGTAAACATAAAGAAACATTTTAGATGCCATTTAAAATTAGGCGTAATACCTCAAACTCATGATTATTACAATGACATAATGACTAATACTTTTTGAATGGTTACAATATAACAGGCCCCCATCTAAGCATTATTTATGCATTATCTCCTCTAATTCTCGTTATGACTTTTTGAGGTAGATTTTATAATTGTTCCATTCTTCAGATGAGGTCACTGAGGCTTAGAGACTTCAAGCATAGTCAAGGTCAAACAGTGACTAAGTGTCAGAGCTGAGATTTGAACTATATCCATCTGATTCCAGGGCTTGACTCCTTCAGAATTATGCCAAATGGATGTAATTTTCAAATAGATGATACTTATTTCTGGATCAGTTCTTCGTAATTATATATTATATTTCAAACTAAATATTTTATTGTGTGTTGGACTGATCAGGTTTCTAAGTATGTATCAAATGTTGTAGATATATTTCTACCTACATTCCAGCAAAGTATTTGCTAAAAATTTGCAGAATTTCTCCTAGAAAATATCACCTATATGTATTAATAATGGGTTGAATAACTGGGCCCAGTGTGTGATAATTCATGAGTGGTTTGTATCAGGGAAGGCTCTTAATGGAATGCTGCAGAAATTGCCTTCAGAGAGATTACTTTTAATTGAATTAGGTGGAAATCTAAAAGATCTGATTGCAGGCTTTGAGGATAAGATAAGGCTAATTATTCTGAATGCTAGGACACTCTGTTGCATGCACTCCATGGTTTCGTTCACTCCTCCTCTATAGCTTTTGGTACTGCCCATATTTGATAAAAAGAAACGCATCTCATTAATCTTGGTTAATGAAAACTATATACGATATTGTGAATATAAATCCATAGCTTCTTTCTTCTCATTGTCATCTTCCAGAGGTACTGTTCAGCCACTGTGTTCCCAGAACCCCTCAGTCATTTTCACAAGATGCAGGTATTCAAAGTTATAGATACTATGCGATGTCTTTAGTCAGGTATTCAGAGTTTCAACTTACTTGTCCAAGCACATTTTCCACTTCTCTCCTTCATATATTCTGACATATTATTGTCCAACCCATTTTCTTGCCCAAGTATTAGATGATGGAATTACTTTCTAAAAGATCTTAGCATACTATCACAATAATCTGAATCTAGCAAGATGAAGTATAAATCGTGTATCAGTCAGAATAAATTAGGTTATGGTGTAGTAACAAAGCACCAAATCTCAGTGTATTAATCAGTCAAGGTTTGTTTCTCATCCATACTACATTTTCAGGGCACATAGATACAGGGGAGGAGGATGCACTTTGTTCTTCATAGTTGCTCAGGGAACCAGGCTGGCACAGGTGTGTCTCACACATGCTTTCATGATTTCACGGCAGGGAAATTAGGATGTGGCAAATGGGCTCTACCTCTTAAAACTTCCATGTAGATGTGACGTATCTCTATTCCATTCATATTACATTGGATGAAGCAAATCACATGGCACTAACTAGGTTTAAAAGAAGAGTTAAAGTGCTATCCTTTCATACGTCTAAAGGGGAATAGAACTGGAATGTTTCTAAACAGCCCTAATTATCACAATCAGGGATAAATGGAAGTCTTAAACTCAGACTCTAGGGAAGAGAAGTAAAACAGTTTAATGTCAATGAGTGAAAAAATTTAAAGTATTCATTGAATCTAGTGGCAAATTAAATAAGATTGTGGGGCTTGTGCAGTGGACCTGCAAGGAAAGAACCCCTAGAGTTTGTTAAGAGAAGAGCAGTATGGAGAGTAGGAATGAAAAGCTCCATAGTTTACAGAGCTCCCCTGCTTCTCAGGATTGCTGTGCTCAGTTCAGGGAACAAACTTGAACAGGGTGTCGACAAAAGAGAAAGCTCACATATCAAACAAACAGATTCAAAGGGGGTCTGAAATCATGCCATATGAAAAACCACCAAAGAACTGGAATGCTGAATCTATAAAGCAGAAGATTCAGGTGAAATATGTTTGAGGCCTTCAAATATTTAAAAGATGAAGTGTGAAAAAAAAATTGTCCTGAGCTTCCCAGAAAGCAGAACATGGATCCATTGGAGAAATCATAGGTAGGTGCACTTATCAATATATGGAGACATTTCCAACAGTAAGAGCTGCCTTTGTAAAAGCTAAGTTGCCCATTTCTAGAGATATTTAAATAGCTTAGGTGATCACTTGTAAGAAATGTTGCAAAGGAAATTTGAATATCAGATGCTTGATTCTTTAAAGCTTTTTTTCAGTCTTAAGATTTTATTACATCCTATCCTAATATTATATCTTATCCTAATTATTGTCAGGTGTTGCTATGTACCAAACCACCCTAAAACTCAGTGACTGAAAAGAATGAACCCACTGATCTTGTCTGCTTTCATTTATGCATGTATGGTCAACTGGAAAGGGGCTAGTTCTCACATGTCTGTGGGTGTCTGGCTGTTGTCAAGGCAACAGAGGAGATTGCACTGTGTCACTCATCAAGTAGCTGGACAGACCTACCTTGTTCATGTGGCAGTGACAGGATTCTAAGGTAACAAGGGAAGCATGCGAAGCCACTTGAAGCCAAGGCTGGAACTGATAGCCATTACTTTTGCTACATTTTATTGTTCCAAACAAGCTACAAATCCAGTTCAGATTCAAAAGACATAGAAATAAACCTTGCTTCTATATAAGAGGAGTGAAATGAGGCCGTTTTTTATGATCTGCTATAAACATGTATACCTACAAATAAATATTCTTTAAAGTTACATATGTCTCATAATTTGAATAAAACAGAATGTTATTTCAAATATTCACTTCAAATATATTTTCAGTACTTGGAATAATTAAAAATAGCAATTGCCATGAAAATATCAGAATCTCATTTTTTGATATTTACCCAGTTACCTCAGCTACAATACAAGGTAAAGAGTGATTTACTTTGCAGTGGATAAAGTGCTCTGACATTTTAAGAAAGGAAGATAGTTTTGATCTGGAGTTATCAGGATAGATTTTATGGAGGAGATGGCATTTAATTGGGATTTGAAGTTTGGTTAGATTTTTGATATGTAGATGTTGAAGAGAAAGGCAAAAAAAGAAGCAGTACGAAAACTTGAATAGCCTCTTAGCATCATGGGCAAGCGAATGTGTTGGACAATAATGTGTCAGAGTATACGAAGGAGAGAAGTGGAAAATGTGTTTAGACAAGTAAGTTGAAACTCTGAATACCTGACTAAAGATATTGAATAGTATATCTATAACTTTGAATACATGCATCTTGTGAAAATGATTGAGTTCTGGGAACAAAATGGCTGAACAATAACCTCTGGATGTTGAAAATGAGAGGAAAGAAGCTATGAATTTACATTCATAATATTATATATAGTTTTCATTAACCAGAGCAGGTTCATCTGCCAAAAGTACAAGGAACTTAATCTTTACAAAGACATTAGTCTTCAGAAGCTCTGCATTCAGGCATAGCAGACATCTCTTTTGCTTTGAGTACTTCTATGTAACTCTGTCAACCATGATAAACATCACTGTAATTCCTGCTCATTATCTTGATGCCTAGACTCTAAGGTCCTGAGTGGGAAAAACCAAAAGATGAGATTGGCAGAAGCCATCGCTGCTCAGAACAAGCTGAGCATAAATCTTTTCCCACCAGGTGACACCATCTGCCACATAATCTTTACATATAAAGATACCTTCAGGAAACAATACTGGAAATAGTTTTTCCAGAGTGACAACTACAGAATCTCATGTTGCAGAAGATTCCCCAAGATTGCTGATGAGATGCACTTCTTTTTATCAAGTAAGGACAGTACCAAAGCTATAAAGCAGGAGTGAATGAAGCCATGGATTGCATGCAACAGTGTCCTATCTGGTTCAGAGCTGAAACTCAGATTTGACCAACATGCTGAGCTCTCTGAAAACTCTTTCCATTGTATATATTTGTCTCCATTGATTTATACAGTTTGAAGAGAGTATTTTTACAGCACTCACAATTGGGTTCAGACTTAGACCTATTTGATGGAAGACTGGGTTAATATAGTAAAATTGACGGGCAGCAGAATTCCGGGAAGGACAGTGAGATTCCTGTGAGAAGGCTTATCTAAGGGAACAAAGAACCTGACGTGGCAGTTCACACTCAGCAGTTAAGACCTGAGCATCAGGGGGAAGGAATCTTCTCTGTCTCCCTTTCTCTCTCTCTCTCTCTCTCTCTCTGTCTCAAACTATCTTTACTCAGATATCCTAATTGTATAACTTCCAAGGAGAAAAAAAGGATATATGAGACTTTGTGCTGTTCCTTTGGGAACCAAGCAAAACTTCTAAGCACCCTCCCCCTTACCTTGCTAACTGAGTGCAAACAACTCAAAGGATACAAATTAGAGATCAAACACTAAATAAAGGCAAATAATATCTTCACGTTTTCCATTTGGTTCATGGGACCCAAGGAGAGGAAAATCCCCACATCATTTCTGAGCAAAAGACACTCAATAATGTGATAAAATGGTAAAAACACACAATTTGGAACTAGAAGGCCTAGTTTCAAGTCTTGACCCTGCCATTGATTAGCTGGGTAAGCTTGGGCAAGTCATGCAACTTGTGAGCCATAATGCCCCACTTGAAAAATGCGGATGATAATCACAGCAGTGTGCTCACAAGAGCATTTAGTGCCTCTCAACCTTTTCACCTAGCACACACAAAAATACTAGTTGTATGATTCATTTTAGAAAAAGTAAAGGCTTTGCTCATGGTGGCCACAGATAGGATTTCCTGGGACTAAGGAGTTTTTGACAACAAAGGACTTTCAGTGCTAAACATGGGAAACTATTGAGCAAACCTGGATTATTTGCCCACTAGTTGGGAATCCAAGGGACTCTTGCTGCCACAATTGGCCTCTGAGAGGGTTTCTGTGAGAAGATCAGTGTAGTAACACATGCATAGTTCACTAGAAGATCTCAGAGAATTAAACTATGCAATGGATTTCTATCTGTGCAACTCCACTCTGGACTTTGCCTGAGAAAATGCATGGATTTAAGCTTAGAAAAGTCATTGCCCACTTCAGTCCCTTATTTGGCATATCTCATTAGACAATGATTGTTTACCCTTTGAAAATCCAAAGATCACATCTCAAGAAAAACAGAGGAACAGAGAAGAAAGGAACCTTAAGAGGCAGAATGCAGAGTCCATTTCTGAACTGAACTGATACCGGTAGTGATAAGGAGAAACTTGGGTAGAATGGAAATCTGTTTTATGGCCCCTTTAAGGTAGCCACAGTAAGTAGAACTTAGCAGGGCTGCCTTCCTTTTCTAAAAACTTTGATGTTTGAGTTGAGACGTGCATATACTGACAAACTTCCCTTTCAGTGTGTACTAAAGTATAGTTTTCTGCTTTCATTAGCTATATATTTGCTTTATCATTTCAATTGAGATAAGCCTTTTTATTCCTGTTATTTCATGTTGAGGGGTGGGCAGGGTTTTAGTTCACTGTGTTTGGCAGGAAAGGCCAACTTCTTGGAGTCAAAGCTGAAAACAGATCTTACCACTGCTTAGAAACTTGATACTTTCTGCATCACTCCATTAAATGTCTAACTAATGGAAACGTGTCTTATTTATTATACTTTAGCTATTTCATTCTCACTATTGTTCAGGCTACAGTTGAACTATCTAGTAAATATGCTGACATAATAATTCCCGAGTTTCTCTAGCATCCAAATTCTATTGAGACCATTGTGCCAGGTAAAATAAACACAGTAAAAACCAGACACAACATGAATATCAATGAATTTGAAGGGAAGAAAAACTTAGCAGGAGGATGACTACATAATATCATTCAAAGTCAAGGCAACACCTTCAGTGAGGGTGAACCTTGTGCAAAGCAGTGTTCATCCTAGGGGCCGTTTTTGATTCGAAGGTGCACAAGTCTGAGGCCATCTCTCCCCTATGTATGTCGTTTCATTTAGCTGAGAAGACAGCTGAAGGGATAAGATTGTCATGTGAATTATAAGGGAACATAAACATGAAAGAAAAGGTGGCCTCTGACCAAGGTGATCTCTTAGTATTTTAGCCCCTACTTCAGGCATGAGCATGGGAATAGTGTTGTATTTTGGTACATGAATAAGGTTCATGAGGGATATTATTGGGGCGTGAGAATTTCGAAGGTAGGCCAGTGATATACATGGAAGGATCTTGAACATCAGCTATGAGGCATGGAGTTTTTGTTTTTCCTACTTTTCTACCTACACATCCCCAAAGGATATGTTGGTTTGCAATTATGGGAGTGGTGTCCTAGAGGAAATACCAAAATCTTGTGAAAGCAGGGGAAAAGCCATGTGCACCTTCCTCTTCCTTCACATGTCATATCACCTGCATACCTTGTCCTTCCTTGACGAAAACATCAGTTTTAGGCAATGAGGAGGCAGGGAAGGCATTTGAACAGTGAGTTAAACAATCAAATCTCTGTTGTGTGAAGTTGAGATGGAAGTTGTATATAATATATTAATATACTGGAAACGGGGCAATTAGAAGGCTTGGAATATTATTGACAAAAAGAGAACAAAGGGACTACTTTATGAGACTACATCATGACTTCAGCTTTAAGCACCTTCAGCTTGGAAAAAAATATGAAGTGGATAGTCAGATAGAAATGTTAGGTAGACTGCTAGGAGTGAGGGACTAGATCATGGGTGAAAGTTTAGGACTGGTATAGAAAATTGAGATTCAACTGAGCAGGAGTGATAGCGAGATGGAAATATCACAGATACAGTATAGATACCTAAGATAAATGACTAAGAAAAAACGATTCTGCTAAACCTCAAAACAATGAATACTACTTCTTTTCTTAGGCCACTAAATCTGTGGTGCTTTGTTGTAGCAGCAACAGGAAACGAATATACTCTCCTGTTGATTTTTGGTTTAGTATTTTTCATATTACTGACCACCATACTTATGGAATCTTGTTGATTCCAATAGTTATACAACTGACTACTGCTGTTATCAAGGGTGTTCTTTTTAAATAATGGCATCCCATTGAACTTAGAATCAAAATTCAATACACTTAACACAACCTGAAAGGCCCAGGCTACCTTCCAGTCTCTTCTCAGGCCCCCTTTCCTTCCCTCACTGCAGTGCCCACCATTCTGGCCTATTTTGTTTCCTCAAATCTGACGATGGCGCTTTACAGCATTAGGGCTTTAAACCTGCCCTTTTCATTGTCTGGAGTGGTCTTTGGCACACTTTTCACGTCTCTTCAACTCTGGCCCATACCTTAGATCTCTGCTTATGGGACCTCTCTTCTAAAAAGCTTTCCCTGGCTCTACAGTTTGTATTAGGTCCCCCTTTACTCCCATTGCACACATTGCTTCACAGAACATTTCACAATTTGTTAATCTATATCTTTATGTGCCTGATATCTTTCTCTTCCCCCACAGGTTGTAAGCTTCACATCAGCAAGGACGATATCTTTTTTTTTCCCCCCTCAGTCACTATATGTCTACACCTAGCACAGTATGTGTTATTAGTAGGAACTCCATAAACACTTCTTTAAAAATGAAATGCTATCAACACATATTCTGTTTTTTTTCAGATAAGACCTCGCTCTCTATGTATGTTTAGAAGGAAAGAAATAAGAAAAGCTTTGCTGTATCATAACTTTCATGCCTGATAATGATTTAATAGATTTCCACTTGAGAAACATTTGTATTTGAGAAATATGCAACTTGTTAATGGAATAGAGAGCTGTACTGATGATAGAATTTTCAGACATAGAACTGCAGGGTAGTAAGAGAAGAAAAATGGGAAAAACCAATGTCATTTAGCTCATAGGCACATAGGTGACTATCGATTCCAAGGTCCACATTTAGCAAGTGGCAAGATCTACTAATGTAATTAGTATGGAGGGAGTGTAAATACGTACATAAAATGATATGATCTATATATTTTGTGGGATTTCAAAAAATGCCACAAATATGTGCTACTGAAAGACTGTTAAATTTCTCCTTTTTATAGAATAAACACATAGGTAAGGTTTTTGTAATCGCCTTTTTTTCCCCTAAAATTTTTATTTTTTGGAGATAGCCATCTCATTTGAACAGTTTATAGGATGTTATTTGTTATGTATCCTGTCCTTTAAACCCTTTGGACGTTAGGTTAAAAATGGTGCTTAAAAGCACAGTAGTCGGATAGACAGTTCTGCAATGACTACAGGTGGTCAATTTTTACTTAGTTGTTTTTGTTGTTGTTGTTGTTGTTTTAAAAGCCACTTCCTTTCCAGAATCTCCATTCTTTCACAAATGTGTAATGTATAAAGTGCCTCGCCTTATATAAGAAATCTGAGAGGATGCTTGAAGAAAGTCTGTCTAAAGGTGTAAGCCACTTAGTCAGGGTCTGAACAGGAGACAGAAAACATTGCAAAATAGAAGAATTGAGGAAGTTTGTTTACAAAGGGACTCTTTCCAAAGGGTCAGGATAGGAAAACCACAAGGATGGGGATATACATTATATACAGTACAACAAACACATTTTCGGTGTACGGCTCCATGAGTTTTATCAAATGGACACACACGTATAACCAGTAACGCAATAAAAATTCAGAACATTTCCATCATTGTAAAAGATTTCCCTCCTGTCCCTTTAAGATCAGTCTCCAACTCTAGGCTGTGGGCAATCAATGAGCAATTTTTAATCACTAATGATTACTTATACCTGATCTTGAATTTTATATAAATGGAGAATATAGTAAGTTCTCTTTGACTCCAGCATCTTTAGCTCAGCATAATGTTGATTATGTCAGTATCTTTCCCTTTTTATTGCTAAGTAGTATTCCACTATATGACTATACTACAGATTATCAATCCTTGACTGAAACACACTTGGGATGTTTCTTTGGTTTGGGTTATTTTTTTGGCTATTTTTAGTAAAGCGTGTATAAACATTCTTGTACAAGCTTTAATTTTGACCAAGTCTAGTTTATATAATTTTAACTTTTACATTAACACCTGTCATCCATTTGTACTTAATGTGTAAAGAGAGAAAATTTACTTTTATCTGTATTAACATATAGTTTTCCAAAATCATTTATTAAAAATTCTAGCATTTCCCCCATGGAATTAGCTTGGTACTTTGGTTGAGAATAAGTTGATCTTATACGGGTGCATCAGTTTCTTGATTCTCCATCTTGGTCACTGATTTATTTGTATTTCTTTATGCTAATATCATACTATCATTATTACTAGAGCTTTAAGGTAAGCCTTGAAAACCCATAGGGTATTTCTCCAATTTTATTATGTTTCAAGATTGTTAAAGCTATTCTAAGTTTTATTTATTTATGTATTTTTAATTTCCAAATAAAGTTTTACAAGTTCTACCAAAAAAAGCCAGCTGGAATTATGATTGGTGACATAATAAATCTCTTGATCAAGTCATAGTTGGTTGTCATCTTAAAAATAAGTGTTCTGATCCAAGAACAGGGGATATCACTCCATTTATTTAGGTTTTCTTCAGTTTCTTTTTGCACTTCAATTTTGTAGTTTACAGTGTACATACAGTATTGGTAAATATTTGTTAAACTCATTTCTAAGTATTTCATGTTTTTGGATGATGTTGAAAATTTAATTTTTAAAATTTTACTGTCCAATTTTTTGTTTCTAAGAATTGGAGATGGACTTTATTTTTCTAATATTCATCTTATATTCTGCAATCTTGCCAAAAATCACTAATTAGTTTTTATTTTTGCAGCTTGTTTAGGATTTTGTATGTATACAACCTGTTCTCTTTATATATGGTTTTATTATTTCCTTCCCATATATGAGTTCTTTTTATTTTTCTTAATTAACTCAGTGTGATCTCCAGTACAATGTTAAGTGGAAGTGATAAAATGTATACCCTTGCTTTGTTCTCTCCCTTAAGGGGAGGCTTTCAACCATTAAGTGTGTTAGCAGTAGGTTTCTCAAAGTTGCCCTTTATTAAGTGCACTTTTACTACTAAGAGAAGAGGGGTTTTTTTGTGTGTGTGTTTTTAATCATTAAATGTGTGTTGAATTTTGTCAAATACCTTTCTGCATATATTGAGATTATCGTGTGTGTTTATATGGTGAATTACATTGTTTATATGGTGAATTACATTGACTATCAAATGTTTCATCAATCTTTTATTTCTAAGATAAACCCCACTTGGTCATAATGTATTCTACTTTTTATCTATTGGTGAATTAAACTTGAATTCACAATATTATGTAAAGAACTTTTTGTGCCTATGTAGATGAGGAAAATTGGTCCCTAATTTTCTTTCCCACTAATATTATTGTTGGGTTTACTGTTAGGGACATACCATCTTCATCAAATACTTAGGACATGTTCTGTCTTTCTTGAATTTTTGAAAAGTTTGTATTAGAGTGGGGTATTTCCTCCTTAAATATTTGATAGAAGTCACCAGGGAAGTCATAGCAAGCTTTTAGAAAGAATTTTTTGTTTTATAATGCGGCAATTAGAGATGATAAATTATGAAAGTAATCAGTGGATATACCCTGAAGTCTTGCAATGGAGTAAGGTTAATAGGCATTCATTCTTGCTGCTACTTAAGAAAGAGCACCTTACCATGCTGTCAAGTTAATGTGTTAGAAGGAGAAACATGGCTTTAGTGACATTGAAGAAAGTGTTTTAAAGAGTCAGTTTATGTAAGTGGCTTGGTTAATGTGTGTGTGCCTGTGTGTGTGTGTATTAATGTTATCATTTATTGGTTTCTATGATTTCATGTTCTTAATATCATACGGACCTTGACACTTATTGATATTCTCTTCCATGTTTATTCCAAAATTATTAAAATTACGAATAAGAGCAATATAGCAACACTTATGAGTATTTCATCCCATTTTCTAGACGTAACATAAAGTGATGTTGTTACATAGAAGATAAATATTATTTTTATTTCTTTGACTTTATTTTAGATATGTGGGTTATCATATTTAAAAAATAAACGAAAGAGAGGAAAACAAATGATTGCACAATCACACACAAGTTGTATTTACAAATGACATCGCCAGGAATATGGGTATTTTCACTGCTAGTGAGCTTATTCGCTTATATAATCGGCTCTTATTTATTTTTGAAAAATTATTCATAGAAAATTTTGCTTTTAATTCTTACTTATACCTTTGTTGTTTGAATTCATATCAAAATTCAGCAATTAGTTTGGTTCAGGTGAGATTTAATTATATTCTTGACTATACCATAGTATAGCACCAAGAAAAAAAACGAAACACTAGGATTAAAACCAGCTTGTACTTATGCCAACTTTTTATAACCAGCATATATAATCTAAGATTCTCAGTCTCAAATTATTAAACATAGCAAAATGAAGCCTGGACCCTATGTTAATTCCATAATTACTTTTTGACCTTGCTCTCAAGGAACTAATAGACTAATAGGGGAGATGGACTCACAAGCAAATAATTACAATAGTCAATAAGAGCTTTACTGGAAGAGTGGACTAAAGAAAGAAGGCAGAAGAGGGGCTCCATCAAGAAAGTAGTAACAAAGGTGTGACCTCTTTTTGTTTTTAATTTGAAAGGCATTTTATCTTTATTATTATTTACTTAAGGCATTTCATCTTTATTCACTTTTTTTCCTCCCTCTTAAAGTTTAGAAGGAAACAATCTTATATTTAACTGTCTTTCTTTCTTCTTCCATACTATGAAGAAATTCATATTTGATTTTTTTTTTTTTTAATTAAAGTTTATTGGAATAGGTGTGACCTCTTGAGCTAGGTCTGGAGAAATTAAATAGGGATTTTCACACGGAGGGGAAAAGGCTTTCAAGGCCAAAAACACAGTATTTTCAAAGGAAATGAGTTGTAAAGCAGCACAGTGAATCTAGGAAACTGTATGAATTTCAGTATGGAGAAAATAAAGGTCAGGAGGCACTTGCACGAAAAGAGGCGGAGCTGTGGGCGTCTACACCGCGAAGGGCATACTGTGCTAAGGGGCGTGGGCTTTTTATAGGAAGCTTTAAACAATGCCTGTGGGATTTGAATTACTAGAATTGACAATGTAGATCTACTTTTTAGGAAAATCATCTTTGTGTAGTGTGTAACATGAATTGCTAGCTTGTGAGAATGAACGGAGGGAGACCAGTTATAAAAAATTTGAATGAAAAAACAAGGGTCTGGAAAAGGAAGTAGCAGCAGAATAAACAGGAGAGGATAGATTTTATAGTCATTTTGGTAGTAAAATTTAGAGGACTTGTGACTAATTAGATATGTTGGAGATAGATGGCATTGAGAAAGAGAGCGGCAGCCTAATTTTAAATTCTACATGGCTGTGGATGCAGAAAGGCAGGGAACAATATCTGTTTGGAAGGGTATCAGCTTCCTATGTCAAAGTCAAATATGCCTTGGAACTCACTGCATCACTCAAGGATGGTGGATAAAAACCAGGAGTTAAACATAGAGATTTTCATAATGGCGGAGAAGACAACTGGGCAGGTACAGGGTTCAGTATATACCACATACTGAGTGCTTGTGGGATGTATAACCCTGTCACTAACACATCTGTCCTATGATACAAATATCATCACCCACATCTCGAAGGAGCTTCTCAGAGAGATTATCTACCCAGTTACTCAGATAGTAAGTAGCAGAAGCAAAATATGAACTCATTTATTCCAGAAAGTTTCTTTATTAAACTTTTCTTTATTAAACTATTTAGAGTATCGTCATTATTACATCATGGGATATAAAATATTAACTTCATAGTCAAAAGATAGGTTGCAAAGCACAAAATTAGTGCCAACTGAAGTGGGTGGTCTAGACTTAGACCTTACTATCCAAAATGGTGGCCACTAGCCACAAAGGAATATGACTAGCACATCTCAATTTGGACTAGCTATGTTTCAAGCACTAAATATGAATACATTTAGCACTTGAAATGTAGCTAGTCCAAATTGAGATGTGCTTTAGGTACAAAATGCATATTGGATTTCACATAATTGGTGTGACAAAATGCAAAATAACATTAATTTTTTATATTGATTACATGGGAAATAATATTTTGAATCTATTGGGTTAAATAAAATATGTATTAGTTTATATAATATGGCTATTATGTTATATTTTTATTAGACAATGCTGAGATCTAGACATAAGGTCATTGCTTATGTTACATTCTTGTGAATTATCTCTCCTCTGCCAAGTGAGGGGTGCAGGTGAGATTTTAATGATTTCCAGGGATGTAGAAATGTTGTAATCTAACCTTGCCAATCATCCCTCTTTGCTGTCTCCTCTATTTACATGTTAAAACAACACATAAGAATTAAATTTTATTGTAGAAAGAATTGCCTAGTACCCAATAATCCCCAATGAAGAACTTTTAGTTTAAAGCTCAATTAGGGAACATTACTTAGGTCTTATGCCCACATGGGGTATAACAACAATGACTAACATTTATAGAAGGGCTGTTCTAGGAGCTTTAAATGTATTAGGATTATTTGTTTTAACCCTTACAGTAACCCTACAAGAGAAGCACTATGAGTATCTGTATTTAAGAAGGAGCAAAATGAGACACAGGGAGATTAAAGAAGTTGCCCAGCCTTAACATGTTGTAAGTCAAAGTTAAGGATTGAATCTAGGAAGTTGGATTCCAGAATCTGCTCTCTTAACTATACTATATTCCTTCTCAAAGTCAAATGTGACATATTTTAGGGCTGTACTATTGCCAAACTTTTGAGAATCCAATGAGAAAGACCGGAGACATTGTACCACTTGTTCCAGGAAGCTGGACCCAGCTGAATTATTCCAGCAAACTACAAAAAAGGGAATTAGAGAGTTATTAGAATGTAGATTCTTAGCTTTTAGTATACGTTGACCATGCTCACAGGTACACGTGAACAAATAAATGTTCCCCTCTCCCTAACATTCTTCCACTTTTTGTCTTAATCTGTTGGGCTAAAATCTGAGTTTATAGTTAGGGTGCCCAGCTCTCACATTTATGAGGCTGTATCCCCAGTACCTTGGCTCTACCACATGCTAACTGAACTAGTGAGATGGGCTGTATTGAATTAACTTGATGGCCAATCTGTAATCTAGACCAAAAATTCACCAATACCAATAATTCCTAACTATGTTGCCTGACCTAATTAGCTAGAGTATAACAGTGAGGGTCTAAATGACAACCTAATCAAAATACTAAATGTCCAGCAATATAAAAATATTCCACATTTAAACAGTATAAACTCTTACTATTAAATTCTGTCAGGGAGATTAAAATCAAATCATCTAACTTTCTCTCTCTGTAGAAACTGCAGTTTCCAAATTATTAAAATTCAAAATTCTTTGCTTTCTTATTTCATGTTTTTCATTGCTTTGGTTACTTGATGCTCAGTCTCAGAGGCTTGAATGCATTTTTAGTTCCTTCTTCAGGATCCATAGCCCAGGATATTGCTCTTTGGAAAAGGTTAGCTCCTTTGACATCTCCAGCATTCAGTTAACCCACGACTCAGTCTTTCCCAAGTCCCACTTGTCCCAAACACTAACGAGTCAACAAGGCACATAAGAAAATCATACTAGCAGTGCCAGACCCACACAATTCAAAACCCGTTATTTCCTCTGAAGCAACAGCATTTCATGTTCAAAATATTCTTCTCAAGTTGCCTTTTCTAGCCGTAAATAATTTGGGTATAAATACAGATAGAGCCTGTGAGGAAAGGAGTAGTATTCTGGAGTTGAGTTTCACAAAGATGCCAATTGTCCAGTGTTCACAAACTTTGAATTTAAATGTATTGAGAGAAAACCGAATATGAGACTAAATTATGATTTCCTCAATTGCTGTTAAATCCTTTTACCGAGCTCAAGCCTGTTGACCTCATGTGCTTCTACTTGTCCTTCTAAAATTGTGATCCTAGTGGTGGTGAGAAGCAGAGTGATCTATGGTTTTATCTTTGCTCAGCTCCTCAATTCCTAGGCATGGGCTAACCTTCATTATTCCAATGGAGTAATACTCCAAAATATTTTCTTTTCTACCACATATTTTCTTGCTGCAACAGAAACTAAATTACCACGTAAAAGCAAACTATTCATCAGCCCTGGCTGAAATAGACTAAAAGGGGAAGCAAAGGTTCAAAACCCTTCCCTTTTCCCTCTCCCTTCTACTCTCTCCCCATTTTCTACTCCATAAAAGTTGGTGGTTTGATGGACTCAGGTCCTACCCAGCTGATGCTATCACCTCCATTCAATAGAAGGCCCAAGTTGACTGTCCACGGAAGTCAACAAATAATGGTATGATTCGAATATTTATATTCTGACTTCCCAGGAAGGTTGAGATACACTTAGATCTCTAGTCTAAGCTACATGCTCTGCATCAGCTTTGCAGAGAATCCTACATTACGGTATCAAACAGTGGTCTAGGTATTAAGAAAGTAATGCTTTGATTGTATTGGCAACGTGAAATTCCACATAAAGAAAAGCTGATGGAGAGATGGGGTTTAAGAATTTCAAAGATTATTAGCTGTTATGCCATCAAATATAATATAAGATTAAAGAACATAAAGGAGGTGTTTTGACAGCTTCATTGATGAGCTAGCATTTGAAAGCAAAGTATCGCTTTGACAGAACCAGGCTCTAAGTTAAACAGCTTATGACTACAGGTGATAATTAGATAGAGGGAAGCTCAGAGTAAGGGTTTAGAAAGTGGTATAGTGACTTGCCAGTGCTCCCACATTCAAATTCATGATCGGTGGTTTCATCTTATTCAATAGGGTATGGATCATATGCTGTCAGCTGCATACTAGTTATGAGCAATAAGACCATACAATGGTATATCATAGATAGAAAAATGAAAAATAAACTATATCTTGACCATCACCATAGTTTGAGCATTACAATAAAACATAATTTTAATGCCTAAAATGTGTTTTCTCATGTGTTTTCTCAAACCTAAAATAGGTTTTCTCATCCCTCTCCCCAAACTGTCTGCCCTTTAGACTCACGTAGATATCTAGTTTTTTCTTATGTTTTTAAATTATCCTTCTTTATTTCAACTTCATGAAATCATATTGGAACATCCTGAAAGAATCTTGAAGGAACAGTCAGTCTAACATTTTTTTTTTTTTTTTTTTTACCCACAATCTTCGAAGTTGTCATTTTTTTTTTCCTCTGTTAAATTTTATGATGGGTGTTTCCAATGATGTATAAGAAAATGTTTCCCACGTTTTAGTAGCATCTCTAAATCACACTATGAATTGGTGGCTTCTGAAAGATAACAGCCAATTCCAATTAACATTCTGGAATTATTATCTCCCATTAAAATACCTATATACTTTTCGACTTGGTTGTCTATTCTGGCTTTCTGCCTCAGTCTTTTGAGTTTTGAGATCTGGCTTACTTTGGCCCTGTAACTTGCCATCACCTTTTATAATGTCTCCTTTAACCCCTACTCACCTTCCATAACAATATTTCTACAAATATATATCAAATGATTAGGTTGAAATAATTATTGAAAGACTTAAGCCCTTTATGAACAAGTTCTTAAGGAGAAAATGACAATTCTAATGATATTCACACAGTAAGACCAAGAGAGTGAAAAATAAAATATGTAAGTCTATAGAGCTATCTTACATGAAAGTTTGACATTGAAGAATAGATGTAATATTACCAAATAGTATTGAAAGCAGAAATATGATGTGGGTTTAATATTTGAGGGCTAAGATATCAGATCTAGAATTAAGTGTTTGGTTCACCATGCAGTCATAATTTCCTCCTTGCTCTATGGATCAGAAAGATGAATGGTTTATAAAAGACGTCTTACAGTGCTATAAAAGAAGCATAAATGCTACCAATGAAGAATCATCAAGTTAAGGTGAAGAGAGTGTAATTTTCCTTATGAAGTGAAAAACAGCAGCATTGAGACTGATATTACTAAACTACCTTTAACTGCCAGACTGGATGTGTTATTGGGTTGCCTAACATCCCAAAGGAACACATGTCTTTGGTTATCGCCCCAAAATCTGAAAATCCAAAGTGTCTTAAGGCATTCTGAAGAATGATCTTAAAAATTAAACTATATCTATTAGTATGGACACATACTTTAGGATCCCACCATGTACATGTGTAAGGGTTAATACGGTTAAAGAAAAATGATCCTATACAGATACTGTTCTATAAAATACTGCTACTACTAGTCCTATCATCAATAGTAATAAAATAAAATAAAAAAACAGTGGTGATGGTAATAGTTCCAGAGGTATCGTGTGTGTAGACTAGGATTATGGCTACATTAATCTCTTGGGTTTTCCCTAATACCTCAAGAGTTTCTTTATAAATCAGGATTTAATAAACACTCCCACACAAATGGGCGAAGGCAAGTTATACTCTGAGAAAGGACTACATGCAGCTACCTATATTAATATAAACACATATTAAATAATCACATAAGTGTTAATATGACTACATTGTACTTATGGCATGAGTCACCAGTTTGTCCTCACTAAGAGGTTAAAGAAAGGCCATAAACCAATTCAGAGGAAAAGCAGAATGAAACAAGCAGAACCTCATTTATCCACTTTTGTTCCAATGTGTACTTTCTTCTGTGGGTCTGTTTTCTGATAAATTAACTCAAAAACAAGTTTTTATTTAAGCATTATGTGTATAAAAGCAGACATGATGAATTGTTAAATAGATCTTAGAAATAGTGTGCCCACCCCCAGAGCTTTTTGGAGTTGCTGAAATTTTATTAGTCAGAGATCCTGGGCAGTGTTCATTCAGATGGTCTTATACCTCTATTTTTTTAGATTTCTTGATAACATGGAGGTGGCAACAGCAGAAGTTTCTCCTTGAGGAAAACCTAAAGATAATTTACATATCTCATGAACCTGTGAGGGTACAAATGTAGTATTCCTTTGAAAATGCTTCCCTTCCAACTTGCAAAGTTCAGACATGCAGAAGCATATTTTTATATTCAAGGTACATTGATATTTTTAAACTTTATCTTATAGAGTTGATTGTATGACAATTAAAGATTATGTAAACAATGTCCATTTTTTATTAGAATATTTCATAGGAAATTTAATTACTGTGTATCCAGCCTCTTCCTGAGTTAGTAAAATAAAACAGCTGTTATTTCATTCCCAAGATAACGATTTTCCATTATAACATATGAAACCCTGCATGTAGATAGTATTATTAATCTTTCTTTTCTTTCTTTCTTTCTTTCTTTTGTCATTTCTTTTAATAGTTTGTGGTCAGTGATCATACAGGCATTTATTACTCTGGAATTTTTTGCCTATGCAGTTTTTCTTTTTGCACACTGTTTTGATAAATAAAAACAAGAGCCTATACCCTACTTTCCGCCATCATTCCCATTAGTGTCCACCATGATATTTTTCTTTTAAACAGAAAAATTACAGTCTTTTTCAACTACAGTAAACCATGTATTTGAGCATCATCAGGCATGGTTTTCACGCGATAGAATCCTGTATTAAATGGACCATTGGATATAAATTAAATATGTAAAACCATTTAAAGTTGATTCATTTTGTTTGAAGTGGGTTTTAGAAACCCCCTGTAAGAACACATGGGCTCCTTTCTCCCCAGGATTTTCCCTACCTACGTCAAAATAGCCCTGATAGGCCTTTAAAGCAGCACTTGGTTTTCTCATGAATATTTTTTAAATCACTAGATTTGAGGTATCCCTAAATTTGGAAACAAAATGCATCAGCAAATATACAGAACAGTAGCCCCTGGAGTCTTCAATGGACTGTGTTTAATACATAGTTCTAAAATAAGAGAGTGTGAAACAAAGAGGATTAAATGAACAGAAATGCCTAGAGGGACAAGCCTTTCCAAGTGCAGAGTTGGACACCTGTTGTTTTCATCCCTGAGAGTAATTACCAATTCTCCGTTAAGGATCAGGCTTTGCTTATTCAAAGGGGAAAGTGAAATTAACAAACATTCTGTGCAGGACTTAAGCACATTTTAGAAACTCTAAGAACTCCAAAAATCTACCTGCCTTTCCCCTGGTTCACTATCTGAATTTTGGGGTCGTGCTGAAAACTAGGAAACTTTATAGGGAAGTCTGACATTTTCCCATAGTTTCAAGAATTGACAAAATAAAATTTCACTTGAGGACAGGTCTGCCTTACACAGTTTATCTTCTATTCAAGACATATACCAAATTTGGAGGTAGCATAGACTGGAAGATCAAACAGCAAAACTTAAAACCTACAATGACTGACTCTTCCATGGTCATTTAGAGATAAGGTAAGGTGTTTGGAGATCTACTATTCTTGGAGGCAAAAGCCTGAGACATGCCTGAAGGACAGGAAAGAATCAGAAATAAGTTTTTACTAACACACCAAGCCAGCCAATGGCCCATCTCGATCCTTGATTATGTGGAAGTGATTCACCACCCCATTCTATGTCCCTTACAGAAGAAAACAGGGATTGTGTCCAGGAAAAACAAAACAAAATAAAGGATCAACCAGAATTTTTGTTTCCTTGGTACACAATGTGCACATATAATAAAAAAAAATTGCTAGATACATGAATAGGCAGGAAAATGTGACCAGTAATCACAGGAAACAAAATAAGCTGATCAGTAATGCAATATTGGGTTTAGTAGATACAGACTTTAAAATAACTATTATTAATATATTAAAAAATAGAAGAAAATCTACACTAAATATATGAGTAGATGGAGAATTTTACCAGAGAATTGAAATATGTAAGTTGGCAACTACAGTTACACAACATAATATATAATGTTAAGAACTCATTGGATGGGTTTAACAAGTGGACAGACATGAGGAAGATACTTCAAATGTACTCAAAGATTAGCCCATTGAAAGTGTCTAAATGAAACTGAAAGAAATGAATAATTAAATAAAAAAGGAAAATTACAAGAAAAATGTGACCTATAGTGAGAAATTCAAATATATGTGCAATTGGAATCCCAGGAGAGAGATAATAGGTGGAAAATTAACGTTTAAAGAGAAAATAACAAAATTTCCAAACATGATTAATGACATCACATCACAGGTTCAAAAACTCAACAGCATCCAAGCAAGATAAATAAAAAGAAAATCTCACTAAGGTACATTATA
This sequence comes from Rhinolophus ferrumequinum, assembly GCF_004115265.2. Taxonomy (NCBI): domain Eukaryota; kingdom Metazoa; phylum Chordata; class Mammalia; order Chiroptera; family Rhinolophidae; genus Rhinolophus; species Rhinolophus ferrumequinum. The sequence continues at coordinate 54,205,234 of NC_046289.1, read as the reverse complement.
GTCCAGTTATTGAATACCAAAGAAAAAGATAAAATCTCAAAAGCAGTCAGATATCTTAAAAAGAGAAGTAATAAGTGTTACAGTTGACTTTTCAACAAACTATGGAAGCTAGAAAATAAGACATCTTTAGGTGCTAATTTTTTTTAAGTCAACCTAAAGTTTTATTCTGTATAACAGTAGAATATCGTTTAACAAAACTGAAATAATTCAACATAACTTTATTGCAAGAAATACTAAAATAAGTTCTTTAGATTGAATGAAAATAATTCCAAATAGTAGCATGAAACCTTAGGAAAGACTGAAGACCACCAGAAAGGAAAATATGTATGTAGTTATGAAAGAATATCGACTACAGAAGGTAAATAAAATGCCATGTATGGTCTATAACATATGTAGCATAAATAAATGCCCACAATATGGTGTAAATGGAGTTAAACTATCAAAAACTATCATGGTTCATTCATCGTTCAGGGAGTGATAAAAGTGCTAATTTGAGGTTGACTTTAATAAGAAAGGAGGCAGATTTAAAATCTAGAATAACCATTATATTAAAATAACATAACACAAAGCAGCTAATAGAGAACAGGAAAAAAAAATGACTCTAATAAACAGCAAGAAAGAAAAAGAACATAAAGATGTGGCAATAAATATAAAATATTAATACATACAAAATACTGGTTTTTCATTTATTATAGTAATGTAGTTTCTTTATAAATATATTATTTAAACTTATAAAGTAAGTTAATTTAAAGTAAAATATTAAATAAAAAGTGATAACGGACATAGATGATAGAAATTTGGAAAATAGCTACCACTAAATATTACAGGGGAATAGAGAAAATACTTCGGAATTTACACAAACTGGATCCAATACTGACTAGGCTATTATTAACAATCTGTATAACCAAGAGATAGAAACTTGTCTTCACAAAACAAAAGATAATTTTAAAACATTTTCTTTAATACATACATAATTCTTCAGCCATTTTTCTGAGGAAATGAGTATTATTATTTGCCTTGCCTGAATGTTTATACATGTAATGACAAAGTTATTAAGGGTCAGTATATTGCTTTTTTGTTGTTAAAAAAAAATTACCCACATTATTTATAAAATTGACTGACATGGGTATTTGAAATTGCATTCTGGAGAATGAGAGTGATGAACTGTGTTATAAAAATCAGCCATCTGTGCAATGAGTATTTATTTGTTGAGCACCTAATACATAGGTGCCAGTCTGTGTGATAGGCACCAGAAATGGTGAGATGAAAAATGCATTTCAGTTTATTACTGGAAACCCATCATTGCAGACAGTGATAAGTACTAGAGTAGAGGTACATCCCAGATTGAACAGGGGTACAAAGAATGGAAAATTTGCTTTTGTTAGAGTGAGAAATGGAAGTCTTTACAAAGGATCAGAAACATTAGCCATGTATTAAATATTGTATAGATGAATTAGTTGGGAAAAGAATATTTAACCAGTTCGGGGGAAAATGCAAGTAGATTCACAACTTTTATAAACTATAAAAATATTTAAATGTATGACAATTTTTCAGCATCATAGTCCATGAAATACAAACTGTGCATCTCCTCCTCAGGAAGTGTTATGTCTGATGTAGATTTTTTAGTCTTGTTTTACAGTTTCTGAAGTAACAGATGCTAATAAGAAAGTTAACAAGAAAACAAGTCATTTTCTTATGTTGATTTGTTTTTTACTACTCTTTCTCTATTTGATTCATTATCAATTTGCTCTGTAGTTTAAATTTCTTTCACCAAAAGTGAGTGGAGAAAATAAAAGAAAGTTTGGTGTATAATTAACACTTGAAAAATTATGTCTTAAGCCACAGAAAAAAATGTGTGGAATCAATCAAGCCTAGCAGTACAGTATGCACTGACTGCATAGTGATGTTTCAGTCAGTGACAGACCGTATATACAACAGTGGTCCCCTAAGATTATAATGGAGCTGGAAAATTCCTTTTGCCTAGTGATGTCGAAGCTTAACGTTGCTCAATGCATTTATTACTTATGTCTTTGTGGAGATGCTGGTACAAACAAACCTGATCTCCCAGTCATACAAAAGCTATGTACAGTACATAATACTTGATAATGGTAATAAATGACTAGGTGACTGGTCTATGTATTTACTATACTTTTTGCTGTTATTTTAGAGTATACACTTTCTACTTATAAAAATGTTTACCGTAAAACAGTATGCCCTGTTATATCTGCAGCAGCCTCATATGTCTTCTCTTTTGATCGCATCATTCTCTCTTGCGCTTGATTTAATCTTGTGTTGTACAGTAACATTCTGTACAGTCTTGGAACCTAAGAGCAATACGCTACACTATATAACCTAAGTGTGTAGTGGGCTGTATTATCTAAGTTTGTGTATATGCACTCTATGATGTTCACACAATAATGAAATCGCCTATCAATGCATTTCTCAGGACTTACCCCTGTCGTTGAGCGGTGCAAGACTGTATTAAAATATCATCTCAATTATACAGCATGTTTTTGAATTCTAAAAACAAATTTATCTCAACTTTGTATCATAAAATGTAAGTCTTCGCAAAGTGAATAATTTGTTATTTTTATGTCATACTAGAATAAATCCACACCCAAAAATAGTTTTGGTTTGGCAGTAAGGATGAACTAATACCATCTCCATATAAGAACAACTTAATACCTTTGGTCTTTTGGAGAAAATCTCTATTATGTGGTTGAGAAAAAAAGAGTGGGCCTTTAACTATAAGTTACTTAATGCACATTGCCCTTAATCACCGAGATATCTTGATATCTGGCACACACACAAAAAGCATTGGCATTATTTTTATACCTATAAAATTAATATGGTATATATATATATATATATATATATATATATATATATATATATATATATGTAAAGCATGTATGAGAATGGGTAGATATCCATTTCTGGGTAATTTTTCAAATTAAAGCAAAATATCTAAATGTCTAAGTACCTACCACATCCTTCTGTTCTCTTCATCACGACTCCCCTGCTCTGACCTGGACTTCACCACGTTCTAAGTGGCCTGCCTACATCCATTCTTGCCCAACGCCAAGATGTTTTCCACACTATGGCCAGAGTGGCCTATTTCACAATACAATTGTGACTATGTCATCCGACTACTTAAAATCCTTTAATGACGTTTCATGGCTCTTAAAGTAAGTACCAAAACCACCCATAAACACACCTGACACTTCTCCCTAACTCTACAGTCCTGCTCTTCACATTCCAGTCACGCTGAATTTTCGGTCTTTAAAATGTGTCTAGCTCTCTCTACAGCTGCTTCTTTGTCCTGATACCCTCTACCACCCCACCTCCGCCCGCATCCTGTGCTCTGAGTAGTCTGCCTACCATTTTCTTTGCATAGTTAACTCTTATTCTTCTATCTAATCTCCGTCAGCACCTCATCCAGGAAAGCTTTTGCGGACCTCTGTGACAATATGATTTTCTTCTATAAATTCTTATAGCACCAGGTATGTCTCTTTTATGTCACGCAGCCAGCCACAGTTATACCTCTATCAGTATACCATTTCGATCAGTGTCATCTCTCTCCTCTAGACACTGAGGGCCACCTAGATATAGACTGTGTGTTTTTACTTACCACTGGATCCCCAGCATCTAGCAGAGTGTGCCTCGCACATAGCAGCGCTCAAAAAACAATGTTTAATGTTACATCATTAAAACCAAGTACAAAATCACTCCATAGTAGCACTCAATAAACCATATTTACTCCCCTTACATCATTTAAACTAAGTAAAAAGTCATTACAATTGAAGTTAATTCTAATAGCATTAAAAGGCATAAATTGATCTTGTTTTGGATGAGCCCAAAATTTAAGTACTTTTCCAGTTGTGATGATGTATATAAAAGTGAAATACTTGTTGAGATTTTATCTCACTCATGTACTGGAAACAGGCAAATGATAATTATATAAGAAGGAATTTTTTTTTATTTATCATTATGAACACATACATAATTTTAATAGAATTATTTTATAAAAAAGACTTAATGATGATGGAATACAGCAAACTATATTTTAATTCATTCTTGAGTGATATTTACTGAGCAATTTGCAAAAACTAGTTTAATCCTTATACGTACAACTGTGAATTGGATTCAAAACCAGGTTCCCTGACTCCAGAGACTAAGCTCTTAATTATACCTCTGCTTTCCTGTGGCAATTACATGTATATAGTATTAATTATCATTTGTTAAGCATCTGTTATGTGCCAAGCACTCTGCTCCAGGATTAGGTACCTGATCTCACTTGAACTTCATTGCTAGATTATCCCTATTTATTAAATACCCTCTTTATGTAGTTGCATGTGTTAGGAATTTAAAATTCATAATCACAAAGAGGAGAAATCACTTACACTTAAATATTTCTTGTCTTTTCTAAATAGGGGCCTTTCTCAGGAAGCAATGCAAGCTCACTTTTCCATTGTTATCGTTTACAAATTCTCTAGCAACAATGCGTATGCTTACATAATACTATTTTGATAAAAATACATAAAAGATCAGGACTATTAGTGATTTGAAAGTTGGTTTGGGATAAATAATAGTCCCAAAATGCAATTGCTACTAGAAACATTAGCGATTTCTGCATCAACGAAATATAAGTAAAATGCCAGGGGCATCCCATTTACTGTTGTACTACCGGTCGTGTGTTTGTGAGAAGCTCCTTTTCTTCATCCTGCAGTCAGTGTCTGGAATCAGGGCACAGTGTACAAAAGTGACACAGAAGATTTCTCTTTTCTTCCCACCCAGAAAATAAACATTCCCTCAGCATACAGGGAAAAATGAGTTGGAGGATGAGGGTGGTGGTCAGCTTGCCTGTTCCTATTCTATTTAGAATTTCTTTTCTTAAAAACTGAACTCTTTCATGCTACCATTTTTAAAAATTCAATTTATTTTAATAGCACTTTCAAGGAAACAGCACCTTCGTAGCACCAGATGCTTACTGAATCTTTTATAACTATTAGGAAAATGAGCTCCAGAAGTAGTAACTATTTCAACCGAAGTTATTAGGAAATTTTAAGAGTATATTCGGATGTGAGGCTGTCTCAACAGTGGAAGAAAGAAGGAGGCATTTGAAGCCGTTTTCTAGATATTTTGGGAAAATAAAAGGAAGATAATTAAGAGAAATGTTGAATTATTTAACTCAAGAAGCTTCCTGGTTACGAGTCAATATTAATTACAGCAAAGTTCATAAGACCATGTGTAGATTCAGTTTTCAATGCCACCCACAGCTGTTTTACTGGCATCTTTATTCTTTGATGCCAATAGACACCCATTCCCCCCCCCCAAAAAAAATCCCATTTTGGAAAGAATGGTACTATAAAAATAGAATTGACTTAGATAATATGGAATAAAAATTTATCTAAATGTGATATAACACTTCAGAGAAATGGTCTTCTTTTTAGCTAGTGGTGTTGAATTTGTGAGAATACTTCAGGACCAGACTTATTCTAAAAAATTCTATGAAAATGTCCAGTGCATCAATGTCTTATGCCTTAGGGTTATACGGTAATTGTAAGGTCAATAAGGTCCAAATTTCTAGTATTCTGGTCCCTGCAGGGGGCTGGAACAACTACAGTTATGAATATAGATATAGACGTCTGGAAAGACAGAGAGAGATACGTTAATTATATGAATTGATTAATACTATTTACTCTGTTATAGACTGACTGTGTCCACCGAGAAATTCATGTGCTGAAACCTAATCCCCAATGTGAAGGTATTTAGAGGTACAGATTTTGGGAAGGGATTAGATTCATGAGAGTCCAGGCCCTTACGAATGGGATTAAGTTTCCTTATAAAAGAAACCCCAAAGAGAACACTCACCATGTGAAGTTACAGCAAAAAGATAGCTATGAATGCAAAATCTGCTGGTGCCTCGATGTTAGACTTCCCAACCTCCAGAACTGTGAGAAATAAATTTCTGTTTTTTGTAAGCCACACAGTCTATGACATTTTGTTACAGCAGCCCAAGCTCACCAAGACACATCCATTGTCCTTTGATAAACTGCTGCACAAGTGATTGACAGAGCCAAGACTCAAACCCAAGACCTACTAATTTGAAAGGTGTTGCTTTGAAAACAAAGACTGTTTAAAAAATAGTCACTACATATATACAAAAATTCAAAAGGCAGCGATAAAGGGGGAGAGGGGTGGTAGATGAGGGTATAGGGGATCAAATATATGGTGATGGAAGGAGAACTGACTCTGGGTGGTGAACACACAATGGGATTTATAGATTATGTAATACAGAATTGTACACCTGCAATCTATGTAACTTTACTAACAATTGTCACCCCAATAAACTTTAATTAAAAAAATAAAATAAAATAAATAAAATAAAACCATCCTCTCTAAAAAAAAAAAGGCAGTGAAAGTACATAAGGATAAATAATTCTCTCAATTATTTTTGGTACTTTTGGCCACCTGTTCCTTTTCCTGACACAACCGCTGTTACCCATTTATTAATGTATCCTTCTAGTGGTATTTTATGCACCACAAGCATTTTCACGTATGTCATCATGCATGTAAAAATGTGGTAAAAAAACATATATGCTATTCTGCAGGGTTTTTTTTTCACTTTATCATAGAGGTTCTTCCATACTAATAGAGCTGCCTTATTTTGCAGCATCTACGTAATATTTCATTGTATGATGTATCGTAATAACCATGACGGACATTGGGGTTGTTTCCTTGTTTTATTACTAACAATGCTGCAAAGACTATTTATATATGCCATTTAGCAATTTTGTTCTATGTGTATCTTTCTGCATATAATACAGAATTTAATTGTGCTTTTTTGACCTAATATTATAATATTCAAATTACATTTACATTTATTGTATAAATGTAAAAAATGTATCTTTTTAATCTATAAGTAGTCCTCTAATTTTTGAGACATGATCTATGTATTCCCCATGATAAGTAATGATAGAATTAGTTTTGTCCACATTGTTTTATTCCTTCTATTTTCTCTTCTTTACCATCCAAATATGATTTTATCATTTAAATTTTTTTATTAAAGTTTATTGGGGTGACAGTTGTTAGCAAAGTTACATAGGTTTCAGGTGTACAGTTCTGTCATACATCATCTATATATCACATCGTGTGTTCACCACCCAGAGTCAGTTCTCTTTCCATATTTTTAAAAAATATATTTCTGAACTTGTACAGAGCTTTAAATACTGGCCTCGCCTTGACTATAAAAATGAGTTCAGCAAAGTTTAAATGTTACTCACTTTCTGTTTCCCATCCCCTCCCAATTTTTGTCAGTTACATCATTTTGTGTCCTCAGAGCTTATATTTACATTATTTCTTGTGATCATAGTGTTTGTACTTATTGTTGTTGTGTTTATATGACTGTTAAAATGATTCAACGTTCCTTCCTATTCCTTTTGCCATAGTTTCTCCATTCATCTCTTGGTTAATAGAGATTCATCCTTATTACTATTTCCATGAAGTGTTTATGTAACTGTATTCTCTAAATTCTCAACATTTAAAAAAATATTTTCCTATTGCCTGTATAATTGGAGCAATAATTTACCTGGTTCACTAATCAGAACTAAATGCAAGAAACAAAAGCCACTGTAAGTATTTTACGTAGCCTTCAGAAATGTCTTACAGAACAGTACAGACGTCATCCAACAGCAGTTATTACCTTTGAGGTAACTACTGCAAATGTTGAATTTAATCCATAATAAACCCATAGCTGCAATTTGGAGTTTACGAAGCCAGAATTAAGACTCTGTTACTGCTGCTGGTATCATCACACCTGCCTTTGAACCTGGAAATCTGGAGAACAGAAAATGGAATGTTGGTGCAGAAAAACTCTATTACCATGCTTGCTACAGAGGCAGAAAGATGAACTCTGCCGAACTTCTGCTTTCACAATCTCACTTAAGTGCAATTAACTGGTGGATCTTAATTCGAAATAATAGCCATATCTGCAAGTGAGTCCGGGAAATGGAGGTTTTGGTTTTTGTTTTTATTTTAACCTTCCTTCACCTACAGTCCTGTAATACATATAAAAGGTAAGATGATATGAAGATTAAATTAACCAATGCACATTATCCAATACAGGTGAAAAAAATTGGGTCACATTGTCTTTTCTTGAGGAATTTATAAGCAATTCTACATTCTGTATGTTGCCGTGAAAGCATCTAAGCATAACTCCTTTTCCCCTATATTGGTTAACTTTATATTTTGGCTTACTTACTTCAGTAATTTTAATGAGATTTAGCTTGATATCGATCACTTTGAGTTTTTTTTTTTTCTGGATATAATCTATCTTCAACATGTTTTAAACCTTCATTTATATCTGGGATATTTTACTTTATCTTAAAATATATTATTATTACTACTATTATTATTACTATTGTTATTATTCTAGTTTTTTACCTTTGGAGCATTGAATATGCATGGATGAGATCCCTATTTGTTGGACCTCCATATAAACTTTTTTATTTGCAATTTTTTTTATATGCTGAATTTATTTTCACCCTAAGTTGTTCACTCTTCTCAATCTTATCTTGATTGTCTTTCTGAGTATTCAGAAGTATCTATTCCCTTTTGTTGTTGTTCTTCATACCTGTTTTTTTTCTTCTTTGCTTCCTTCTTTAGTTCTATCTTCCAATGATTTACCTCTACATGCCATCTGACTATATATCCTCCAAGCTTGTGTATGCTTCCTGCGGAAACTTGCTTTACAGAGGCAATTGTTCCATTGTATTTCTTGAATGCAAAATAGTGTTCTTATAAAAATTCCCATTTTTATTTTCAAGGAAGCTTTGGTAGCATTCTATCTTGTCATCTATTTATATTTCTCCTGCTCCTTTTCACCTTTATTTTTGTAGTGTCTTTGGTTTGATCATGTGTTTGTCTTCTTTTATTATTACTATTCAGTTATTTTAAAAAAAGGTGAGTTCTTGGACCACCTACCAATAGAGGAATGTCCAGGCAACAACAACTTCTCCATGATTCACAAGCGTACCTGATGACACAGGGCTGTGTATATCTGAATTCTTTTAGCTTTTTCCTCTCTCTGGACAACTGCCATTAGCAGCTGCTAGACTGCTCACCATGTAGACTTTCTTCTCCAGCATTTTATTCTTCACATTATTACGTCTGAATAATCCCCACTTTCTTTGGTTCTCCCTTGATTTACTTTCCCATCATGCAGTGTCCAGGGCATATCTTGTTCACCATGAGAAAGGGTCGTTGGCTCTGTTGTTCCAAGCAGCATATCCAGTTTTCATCACTGTGCTCTGTTAGTTTGATCTGAGCTGTCGCTGTAGGACTGCTTGGTCAGCTTCCTCTACCTATTCGACCTTCATTGAATTTGGCAGCCTTTTCTCATCTACAGTGGTTTGGATTACAGATATCTCCTGGTTTTATCTACTAATATCAAATTTGCTTCTCTCCCCCTCTCTCTCTCTCTCTCATTAATTTCATATGAAAGGAGAAAGGAGGAAGTGCTGTTTTGTTTCCATTTTCAAAATAGAAACCTAAGCAACTCAAAACTCATATTCTCAATTACTCTGCTATATTACATTACGTTTTCAATGCCCCCCTATGATTTTTCTAAATAATCTATCATCTTAGATTAATGATCGTTACAACTGGGGCTCCAGGTATTCACAAAGTTGTTTTTTAATTCTGCTTTATAAAGTACTAAGTGAGGTGATATTTAATATGTGGCAAATAAGAAAAAAGTTAAAGACTTGGACTTTTAGGAGCACTTGCTTTTTTTAAAAAGTCCTGGTCCGTCTTCCCATGTCTCTTATGAATCAGGAATTTCGCTTTAATCACCACTAATTTTGCTTTCATCACCACGGATGACCACATGATATGTGTGTCGTGATATCCACACTCCCTGAGCCCCTTCTCTAAGAATCCTGAGTATGTATATAAGGCACAAGCTTCCAACCATTGCCCAGGATGTGTCAACACCTCCTCATTGAGGAAATAGCTTCTTTCTTTCAAAGGCTTACCCTTTTTATTTATTGTTTCCTAAAGCCCATCACTTGCCACCGCTTTCTTATCTTTTCTCCCTTTTCCTCATCTCCTTCTATCCTAGAAGCTTCCATCTCTGTTGAGGCACCATCAGCCTTTTGGTAGGTAGGACAAGAGGAAACGTCCTTATCAGTGTTTCCTTATCCTATCTACCAAAAAAGCCCTGTGCTCACATCCTCTGGCTCTTCAGTCTACTGTCCCATTTCTATTTTAACCTTTGCAAATAAACTAATGAGGAGCTAGGCAATCTACTTCTATCTATTATTATCATTTTAATGAAAAAGAAACTGAGGCAGTAAGAAGTGACCTAGCCTTACTTCAGTATAAGTCCCTCTTTGAAGGGAAATTCATCTTCCTGTGAGGATTTCCCTATTATCTATATAGCATTGATTTCTAAATATGTATATCTGGACTTGATTTCTCATTTCCACTTAGGGCTCCTTCATTTTTAATGAATTTAAAATGAGTTTGTTCTACAAATGCAAATTAAATATTTAAAAATACATTTATTTTTCTTATTCTTCACTTAATCCCCATACACAGAATATATATATATATATATATATATATATATATATATATATATATATATATTAGAGTTTTACTTTTTCTCTATCAGTTACAACCCCAGTTATCTGCTTCCGGGTAAGACCCTGACAGTATAAATTCTCTGAGCAGTTTCTCTTCATTTAAATTCAGTTTAATAAGGCAGCTCATCATTGATTTCTGCTAGCCATTCTGTTTTCAATCTCTTCCAAATCTAATCATATTTTCACTCAACTGCCATGTGTTTGCAAACAATTTATCAAATAATTCCCTTACTCAGAAGCTACAGTAGTTCTCTGTTGCTTATTGAAGAATATTTTTGAATTTATCCATTCAGTGAGTAGTTATTAACTTCCTGAAATGTTTCAGGCACTGTTGTAGGCTCTCATTCAATTGTCACAAACAAGACAAATAAGATCTCACTCTCATGGAACTTAAATTCTAATATATAGAGATAAACAATAAACTAGGGATTATTAGCTAGAATTAAGTGATGTGAAGGAAATAAAATGAGGCAATGTGCTAGAGAGTGCTTTTTGGAATGTTTTTAAAGATAATGTTTGAATTAATACCTTGATAGATCTGGAGTGAAAAAGGCTTGAGCAAAGGGGAAAAAAGTGGGAATGAGCCTAGCCATGTAGGGGAACAGAAGGAAGTCTAGTGTTGTCCAAATACTGTAACCAAGTGGAGGAGTGGTTGAATCTGTTTGGAGAGAGGCAGAGGCTAGAGCTCTGAGGGCCAGGTAGACCTTCATACAGGGTGTGGACTTTATTCTAGGTTTAGTGGTAAGCAATAAGGCAATTTTAATTAGGGAATCTGGCACACGCGTGTAGGGATCACTCTGGCAGCTCTGTGGAGACCAGTTAGGAGACTATGCAATAATCCAGACTAGAGAGGATAACGGTTTAGACTCGAGCTGTGATGGATATAGCTGATCATATTTTGAAGTTCCTTTAAGGTCTTTCGCCACATCCTACTTTATCAAGCTTACTTCTTGTTTTCCCTGACACATGCTCCTAATTTTCATCCTTATGCAGAGGCATGATTTATTGCTTATGGTGATGATAGCATCTTCCATTTGTCTAACATTTTTTTTCAAAGTTCTTTGCCAGCTTTTGTAGAAAGAACAATATTAATCCACAATTTAATCACAAAATATTTTTTCTTTTTTATTAATTAAAGTTTATTGGAGAGACAATTATTAGTAACGTTGCATAGGTTTCAGGGGTACAATTCTGTTATACGTCATCTATATATCACATTGTGTTTTCACCACCCGGAGTCAGTTCTCTTTCCATCACAATATATTTGATCCCTTCTACCCTCATCTACCATCCCCCTTCCCCCTTACCCTCTGGTAACCCCTAAACTATTTTTTACTGTTAAATAGAAGACAAAAATTTTTAAACTGAAGCTCTTAGATTAACATCTGAGTGAGGTTTAAGGTACTTTTCTATGTTGACTGATATGTAAAAATTTGATACTGTTGCTTTTTTTCTCTGTGGATTAAACCAAAATGATGCAAAACTCTTTTCTGAATCCAAATTGCTTCAAAGCTATTTTGTGAAATTTAAATGTGAATTCTGGGTAAAATGCCAGGAGGTGCATTTACCCCTATACTGGGAGTCTAGTCTAGGGTGAGGTGAAATGGAACAGGATACTACCTAGGAACAGAAGACATTCCAACACCCCCCACATGTTGGAGAAGAAACGTTTTCTGCTTAGTGAACCCTAAATCAGCCGTGTAGCCATGCTTGTCCCCACAGGCACACTGAGGGCCTCTGAGTGGGGTTCTGCTCTTGAGATTAGGTATAAAAATATAAAAAATACGTTTTTAAAAGCAACATTAAACACTGAAGTGGCTTTTTGAGAAAAAAGATGAAAGAAGAAAACAATCAATAAACACAAATAGGAAATGATAAGTTCCTCTTCATGTCATTTGTCATCTGTAATGAAAAACTGCATTTCCTTATTGGCATTTTCTGCATAGAATATTGAGTCTAATTGGCCTTTCATGCTAAGAGAGAGTTTTGTGTGCATGTGTTTGATTTCTTTTGTTTTTCCTAAAATTTCTGATACTACACATATCAGGAAGGTAATATTTCAGTCTCGATTTCCTCAGTGGCTAACCACTCAATAAACAGTTCTGCAGGAAGAGGAAAAAACCTATGCCCTCAAAAGAAGGCAGGTATAAGTTCTCCATTACTAAGTAAAAGCCTGGCTGAGAGACAAAATGTAGGTAGGAAGAATAGTCAATTGATAATTTAACACTGCAAACACCAGCATTCCAAGCTTCCATTTTATTGAAACCTTGATATGAAACCAACATAAAATGACAGTAGTTTGGAAGAGAGCCATGGAGATGCCTATTTGTCCTGTATTTTTTCAGTAAATATTATGAAGTAGCCAACTCAGCACTTTGTGACCACAGAGGTAGAATAAGTGGGAGGAAGAGAGAAGTAGCCCCTCGTGTACCACAGATGGATCAGTCAATACAAGAATTAATATCATGAAGGTTTACAGGTACAAAGCAAGTCAAACTCCATAACCCAAACTCCTTCTCTGAATATTCAAAATCCTCAACAACTTGCTCTTCAGTTTCCATACTCTTAGCAGATCAATCCCATTACCATTCTATTTACACTTTTTTTTCAGGGATGTTTACCAATATTATTTTGTTTTACGTGGCAGAGTCTGAGACAGTTTCAGGGAAGTGAAGCTAAAGGAAATTGTGCAGAGGAGGCATTTTGTTGCAGTTGGTTAAAATTGTTCGAATTAACCTATTGTTTTATAATACACTGAAGCTGAATTAGTTTAAAATAAGCTACACAGCTTGCTGGACCACAGGTGCATCTTCTTTTGTCCCTTTACTGCCACCTTGCAAACGCACATGCTGTCCTCCTTTCTCATAGAACTGCACAGTCATTGCAAGCATCTTTGTTTCATCCCCAACTCACCAACTCTAAGACTACCTCCCTGTATTCATTCAAGCAGGTTGTTTCAACATAGTCAGAAAGCTCTCTTAGGAATAGGAGAGAGGGTTTATCTTTCTTCCTGCTAAAAGTATGACTCACTCTCATCTCCTAAATAAAACATAAAATCATCCTCTTAAATGTATGGCTGAGCTTTCAAGAAAGGAAGGAAAATCCTCCTAAGTGTCACACGATACAGGAGTACAAATACATAGAGAAGCAAGCATAGAGATTCAGCTACCTGGGGGCATCTGCCGATCTCAAGAGCCTAGAATTGATGCTTTAGCAGTATGCATGCCGCAGGAAAAATGACCCTGGATCTCCAAAAGGGGACTTTGTAATGAGATCCCTGCAACAAGTGGGACCCTAGAAGGACCCACTATATGTGCATTTTTGCAAATAATAGAAAAGAGGGAATATTCTCCAATTTATTTTATGAAACTGCCATAACACTGCTGCTCAGATCAGACCAGGAATATAATAAGGAAAATTGCAGGCCATGTTCACTCATGTGTATAGATAGAAAATTACTAAATACAATATTAAATAGCATCTAGCAATGATTAAAAAGACATATTATGACTGAGTAAGGTTTATCCCAGGAATGTAAGTTTGATTTAACAGCAGATAATCTAATCTATACTAGCTGATTAAAGGAGAAAAATTATATGATCATTTCAATCTTCAAGGTTTTCCCCTACTCCTATGAGGAGACCCCAAGCCACCTAAAAAAGACCTCTTCCCAAAGCCTCAGACAGACCTGGGAAAGAAGACACAGGGCTAGGGTTGTAACTATGTGAAAGAACATGTCCTGCCAAGGAGCCTGAGTCCCCGACTGCACCTCCCTTCAGAGACTGCAATGCACTGGCCACGTACCAAGTCTAGTGTGGGAAGGAGAGCTTTCTCCCATGAGGCCGGCACACGGACCCTTCATACTTGCCTATGGACAGGTCTGAAAAAGCATACGTAGGTTTTTAACCAGGAGCCAGACTCCTCACCTACAACCACTTAGGGTATGATTTGGCATGCAGACCCCTTACCTTTCTGAGCACTCTTCTCAGAGTGTATCATAAGGTACAACAACGCAGAAAGGGAGTATATTGTAGAATCTCTCCAAAATTGGGTCACCAGTGACATGACAAAGCAGTAATTAAATCAGTTGAAATTACAGCTGTGCTTCTGAGAATTTATGACTGGTATAGGATTAAACTAGGCACATCTAAAGACAAATTTCTCCAACTGAACTGTTAAGTTGTTACTTTGAGGGATCAGGGTATAATTTAATTTCAGATCAAGCATTTACTATCACCTATAATGAAATCAGATAACAGAATATAATGAAATCAATGCTATAGTATTAATGTATAACAGATTGGATTTGTAGTAAAAAGTCAAACTTTTAAAGGTACCGATATTACTGATGTTATGCTCTTCACAAAAACTCAAAAATTGGCTTTCTAAAAATATTTATAGCTGATTTTTCTGTGTTGTTGTTTTTTGTTTTGTTTCGTTTTGTTTTGTTTTTGTCTTATAACAGTATCTCTCCTTCTCTTTGTGTTATTTATTTGCCCTGCTTAATTGATCTTCCTAAGTTTCCTACCCCTCATCCTCCAATCAAATTAAGTGCTCATTTACATAAATGGAAGTTATTTTTCATAATAGCAAAGTTTGGGTTTTTTTTCCATTGAAATTATTCTGAACTCAGCTCCCTTCTTGAAGCAGTTCAGTGTAGCCTAGCATGGCTAAAAGAAAATGATTAACAATTGAAATGTTAACTTGTCTCTGTTTAGACATTTAAGTGGTTGATAGTAAGTTATGAGAGTATGCTTCTTGAATCAATTCTCACAGTGTTTCAGGACTCTCTTGCTTTTCCGTACTTCCTAAGGCAAAGTGGGTCATCCTCACAGCTGGGCAGTAAACCAGGATCAAGTGAAGGAAATGCCTGTCTTACGATTCTGTTTAGGCCAGACAGTAAATCGTGGTAAAGGCATTTGTGGCACTTGTCAGCAAGAGTGATATAACAACTGGAGTTTCACGGTGCTTCTAATAGAGACAGGGAATATGAGGACTCAATTCCTCATGTGGTCAAACCATAACATGTGGAAAATTACAGCAAGGTGAAACTGCAAGGCAAAGGCCCTTGGCACGCATGTGACATTTTTTCTGGCAAGAACACAATTCACGAATGGGAGATGTCTGTAATGTGACTTCCCTTATGTTTATAACTCCCAATATATGCTGGGTTGTTAAAATATAGCCCAACTCCTAATGGACAGTAAAACCTGAGGTATCTGAAGTAACAAGGAGAACTTGGGCCTTAAATGAAAGTTATGACTAAAATTTTGAATTGTACCCTATCAGTGAGGAAACTTTCTCATCCAATGCAGTCAGCCAATGTAAGGTAGCAGTGACACCTTGTTAATGGTAATGGTGATGATGATGATTATCAAGAATTAGAGAAGAAGAAGGAGAGCAGTGAGGCAAGAAAGGGAAAATGATTAGGGGAGGGAGAGAAGAAGAACTTATAGAAACAAATATACCCACTACAATTAACCAAGTATTTGAGGGACTGGATAATCCATATACTTAATTATCCACATAACTGAAGTGCCCATTATGATGCCTATATAATTAATATTTTATTAGAATAATTTTGATTTACTATCCTGATCAAAAGGACTACATACCTCTGACTTTTTAAAATATTTGTCTTTTCTTGAAATGTCTGTGGTCACCGTTGTGAACATTAATCATGAGGAAGATAGGCTCTAAATCAGCCTTCTACACTCCCTGGGTTCAAAACTCAGCTCTGGAATTCTACTTGTGTAATTTTGGAGCAGATTCTTAACATCTCTGTACTTCAGTATGCTAACCTATGAAGTAAGGATACGAGTAGTGTAGTTCCATCTCCTGGATTTATTGTATAGATTAAGTAAGTTGGTGTGCATAAGACAGCTCTAATGGTACTTGACACGTAGTAAAAGCTCATAAATAATAATTATTATTGACAAGTTAGAGGTTATTTACTCCTTCATTCCCACACTATTTATTGAGCAACTGTGTGCCAGGCATTATTCAAGGGACTTGGAAACAAAACATAAAGATCCCTGCTCCTTGTGGAACTTGAATTCTAGTACAGGTGACAGATAAAAAATAAACATAAGTATGTAATGTGTAAGATGGTCATGAGAACTGTGGATATAGGGAAAAAATAAAGCAGGATTAAGGAAATTGGAGTGCTGAAGTGGAGGTGAATTTTGGAGGGTAGGCAGGGGCAGTCCATAGGTTACAGTATTCAATAGAGTGCAAGATTAAGTAAGTTTTATTGAAAAGATGGAATTTAAACAAAAATTTCTATATCATATACAATAAATAGCCCTAAACTATAGTATTTTTGAGTCCTTATATTTACTTTTCAGGGAAAAAGTAAAATTGCTTTTTGATTCTCTACTTGTATATTATTTTGGCCCCAATACATTTATGCTTATCAGCTTTTGTTTACACAGTCAAACCCAAACAGAACAAGGATTTTTGCTCTGTGTGATTTAGGGCTCCAGAGACATGAACAATGCAAGTCCCTTGACCTTGAGTGCCTTGACCTTGCTCTCGTCATGCTCATGGCTCCTATACTGAAAGCAAGTGTCCCTGAGATTTCGCACGCCAGTATTCAACCCTTGTCCTCAACCCCCTCTGCTGCTGTTACTCTGAATGTTTAGATGTATGGAGATTCAGATACCTGAGGAGAGAGGGTGTGAAGGTAGACCTAGAAATAAAGTGGGGTAAAATGTCCTAGAACCCCAAAGAGGAGAAAAAAAGGTATTACTAGCTGTCCCATTTGAAGTTCCTTTTTAACTTCATTTGATATCTGAGAGGAGACTATGGGTAACCTGGAGCCCCAATTTTATGCTCCACTTGTAAACTATCCCAAATGATCCAGAGATAGAGTGAAGAGTCTGACATGTTAATCAATATGTTTATTTTACTAAAAGTATGTGTAAGACACTTTTGTAATTAGTTGAATCAATTTCCTGCTATTTAGTAGCTGTATTGATTTTGAACAAATTATTTAGCTTTTCCAAACCACAATTTCCTCTTCTATAAAATAGAAATAATACTTATTACTTGAAAAGTTATTGTGAGTGTTACAAATAATACTTATAAAGAGGCTAGTGCACTATCTGATATATATTGGTGTTCAAAAAATTGAAGAAATGTAGGGTAAGCGGGGAGGGGTTGGTAGATGAGGTAAAAGGGATCAAATATATGGTGATGGAAGGAAGACTGACTCTGGGTGGTGAACACACACTGTGATATATAGATGATGTAATACAGAATTGTACACCTGAAACCTATGTAACTTTGCTAACAATTGTCACTCCAATAAATTTAATTTAAAAAATGAAGAAATGTTTAATGTCATTTATTAAATTACGTAAGAAGAAATTACTACAAATTTTTGGCAAAACAAATGTTAATTTTTCTAATAAGTGATTTTGTTGAAAGTCATTTCTATCTTGGTTCTTTAGTTGCTTTGTCACTAATTAGATGATTAATTAACAAATGTGATCATGAAGAGGGTTGTGTGGCATAAAATATTTATGTTTGTAATAAAATGCAGTGCTGTATCATAAATTTCTTCATGATGAGAGATTCAAGCATTTATGATACAAATATTTTCTGTTTTGAACTACTTGATGTAGCATTATATATATTTGCTTATATACAGTTCGGTGCTTTATAATTCTATGCATTCATATATCATCACATATCTCCTCAACAAGTTTATACATCCTCCATGTTAGGAACTAAGAAGAGTCTGATATTTTACTCTACTTTCTAGTTGACAATTTAGCCTACCACAGTTTCATAGGTGCTGATAGAAGACATGAGACTACTGGGTCAGAGAGACAGGATTTTATTACTCCTGGTCCAGCAGGTAGCTAGCATGAGCTACATGTTTGCATTAGTTCCTCTGGCCTCCTAAGCCACATGCAAGCAATGTGGAGGCAGATCTAGGTGGATGCAAGGTATACAGTGGATTTGTGTCAGTTTCTGGACTTAGGGAGCCCCAATCTTTTAAGAGCAAAGCAAGCCAAATTTTGCCCCAGGGGGAGACATTATATTTACTGTGGTCTCTATATATAGAGCACACAGATTTGTCCTCTACTCCAGAGGAGGACACTGTCTCTATGTGTACTGCACAAACATCTGTGAAAAGTTAGTCTGGAACAAAAGGCAGTGTCTTCACTCACAGGGTGTACAGAAGCTCAGGAGACCTATGAAGAATTGTCTCCCAACACTCCATAGGACTCAGCAGTCTAGGTAAAAAGCAGGAACTTAATAGATGTTGAAGTGAATTAATTTGACCAGAGAATCATGAAGTCATTGCTACAAATTACATGTGTGTGCTATGCTTTCAATTGAGTTTCTGAGGAAGATTCTGATTAAGAACTCAAATATTTGTATAAAAGATGATGTAGAAAGATACTAAGTACCCACATCAATCAAAGAGAGAGATGAATGGGAACAAAGTAGTTCAATTAGTGAAGGGAGAAATTATAGGAATTCCTAATTGGGGATATTAGCAAGACTTTTGATTAGGGGTATCCTGGTAAATGTTTTACAACTGTCTCTCCAATAGAAATGGCCCTTTTTTGTAGTAGTTGCTTATTTTCTTGATCTAAGTTATCCTACCATGGCCAAATTTAAGCTACCAACGTGATGTCTCTGAATGTGAAGCTGGGCAATGATGTTCACAATTTGTCCTCCAGAGCCATGAGTCCAGATTCAGTGCACCACTGGCTGCATTGGACAACATGGAAGTAATAGTACCGACTACCCATTCCCCCAACTCCCGCTCTTTATCCCAGTATTCTCCTTCGATATAAAACAGGTAATGAGTGCAGTGGTAGTAGGGCTTCTTGGGATATAGTATATTTGACAGATCTAGTCTTGGTTGCCTTTTTTTTTTTTTTTTTTTTTTAGAAAAATCAAAGGGAATTAGGAATTAGTTTGCATGACAGCTGCTAGCGTGTGAGCAGAACTCAGGTCAGGATGCAATCTTAGCTCCCATCCTCCACATAACACTATTATGATCAGTGGCAAAAGTTTGCTCATCCCTGATACAGTGCCCCCAGACTAAGGTAAGAGCCAGTAGATTACTTCTCATTGGCTTCTTTACTCCTAAAACCCATTTATTTTATACAGGGTCCTAATTGTCATTGGCTCAAATGTTTTACTTTGCATAGGGAGACCAAATGAACAAGTTATGATTCCAGGAACTAATTTACTTTGTGACCAGAATTTGCCAAGTGGTAGAAGGTTGCCACCTTTCTGCCATTATCTTTACCTCATCTCCCATAGTGAAATAATCATAGAAAGGTAAGTAGCCAAGCTCTCATTGTGTCAAACTGCTGAGGAGAGATCCGCATGATGGACAAATGCCAGGCAGGCATGCACCCAACGGAAAAATTCAGGTGGCTGTTTCTATCATTTTTGTGTTGATGACAGTATTCAGAAACATACCCGTTTTCAAATAACTATACATACACACCTCTCTGACCAGATGATTCTTGCCCAAATCCAGAGAATCCTATTTGGTCATTTAAAAACTGCTCCAAAAGCAACACACATTAAAAGAAGACTGCTAATTATGCACTTTATAAGCAGCTCGGAGGAGGAGGTGAACAGAATGAGCAAGGCCTTCCCTCTTTATGCGTCTCCATTCAGCACAGCCAGTTCCCCCAAATCTGTACAGTTTGGTTTCTCCCTCTCCCTTCCATTCTAATTAGATCTATGTTTGTTTGTTTATTTGTATGTTTGTTCGCTTGTTTTATATACGGGGTTTAAAAAGTGTTTCTAGAATAGTGGTTTGACAGTCTGCTAGCAGACTTGATTATACATTATGCTAAACTTAGATGGATTTGTCTTTGTTTAAATAACTGTAATTACTTTTTGGTTGGGTGTGGTTTTCTAAAAGCTCCATTTCAGTTCCAGTAACTGTACCTGAAAATAAAAGTCATATCCGTTAAAAACAAAAAACATAATTCTCTATTTAACCCCCGATTGCAGTGTGTAAAATGCTTCTATGCTAAGAACAGTAGGGGCAACATTTTGGATTAGAGAAATAATGAATTGATTTTTTTTTTTTAATTTTCAGAGAATCATACCTGTTAAAATAATAATCCTGGTTCTAAATCCTGAGGCAGACAAAAAAACAAAAAAACAAAAAACAAAAAACAAAAATCCTGGACAATTTTTAAATTTGTAATTACTCAAGATTCAAAATGTATATGTTTATTTGCCTTACAAATAACTAAAAGGAATTCTTCCAATCATTAATTTTACTATTACTTGTTTACTAGGTAATATGTAAACTTTTAGGTTGGTGCAAAAGTATTTGCAGTTTAAGCTATACATGATGTCAGAGGGGTAGTAGATTGGGGGAGGGGGATTATCACTTTGTGAGGGGTATGAATGTCTAACTATTACATTGTTTTGTACACCTGAAACTAATAATTAAAAAATAAAACTAAAAATTAGAATACTACAAAGCAAAAAAAGAGAAGTAATTACGGTTAAAAATAATTGCAAAAACCACAATTACGTTCTCACCAACCTAGTAATACTAATATGTGTAAACTCTAATACTAAATACTAGAAATGAAAAACAAATTCTATATAGTTTCTATTTTTGAGGAGTCCATAATCTGGGTTTGGGGGAGGCTGGTCAGAGGTGAGCAAATAATTATAGCACAGTGCTTAATGTGTGTTCTAAAAGGACTACGTTGAGTGCAATGATAGTATGGTCAAATAGGTCTTGGCTACTAAACAGTTATTTAAGATCATTAGCAATTGAGCAATAAGTGAGCAATTGAGTTTTGTTCACTTCATAAGATTCTGGTCGCTTACACAACCCTGGGCAGTCACTCCTCTGAGTACCTTTGTGGGTTGCAGAGGAATGATTCTGCAGCGGCTGGATAGGTTAGGGAAGCTACTTCTTAACTTGCCGCTCACAGCGGCAGGTACTTATGCTTGAAACTTTCAGAGGCATGAGACATTTCTCTAGGTCATGGTTGCCAGAAGTCTATTACCTACAGGACTTGAGATCATACATCCAGGGAATCAGAGCATAGACAGAGCTAATGAGGAAGAGTGTAACAGACTAGGAATCAGTGGTCAGAAAAACATTTTTGAAAAGTATATAATTGTAACTACAATATTATTACATCCTCTGCCAGAATATTTGGTTCATTTGGAATCTCTCCAACACCCACCCCCTGGCTGGCAATTCATATTAAAACTGTACTGATAGATATTTATTGTTTTCACAAAAGTAGATTTTAATTCTACTCTAAGAATTCTGTATTATCCCTGAAAACAATGAGACAATCATGGAATAACATATAGCCAGGACCGGGCTCGGTTGCCTTGTATGTGAATGGGGTGTTTCCGGAGCTACACAGAGCATTTTTCTTTGCTCTTCATTCTTTTTCCTTTATGGTGAGGAGAGCCTCAAAGCCTTTCTTGATAGTATCGTACCTATCAAAGCTAAACCACGGGCTTAAATGTGTCTTTATTCTGAGCTAAACTCTGGGTTCTGTTTTGTGCTTCTGTTAACATGAGGCAGGCAAACTGTAAAAAGGATTCAAGAACCATTATCTAAGAATAAGAGGAATTTGGGCTGTGAAAGTCTGACAACCACCTAATGGCTTTAGTCTCTGCCAGCAGTTACTACTAATTTTCATTAGTAATAGAGGAGGGATTGTTAAAAAATGTTCCGGGGATTAAATATGCAGCATACACTAAAGAACAGTATAATTAAAAGGAATCTGAGGTTCAGCTTTGAGAAACGTAGTTTCTTTGCTATTAAATATGTGATTGTATTTAATAGCATTTAAGTAAAGCATATTAAGAAGCTGATTTCTCATTAATTTACAAATAACTATACTTTATAAACTGCGTATAAATGAATGTTGAGATTTTTTTCCAGAGAATGATTACTGAGAAAATTAGCTTTAAACCATTTGTGTGAACATTAATTCACACAAATTCATATTTACTATATAGCTTTGAGCCACAGAAGCATGGTTTAGAAGTTTCAAACTACACTGTAAGTTGAGACCCTATGTAGAATGAATTTTAATTAAAGGGATTTTTTTTTTCCTCAAGCAATAACAGGTGCTTAATCATGACCAAGTTTTTGGGCTGTATTTTTCATTTATGTTCTGATCTGTAGCATGCGATAGTGTCTAAGGTTAATTTAGGTGCAGATAATGTTATTGGAGGGATAAGAAAAGTTTTTGGTATAGGGAATTGCAAGCCCTAGAAAAAGCTATTTTGTCCACTTGATAAACAATCTGTTAAGAAAATGAACCCCGAAGGCACACACTGTAATTGAGTTGTTGGAAGTGAATTCCCGAAACTTGACTTTGCCCCCTCAAGCCTAACATTGAGAAAAACTTTAGGGGAGTGTTTAACAGCTACATTTCAGGTTTTCACTTCTGTATCTCATTGTAACACAACATAGAACCATTTGGTTGTTTTTCTATGAAAATTATTTTTAATCACTGGAAATATAACTTGAAATCCCCTTTACTACCAGGATAGTAAATCTTTCACATCCTTTTATGTGTTGAAAAACTTAAAAATGGCATTAGGTTAACAAATGAATAATGAGGCAGTCAGCACTTCTGAAACCATGTTTCAAAGGAACAAGTATTTGAAAGAAAAAGCTGCTTAAAGTGCTAAGGAGCATTATGGAGTGTTCAGAGGTCAAATGAATAGGAAAGGAGAATGTAATTTAGTCCAATACAAAGGCTCTCCTTGACAAGGGGGTCATTTGCTCTTTAAAATATTATAGCAGTTTCAACTGGGAATTCTACCAGTGTTCATAAAGTAGAATGAAGGGGTTGAAAAAGCAAGTGGTGAAACCACCTCAGTCAAGACCCTCATTAAGGAATCCATTACAGAATCCAGGATTACTGCAACAATCTTTGTAGACCATCTCTCTTTCTCCTTTATTTGTCCTCCAGTCCGTCATGAATAGCACTGCCAGACTGGTTTTAAAAAATCATTTTCATCATGTTAGTCTCCTGGCTACATACCTATAGGAATATGGATGCAGCAGTTTTGTTCAAGATGAACTGAATATGGGATAACGTGGAGATAGGGAAATTGGTAATTAAAAAGTCAATGAATTGTTTATTGGGGTGACAATTGTTAGTCAAGTTTCAGAGGTTTCAGGTGTACAGTTCTGTCATACATCATCTATATATCACATTGTGTGTTCACCACTAATTAAAAAAGAAAAAATAGAGAAAAAGTCAATGGATTGTGTGTTCACCACCAAGAATCAGTTCACAATGCAATATATAGATGATGTATTATACAAATGTATACTTGAAACCTATATAATTTTACTAATCAAGTGTCACAACAATAAATTTAATAAAGGTTAATAAAAAAAGGATTTGTTAAAAGAAGTTCTTCAGAGAGAAGGAAAATAATGTAGGTCAGAAACTCAGATCTATGCAAAGAAAGGAAGAGCATCAAAGAAGAAATAAGTAAAGGCAGAATAAATACTTTCATTTTTCTTATTCTTAATTGTTGTAACAGATAACAGTTTATTCAAAATAATAGCAACAACGTATTTGCTTGTGTATGTATGTGTGCTTATATATAAGTGAAATGAATGTAGAATAATATATAAGTGAAATAAATAACAGCAATGATACAAGGGGGAGAAAATGAAAAGTCAATGAAAAGAATTCCAGGCATTACACAATAAAATCCACAACAAAATCGTGGTAATCCAAATATAAGGAAATATGCAAATGAATGAGAATGAGAGAGGGACAGACAGAGAGGAGAGAAGGAAAATGGACAAGGCTTGACACTTCTCAGCTATCAGAAGCAAAGAAGAATAAGGCTGCAGTGATGAGTGGAGTCCTAAGTGTGTCTAGCTTGCTGACAAAGATCTGGGTATCTTAGACAAGCATTGCGGTTCCTTACAGCTCAGCTTCTACATTCCTAAAATACAAGAATGTTGGAATATGTCATTTCTTAGGTTGCTTGAGTTTTACAACTAGAGTTAGCTGCTATTTAGGATTTTAAACTTCTGCAACTGGGAAAATGGTGATAGTACAAAAATACAGATATATAAAAAGGAGACATCCAAAAATAATTGGCAGGGAAAATTTTGGTTCTAAACATTGGTTCTAAAATGGATGTCTTGGCTTGAAAGTGCTGACAGGTTTGTGGAAATCATCAAGAACATTAAAAACTAGTTTGACACCCACTGTGTTCCAGGCGCTCAGCAGAACAAACATGTGCCTTGCCTACTAAGTGGAGTCGCTCCATGTACACATTTACTGTATGAACTAGAGAAAGAGTAAGAGGGGGAAGGAAGACAGAGGAAGAGAAAGGAAACCATATAAAAATGATGGGCGATTCAACATGCCCATTAAGTATTTTACTAATACACGCCAAGAATGAGCATGGGATGCAACATAGGAATATTCTGTACCCTATTTAAGTTTCATTTTATTCTTGCCTCTCAGACATGAACAGTGTTGTCCCACTGAACATAATTTTATACTAGGGGTGCCAAAAAAAAGTACACAATTTTAAGAGATGTTATCAATGTATTACTTTTCAAAGTTGAATTGAGTTATGGTAGCAAAGTGTAGTATGATGTTCACTCAAAAGATGGTGTTAATCAAATGAATGCTGGCATCATTCATTGTATTACAATTTTAATACAGTGTTTTTCCTTTCTCAAAATGTGAATGTGTATATATATACACATTTTGGCACCATCTGTATATTTTTCACACAACCATGTACTCTAAACTCAAGCCAATTATTTTATCTCATTTTCAACCAAGGAACTAGTGCTCACTCCAAGGCAAAAGGAAATATGGCTGTGCTGGTTATTTTTGAGAGATGGCATGTTGGTCTCTAATGTAGTTCCCTCCAAAAATATCACCAAGGATAGTTTAGAGGACTATATGCCATTTCCAATAAAGATAAGCATCCTACTTTATGGCCTCAGTTAAGAAAACACAGGAGGTAATTAATTGAGAGAAAGAGGAGTCTGGAATGATTAATACTGAGGATTAGCCTTATGCTTTGAATTTTATTTCTCTTTCGTGACAGGGCTTGAAAAATTATTTCAGAGGGTAAAAGTACTCTTTCTCAGAGATTATAGTTAACAGGAAAAATAAACTTGGGGCGTATGTGAGAGCCTTCTCTGACACAAAGTAAAATAACTGGGACCAGGATTGTAAATAAGAATTAGGCGAGGAATAATAAGCTCAGCCAAGATGCGTGATCATCAGGGCTGAAGTGCTAACCAACGGGATCAGCAGAGGGAAGACGTCTAGACCAAAGCTGAGTCAGAAGAGAAACTGAATAGAACTTGGAATACAAAATAGGGTGCAGTTACAACTTTGGCTTTCTGCCCTTCTCTTCCTTTAATTCTTTAAGCAGATACCCTGTTTCCCTGAAAATAAGACCTAGCCAGACAATCAGCTCTAATGCATCTTTTGGAGCAAAAATTAATATAAGACCTGGTCTTATATAATGTCATATTATATAAGACCCAGTCTTATATAAGACCGGGTCGTATATTATATTATGTAAGACCCGGTCTTATATTATAGTAAAATAAGAGCAAGTCTTATATTAATTATATTTTTGCTCCAAAAGGAACATTAGAGCTGATTGTCCGGCTAGGTCTTACTTTTGGGGAAAAACAGTAGCTACCTACAAGTTTGCGTCTGCCAGAGACTCTGTTACTAACCTATTCCTTAGTTTGGTGGAATGTGAATAACCCAAGGGCAGTTCTGGGTCAACATACAATCAATTTCAAAAGATGTTCCTGTCTAAACAAGTTTATAATAAAATAATTGCTACCAATAATGTATAATCTACTTAACAAACATTATGGCAATCAGTGCTCCAAACAGTACTGCAAGGAAGTTAATTTTTCATTTTCCATATGATAGAACTGAGATTCATAACGGTTAAAAAATATTTACTGGTCTAGCAACTAGACGTTTATCTTCTTCCTGTGACTAAGTTTGTGCCTACAAACCCACTTTAATGTGAGGTCCTTGACATTCTCCTGGGTCCTCAGGCTTCTGCCTCTCTTTCTAGGTATTACAGACAAGGATCTTTTTAATCCAAGACCATGGTTTGTGTAATATCTCATCTCTCTTTTGTCACGGTCTATGCACTTAAACCTCTACTTTTCATTTTTCCCTGCTACATGCCAGAGTTGGCTCTAGGGAAGTAGAGATGAGTAAGAATTCTTCCTCATTTTTTGAAAACATACTTTAGTTGGGACAACCATGTAAACAAAGACTTAGAACAACTATTCTTCAGCACTATTCTTCCTCAGTTTAACCAAAAAAGTAGGACATCCTCCTCTCAGTAACGTTTACCTTTTAATCCACACAGCTGCTGAGAAGCCCATCTTTGAGGCAGCAGCCATGACTCCCCCTCTCCTGCGCCTCTCACTGCCCAGCGCCTCCCATTGAGAATCCCTGATTTTGAGGTTACAGAGAAGTACAGTTAGTTGAGATAGAGAGGAGGTATGTACATCTACCTGATGGACCCATGAGTGTTACATTCAAGTTTCATTTGAGAGGTAGGCAGGTGTTAGTCAGTGCCACTCAGCAAAGAGGTTAGTACCAGCAGAGGGAATAATGGAGTAAAAATAGACAGGTGGGCAATAGTGTGATGCCCCTGAAAGTCTACAAGGAGTTTGGGATGGCTGGAAAAAGGAAATAGAGAGAGACGCTGAAAGAGATGAGACTAGAGGAACAATTGTACCTTACTGGGGTGTAAAGGAGTTTGTTCTAGATCCTGTCAGCAATGAAGGATACTGAGTTGGAAAGAGATTAGCTAAAATAGGAAAGCCTGGAATAAGGCACTAAAAATGGGAAAATTCAGGAGGGAGACAGGTGCCAAAAATATATTTTATCAATTCACAACAATGATTTTTATAAGAAACTCAGATGCATCTTAATAACTGATGGTGTCTTAAAAAGATACTCGTAAAAAATATCCTTGGAAAGTGTTGTAATTTGATTGTTACTGCTGGTGGTATGGTTGGACAATTGCAATCTCTTAATGTTTCAGTTGAGAAAATAAGATGATTTGGGGGAAAGACAGGAGTCCTGTTTGTCTCCTTTGACGCTTTTGGTCAAGTTGACAACCCACCAACATCAAAATCTGCAGCACAGCTGTCTGCTTCTTGGGACAATAATAGAGCACTATTTTATATAATGCTAAGTCACCAATTTTGTTGATGGCTTAAAGGACAATAATTTGGAAAAAGTTCCAGACTCTGACAATTCTAGCTGAAGGGTATTCTGAAAAGTTGGACACTGAATGAGAAGTTTAAGGAAATAATTATTTTATTTATATTTTCCTTTTTATGTACAGAAAAACACGATCAATACATAAAAGAAATCTATGTCATACATAGATGAAGTCAGTTTAAGAGGGCCCTTACAATGATTATAGAATTTAAATTTTAATTGCTAAGAAGGCATGGTGTCTAGAGATTAATTTTATTTTATTTTGTAACAATATAACTGCATCTTCAAACAGGTAGTGTCTTAGTTGTGATGAAATATGGAATTAAGAAAATCTTTAGGTATGTGGGAACTGAATTACCAATTACAGACACAAATAATCATTCAATGTTGACAATAATAGAAATAAAAAGAGAAAGGTGAAAAAAGGAAAAGAAAATATCCTAGTAATATTTCCTAATATGCAGCAGGTAAACAAGTAAAGTATATAATTATCATCAGGAAAATTGTGTTAAAATGTATGCAAAATATATAGTGTTAAGCAAAAAAGAAAAAGCACAGTAGATTATAGTGTGTTTACCATTAAGTAACTAAATAAATACAAAGAGTTGTTTTTAAAAGTCCCAAAGAAATGCAAGTATATTACAGAAGGATTTAGAATGATTTATAATTAATCTTTCATATTGCGTTAATGTTCCACAATGCCAAAAATGGTTATGTGACCCTGCCCAATAATTGTCTAGGAAACACAGAAATAAATAGAAGTATGAAGATTTGTTTTCTTAGGCCTGTATTCTTCAATTAATTTAACAACTCCTTTGGATATGAAAGAGTCTACCAATTTTCTGATTTCTAATGGAAATTAGCTCATCTATGAATATTACCCATTAACTCTCAACCACCTACTAGTGGAAATAGCACACCTTTGTTCCATAATCAGAAAGATCTACCTTTGGAAAATCTGCTTGATAGTTTTCCCGCAATACTCTACTGGTGCTTCCTCATAGTTCTTTTCCAATCCCTATACATTGAGTATGTTATCAGATCAATTTTAGATGAAAAGAATAATATTTAGTAAAATCAGCTTTTACCTCCTCTACCTAAATATCAGATACCTTAAAAGGTACAGCATATATATCCTCTAGATAATTTGTATTGTGTTTGTTCTGTAACATGATTAACTGAACCTGAGTCAAGGTATATAGTAGTATACTTTTGTCTCATATTTTATTAAACTAGTAAATTCTTTTTAATATAATTATGCAAAGAACTAAGAAATAAAACCATAAAGAATATTAAGACTATGTAGTAGAACAAATGTTGAATTAGAACACATCTTACTTAATTTAGCCTAGAAAATCACATCCATATTGTCAATTTTATGTGATCATTGACTTTTCAGATATGTAGCTCTCTTGTCATTTTTATGCTATTTGTAATGCCTATATTCTAAAAGTCTCCTTTTTCCTAAGGACTGAATACCTGGATAGCTGGAGAGGAGCCTTTTGGGGAGGATTGGGGCTATCTTACGCACTGATAAAGAGTTTCTGATCTGAAGATAATACTATTTTTAAAATAAGTTGAATATTTTTCAGATAATTTCCTCTAGATCAATTGCGACAGGTTTCGTATTTCCTCGTAATAAAAAGTTTTTAGTTATCAACAATATGAGGTTTGAGATAAGACAGTCTTGCAATGAAAGTTAAGCTCCGCCACATAGTTCTAGGCTTAAGTTGCTGAACTTTAATTTTGTTAAAAATAAAGTGGGATTTATTGTAAGCCTCAGCTCTTATTATTGAAAATATGTAATGATCCAAGCATGTAAACAATTGGGCATGATAAACCATACAGCTCGGGTTCATAGAGCTTGGCACTGCTACCTCTGACTTAGATAATGACCTTGGGAGTGATTCTGACCTATTCTATTCCTCCATTTCCTCACTTATAAAATGAAGGAAATGATTGTACTTATACAATGATTTGGATTTTTGGATGTTTTTGATTATTTGGATTATTAGGTTTTTTTGAGAATTAAATGAAATAATACACGTAAAGTTTGGCTATAATTGCTAGCATTATATTTGGCTCCTAGTAAGCATCACATAAATATGAGTTATTCTTACCTAGTTTGTGGATGCAGGTAGGGATAGCTAAATTCAATCAGCTATACCAAAAATGTCTGAAGTCAAACAGCTTTCCTAGAATCAAATCTTACCTTCAGAGAGACTTGTCTGCTATTGCCTGTGTGGGTGACTCCCTCTGACCTTCTCATCATTGAGCCTAACTATATTCTTCTGGATCTGAATTGATATCCATGAACTTGACCTCTTGCCTGGAATGTCAATGATTTATTTATTTACTGATATTTTCAGCCTTCACCATGTTTTGTTATTTAGTCTCTCCCAGATCTTTCCTGGTTAGGAGGGCTCTCAACAAACAAAGTTCCACAAGAAGGAAAATATAAAGAAAATAGATAAATTGTTGTTGATAGAAAGAATACATCTCATTGATATAACACTTTGCAATTTATAAATCACTTTCTCAACTGTTATCACAATCGAATGTTTCAAATTGCCATGAAGTGGAAAGACATTTACTAATGCACATTATATGTTATTATGAATTCTGTTCATAGAAAGGGGAAACTACTTGGAGTGAAAGGCTTAAATTAAAGCAAATAAAACTGGAAAACTCCTGTTCTCACCTTCTGTGAACAGAAACCCACTCACGTAATCCTTTTCCCATATTTTTAATAGGAGAGTCAAGCATGAACTGGCAGGGAGAGGGGAAGTATATGGAAAGAGTACAAGAGGGAAGCAAGAAGTTATACTCATATAGTAGTTGGTTCACTTTCTGATGAAGACAGAAGTTCATTGCTCTTTGCTCCTTGTCCACTCTGCAGTTTCTGGCAGTTCAGAAAAGCCAATAATGCTTTTCTGTGACCCCAGTTCTTGACCTTTATCATGTGACCATAACAATCCTAGGCCTTGAGAACGTCAATTGGCATTATTCTGGGCAATAATGGAAACTATTAACTCCCTCCCCATAACATCAGTGGTGGGTAGGATCTTAAATGTCATCTATCCCTGGTGCGTGCACGTGTATGCACATGTGCGCGCACACGCGTGCACACGCACACACACACACACTCACACACACACACACTCACACACTGTCTTCCCTCCTATCTTTTCTCCTTTCCCTCTGTTGTTTCTCTCCTCGATCTCTGCCCCACAGTTATTCCTTTCCGTATTCTATGATCGAAACTAAAGGTAACTTTTAGTTGGAATACATGACCTTAAGCATAATTCGTTCATCATTGACATCCTTCTTACTTAATGTGCAATGGTTTCAATATTTCAAATTTATCACATTATTGGACCCTCATTTTCAAACGTATAGGTTACAGATTATTGCCATTTTATCTTTATTAATATTTTTCTTTTATTACTATTTTACGTGAGTTGTTTGGTGCATTTAATGAAATGTCCAAGATCACCAAGCTAATAAATAATACAACTAGAAGTATTGGAGTTAAGACCATGGCTACTAAGAAAAATCCAGTGAAACCAAGTTTTCCCTTTATTAAGCTAAGCGGCAAGAACAAAGAGGGCATCTGTGTGTCAGTGAAAAACTGGACTATAAAATGTTGTTGCAGCCTGTTCCAATGGCAGAGCTGCTCAGCTAATACCCAGTTATGAATTGTGTTGTTCCTGGTGAAAAGGTTGACTCTAAGCTAGAGGTTAGCAAAAGTTTTGTAGTTTAGGTGAGCAGAAGGAGAAGCTATCAGCTGTGATGTTAGCACCTTTGATCGTGTAAAAAGACTAACTTTGATGCAATAAAGATCAAATTCAATATATTAAAATATTTTATAAACATAAATATTAATATATTTTAAATTACAAAAATGGCACATACTTATAATAATATTGAACATTATCAAATTTATAACATAGTAAGAGTCTTCTCTTTTTCCCTCACTCAATTTTACTCCACAAAAGTAACCATGGTTATCAATTTGATGAATATCTTTCTAGATATTTTCTGTGCCTATATAAACACACACACATATATGGGATCATACTAAACTTACAAACGTGCACACTTATTTTCTTTCACTTATACTATGAGTATTTTTTTGTATGTACACATATACATTTACCTCATTTACTTTAAGTATTGCATTCTTTCCATTGTATAATATACTATAACTCATTTAATCAATATACCGTTGCTGAACGTTTAGGTTTTCTAGCTTTTGTTGCTATTACAAAAAAATGTTGCAGTGAACATCCTTGTACAACAAATTATTTTAATCTTGTGCTTTTATCCGTGGATAAATTCAGATACATGGAAATTCTCGTATTAGGGTAATCACTAATATTTTAAATGTGTCTATGGATCCTTAAGATGCCACTTTGGAGTTTAATCTGTTAAGATGCCGTACACACACACAAAATGGTATTTTTATAATAAAAGTAATTTCTTTACCATTGCAGGTAGACCCAACTTATAGAAAAATATTTGGTACAAAGTTCTACATACCTAACAATTTTGATTATCCTTTCTGCGACACTGACAGTCAAACACTGTGCCAAACCAGGCCATGTGTATTTTAAAGTTTCAGTGCGTGGAACCATCTAAGAAGACAGTGATCACTATGTGTGATAGCTGGAGTCTCCCCTCACTGCAAGGTCCTAGAGTCTTGGATCCTTGCTGCTTTGTAAACCAGTTGAAAACCATTGTCTCCATTCATCTTTTTCACAGCCTTTTCACAATGAATAGTGGAATTTTTCTTCTAGGAAGTTAGTTACCTATTGAAATCATTCTTTTCTTCCTCTTTCAGGGCTGGGCGGGGACTTTATGGTATTGACAGTATGCCAGATCTCCGCAGGAAAAAAACTTTACCTATTGTACGAGACGTGGTAAGTCATTCCTGCTTAATTCTCTTTGATTGCATGTGTTGACTTTGTTTTTGTTAGATGTCATGTTGTTCTTAAGTACCTGGCCTGTAACTTCATTGACTAGAACATATAAGAAACCAGATTCTAGCAAGTGTTATATTATTTCTTTAAAATCTATTAGATGGAGAAAATAACTCTAACCTTTTCACAGCTTTTGATATTAGTTGAAATTACAGCTGGAGTTAAAATGACCCTATAATTGACAAAAAGAAGTCACACAGCATGCCAAGTGAACTGCTACGACTGGGCTTTGGTGTATTCAGTGTAATGAATGACCCCAAGTTTGATTTATAGTTTAAGGCTTGATTTGAACTTCTATACCGTAACGCAGTAGACTTAAGCACTTTATAAAACAAGCAGATCATATTAATCAACTTTTTATTCCATTATATTAAGATTAAATCTAGCCAAAATAAGCTGTTCCACTATCAGAGAAAACCAGGGCTCCCAAGTCATTATAACCTTTATTAGCCCTGAATATAACTCTGAAAAATTCAAACTTTCCTATAACAAAATATGCTGCGGAAGATCTAGAGATGCAAAGAATTAATAATGGTCTGTATTAGATTATAAAAACAAACAGCCCATCAGCATGAAAAATAATGTTTTCTGTCATCCACTAGGTCTTCACATCTATCTGGAGGCACATTCTTAATAATTTATGACATGAAAGTATATTTTCCCCCCAGAGAAACCAAAATTTTTTGATGTCAGTAATTTTTAATTTTGCTATGAAAACCTTCATCTAAAGGCCATCACTTTAGTTTAAATTAGAAAAGATGAAATCTTGGCTGGACAGATCTTATCCTGGAATGCATGACATGTCTGTTCAATTAGCTCAGAGTCCTGCCATCATAGTGTGGAAGTTTTTTTAAAAACTTAGGTTTATTTAACATCGTTATACTCTTTTCTCACCTTTCTTATATCTATTTATACTTTGTTTTCTCTGACACTGGGAATCTTCAGGCCATGGTAAGTGATTTTCAATTTATTTAATTAATATCTGACAGCCTTCTCAAATGTACACTGTACTTATTCATGGGATAAAAGAGGGCAAGATGGGGAAATAAAAAATAGAGACATACAAGTGTATGTTGGGTTCTCCAAGAATTTAACATCTAGTTCAATTATGAAAGACAGACCAACTTATGTAAACAGGTGCACATACAGACTAAAATAGGATAAAAACAAAATTTTAGGGACAATTATCAGGATGGAAGTTCAACTTGGGTAAACCCTTGGAGATAAGCCATCTATAGGTTTGCACAGTAGGGAGAATATGGGTGAGAGTGACTTCCTCACTTTGGATTGTACTAAACTTTATCTGGGTGCATGGCTTTGTAGCTACAACGAGATACATTTATGGGCAAATACATTATGCCACTATAATTTCCCTTGCTCCTACTGGGAGAGCAGATTTAATATTCCCATATAGAACTTCTGATTTCCAAAATTTTCTATAGCACTGTCAAGTGTATTATATTGCTATGTTTCAGGTAGGAACAGTATAATGGTTCTGTTTTACAGGAGAAACTACAGGGACTTGACTCATTTGAAATCACCTAAGTTATTAGCACTGAGTGAAAAAAACAAATCTGGGTATAATGATTCTCAATTGATGAAATGGGCCCTTGGAAGGAAATATGCTGGCTAGATATGGAAGAATATTCCAGGGAACTGTGAACAACTCAAGAACCATCAACTCCATTGTGATTCAGGGCCATTACACACATCAGCTTGTTCTGTACCGATGGTCATGTTTTACGGTGGAATGTGATCATGATCAACTTGGGGGAAAAAAAAATTTCTAGA
This sequence comes from Rhinolophus ferrumequinum, assembly GCF_004115265.2. Classification (NCBI taxonomy): domain Eukaryota; kingdom Metazoa; phylum Chordata; class Mammalia; order Chiroptera; family Rhinolophidae; genus Rhinolophus; species Rhinolophus ferrumequinum. The sequence continues at coordinate 54,170,554 of NC_046289.1, read as the reverse complement.
AGCCCATTTAAGCCTGGAAACCATGGGCTGGTCACCCTGCCTTGTGGGACCTCAGTTTTGTCATCTGTAAAATGTAGGGGTTGGGTTTCATGACCTAAGGGGCCTCTTTCGGGTTTAATGTTCTATGATTGCGCATTCTGGATGAATTGGCCAACTAGTGAAAATGGCAGGTCCCTGTTGACGAAACATGAACAACAGTAGTCTACATGCTTACATTTTTACATCCAGCTGAGCAACTACCTCATGTACCAATAACCCATAATTCTGTTTATTTTAGACCCTAGCTGCCCGGAAGTCTGGACTCTCCCTGGCTATGGTGATTAGGGCATCACTAGATAATGAGGAACTGGTAGGTACAGAGTCAATTACTAGCTATTCATCCATTGTAGTCCAGTGGAAAACCATTCCATTTCAGCCCCTCATTTGCACTGTGCATTCCAGTATTCCAGGAATAAGTGGGAGCATGGGAGGAGGCGGACCCTACGCAAGTTTCCTCTGGGCCTCAGTTTCCCTATCATACGAATTATCCTCTGCTGCTCAAACATGCATGCACTTTCCCATCATTAGAAATGCTGCTCCATCCTAACACTGTGTAGCTTTTTTTCTCCCCCTGAAAAAAAAAAAATCCTGTTAAATTTTTAATAGTTCAAATTTTGCCTCCTTGATGAGGCTTTCCCAAACATCCTTCTTCCCTTCTGGCTGAAGTATTAGTTTCCTCCGCTTGGCTTTTCTAGCATTTAATCACAACCTCCATAATGTACCATAGTTAAGAGTGAGGGCTGCTTCGGGTAAGTCACATCTGTACCACTGAATTATCTTTGTTGTATCTGGCAACTTATGTAACTTCTGTAAACCCAGGTTCTCTCATCTGTGTATTGAGGTGATAAGACGGAGACTAAGAGAGTGGATTCATGTTTAACACCCAGCATAATCTAGGGTATAGGAAATGATAAGTATGAGCTACTTTTGTTATTATTTTTGTTATAACAATTAATTTGATTATTTGGCATAAATCTTTCCTTTTTGACTGATATTCCTGAGGGTAGTACTGTATTTTGTTTGTCATTCTTGTTAAATATTTTCATTTCTATTGTTTCGTACACCATCATGAGGTAGAAACTTTGTATTTTCTTGCTGAATGAAAACCAATTAGAAGATACAAGTAGGCTGCAAATATCTAGGTCAGGGATTCTTAAATTTGGCTCCTTAGAATTACCTCGGGGAGTTTTAAAACAACGCAGGTCTGGGTCTTACTCCCATTGATTCTGATTTAATTGGTGTCAGGTGTAGCCTGAGTAGAAGAGGTTTTTTAAAACTCAGTCAGCTCTAATGTGCAGCGGATGTTGTGCCCTGTAACTCCATCCCACGCAGACACTCTGTGGGGGCTTTTAGTCAGGACAATTTATCTGTGCCCTTCTTTATGGAAATTAATATACTTTACCTCTCTCAAATTTAGTGACTTTGTCATTCTTATAAAATAAAACTTTCACCAAAAATATTACCTGTTATAAATCTCTGTACACTTGACATTTAGACGCTATTATTTACATTTGTATTTCTCATTCTCTTCTTCTGGCCCTTGTCATCTTCCAATAGCCAAAATTTCCTAGATCTCTATCAACGAACTTTCTGGATCTCAACATGTATCTGCAAAACTATACATATTCATTGGAATATCTGGGTGCTACAGCAAGTTAAAGCATTTCCATTGTGCCACAGGATTAAAGAGTATGGCTGTTTTCCCAGAGCTATAAGATGCTGTGTAATATTTTGAACATAGTTTGGCTTGAAGAGAAGGGAAACATTCTCTGGTGTATGAGAAAGCCCTGTATTGCTTGCTGAATCTTGAAGTATCTAGTCTTTTGCTTTCAAAGAAATAATCAAGTTCAAGGATTTTTATTGATGTGCTCCTACATTGTTCCTTTCTTACATTTTAAAATACGCCAGTTGGTTTGAAGCACAAATACTCATTGCTCTGAAAAGCTAAGAGAAGAACAATAGAAATTAGAGGAATGTTACTACATTTCCTGAGGCCCTGACAGGGAGCGTACCCTCATTTTATGGTTAAATCAACTGTTTATCTACTTTTCATCAATTTAATGTCATTTCCCTTCTTTAATTTCAGAAGGCCTATGCAAAAGAGTTTTCTGTATAGGTGGTGGGTAAATAAATAGTATTCACCAACCCGTTCTCAAACTCATAGAGCCCATTTCCCTAGGGCCCGTGTCTCAAAAAGTGAATGAAATATGACTTCTGTACAACAGACATATTAAATGTCACTCTTGACAAGCTGTCACATTAACTGGTTACATGGGCAACTAACATAAATGTTGAAGGGAATCATGTCCACTTCTCTTTGCTGAAAGTCTTCCTACACATCTTCCGTATGAACGCATGAAATATTTGCCGTTACATAAAGGAAAATGGCCCGGCTGTGTAGACATATCAAATGTTAGCAATTCTATTGTAATTAAAGAGGTGTATGGTAGAAAGCTCAGTCATCTCTTCCGAAGCAGGAAAGGGCTCTAAAGTCTTATGCAAGAAGACAGTGGGTCAGCTGTCCATTAGACTCTGTTGGCAGTGGGTGACGCACACTGCCATGATAAGGTGCCCCCTTCATCACCAATTCCAGATCACCCAAGAGGAGCTATTGGAGCTGATTGGAAATGTCAGTCTAATAAATCCTTAAGGATTACAGTTTCTGAACATATCCATCTGGCTTAATAACACAAGAAAGAATAATAATCTAGTATCCAGATACCACAACAGTAGCCTGCCTGGAACCACACTGCCCAGATTTTTTCTTGCTCTGAGAGTGCTAGTTTCCTAGGTATGGACCCAGCAGTGGGGCAATCAAAGTAAATGCATTCGATAATTAAATAAATATTAATTGACTACTCTGTGTCAAGCAATGTCTCAGAATCTGGAAATAAGGCAATGAACAACTCGGCTAAAAAAATCTCTGCAGTGGTGAGACTAGAAGATAGTGGGAGGGGAGCTGAGATACGATGTTTTGTATCCACTATTGCTACAGGGCATAATGGAAGCTTCTAGCAGGCAGCAGTATTTAAACTAAGATAGGCTCAGATGAGCGTTATGGGAAACTCAAGTCAAGGGAGGAATCCCATTCACTAAGGCTAAAAGGGATTCTAGAATGCTGATTTTTCTAGCTGGCTTGATGACCATGTTTAGAAAGCTGGCCTAATGGCATGTTTCTAGGATTTGTCAATTCTCAGTAAGGGTTGGTTTGTCTAGAAGAGTGTGGGTCCTTCTTCCAATGATGGAATTCAGGCCCAATGAAAGGGAGTGAGGAAAACTAGGTGTGGGAGTAATCAGGAAATCAGACCTGGGCTGTATTCCCAGCAAGACACTAGAGCGATAACATGGAAGGAGGAAGCAGGTCAGAACACCTGTCTGGTACCCAGGTTTGAATCCAGAAGTTGTAGGCTTATTTTGCTCAGGGACAAAAATCTTTTCAAGCCACATGGACAAGTGTTAAAATCATATGATCCTGAATTAGAATCTCAGCGCCACCTCTTAGTACCTCCGAGAACTTGTTTCTTATCAATACCATTTGATGCCCTGAGACTTGTTCACTTCACTCTTAAAATGAAAGTAATAATGCTTATCTCACAGTTTGTAAAGAATTAAAAAAAAATAAAGTGTGTCTTACAGGCAAAGCAGGTGGCAGTCAGAGAAGTGGGGCAGGAACTTGTGTTGAGGTATTTGGAGAGTACATGCTAACTTCACTACCTCCCTCTCACATTTACAGCTAAGGGTCAGATTCCAGGGAGTGCTAACTTGGGAACCAGCAAGTAATGATACCAAACTTAAAGATGATCTTGTTTACACGTTTTGCTATTAGTCCTGCTTCTGTCTTTCTCAAGATCATATCCTTTGGCTTGAGATAAATGTTGGCCCAACCCCACCATTTACTAGCTCTGAGAACTAACTTGAGCAAGTTATTGAAACACTCTTAGTCTTGAGTTTTCTCAATGTTTGCTAATTATATAAAATTTCTGCATTTATGTTCATAGATGGCTAATGGTTTACTGTGTCCTTGAATAATTTTGTCATCAATAATCAACTAGTTTCATAAAATAAGTTGGGGAACTAAACTTTTTGTCATTTCTCTGGGATGGCTTGCATAAAATAAGTGTTGCTATACCTTGGACGACTGGTAAAATTTGCCACTAAAACTATCTTTCAATTTTTTGGAGGGTAATTATTTGACGACTGAATCAATTTATTTAATATAATAGTTGTATCCATGTTCTTTAAACATTTACTTTAGAGTCAGTTTTGATCATCTATGTTTCCAGAAAGTTGTCCTTTTTTCTAAATTTTCAAATTTAATATCAAATTGTTTATATAATTATGTATAAAAGCTTGTGCTGCTATCTTTTTATCATTTATCATTTACTTGTATTTTTTTCACTCTTGTAAAATCAGTACTGCAAGCAATTTCTCTGGCATTTGTTTTATTGACTCCATAGTATTTCTTTGTTTTTTATTGTATTTATTTCTGCTTTGTCTTGTTTAGATTCATCCTCTATTCTCTTGGTATTTATCCTGATGCTGCTTTTATAATTTATTGAGTTGAATGTATAGTTCCTTATTTTTTATTGTTGTTATTAACTATTGCATGCAGACAAAATAATATTCACAATGTAAGTGAAGGGAATAAATAATAATGCATACACCTAGTATCCATGACTCAGTGTTAGAAAGAGAATATTTCCATTCCTTGTGTATTCTTTCATTTTATTCTTTTTTCAACCTTCAAAGACTTTATGTCTCTTTTCTACCACACTTGTCTATTTTAACATAATTTTCTTTTTTCTTTTAACATATGCATTTAAAACTATTAATTTTCCTTTTAATACATTTTAGCTGCATCATACAAGTTTTATAAACAGTGGTTTCATTGCTGAGATATAATTATTGCATAAATGATCCACTGATTAATATTTTGACTTATTAGTTATTTAGAAAGTGTTCTCTTTAATCTCCAAAGATAAGTCATACAGGCTTAATTTTTGTTACTGTATTGTGTTCAGAGGACATGGATTATATATTTAGTCTTTAGTATTTAATTGCGAATTGTTTTATGGCTTAATCAATTTTGTAGGTGTCCCATATGAGCTTTTTCTGTTGGATATATTAGTTTGGGGACTTCTACATTCCTGATAAATTGTTTCTTTCAACTTTTACTAATAATCTTCTCTCTTAAATGCTTTTTTCTTAAAATATATTCTATGTGATATTAATACAGCTACACTAGATTGATAAGTCAGATTTCCTTGATACTTTTTCTAGCCCTTTCTTTAAATCTTAATGTGTTTTATGTATAGCTCACAAAAGCTTAATTTTAAAATTCAATATGAGAATTTATCTTTTTATAGATTAATTCAATAAACATACTTCTCAAATTTGGGGGTTAATAATTCTGTTCTGGGGGGAACAAAACAAAACATACAGCTCTGAAAATGCTTAGGCTCTCATTACTACCCTCCAGGCCCACATTAGGAAGAAAGCAAGTCTAAATGTTATGTCTGAAAATGATCTGAAAACTCCAAATTCCCAGCCCAGGGAATTTAAATGGATCCCAAATACATCTCTTGGGTTCCCACAGAATCAACATTTGTAATTCTGGCATTATGTTTCTTTCTTTTCTTTCTCTCTCTCTCTCTCTCTCTCTCTCTCTCTCTCTCTCTCTCTCTCTCTCTCTCTCTCTCTCTCTTCCTCCCTTTCTTTTCTTCCTTCCTTCCTTCCTTCCTTTTCAAGTACCTGGGGAATTTCTTTTCAGCTCTTTTACATATTAAAATATTTTTCCAACACTTCTCTAGTGGGCTATATTAACTTAGTCTGCCATGTTGCCAGATCAGTTTTTCAATATGTGCACTGAATATAGTGATATTTCTAGAGCATTGTTGGGGAAATCAAATAGGATAACAAATAGAAAGCACTTCAACCATTTTTGACACATAAGTATGTAGTAAATATTACTATTTTCGTTATTAACTCCTTTCACCACACAGTTGTCCATAGCTCCTTGATTGGCTTTGCTTGGAACAGCAGAATGGGATCTCTCACCCTCTTCCTTTTCTTTTTACAGTATACTAAGCCTCCTTCCAGCTCTTTCATGGCTTCTGTCAGGAGATTTTTAAGAACTCTGTCTTTCTCCAAAGTAATACAAATTACTTTCCACATTAAAATGACTAAAGTTTTCCCCAGTGGAGAAATTCACATTATTTTTTGGCCTCATATTTAATAAATTACTCATCTCATACCACACCCATTATTTATATGACATTATTAGTTTATTAATTGTCATATATATACATTTCATTGAAAGTTTGAATTAGGGAAAAATTGATACTTACAGTACATGACAAAGCTATCCTAATTTGTTTTCAGATCAGGTTTTGTCATACTAGAGAGCATTTGGACTCACCCCACAATGTACTTAAATCAATGATAGTTAGTATCTGTTATAAAACAATACAAGTGAAAAAACAAATTACTGATAGTCTTCTGTGGATAGGCACATAACTTATTTTCTGCATTTTCTGTTACAGAAAAACGATTTAACTGAGTAAATTAGTCCTGAAATGATGTCTGTTTCTATACTCAGGAACTTATCCTACCATTATTCTGTCTTCATGTTTATAACAAATTTCAAAGGTCACATTGTACCTAATCTTTGCTCTGGAAATATTTCTGATGACTTTGTCCAGAAATAGCAAAATGATATAGCACAGCAAATAGATTTAATTTCTGAAAAGCTCACATCAAGTACACACACACTTGCTTCAAAATAAGAAACATACTTTTTCTTGGAATTACCCAAATGTGATTTTTTTTTTTTTTTGAGTATGGAAAAGGCATGGGTTTCATAATTCCATGAGGGAAACCCACAGGATGAAGAGGAAAACAGAAGTTTATTAGTAGTGGTTAACATAGTAGGGGAAAAGAGAAAAGATATATGGCAAGTAGAGGCAGACGAGCTTTGTTCCTGTTCTAAGTACTAACAGTTGGTAGATTGGAATCCCGGTAGTCTTAAAAACACTAGTCATTTGTCTTGGCAGGAAGCCTGATTGTTTTATTTCTCAGACTCACTTTAATTTCCTCATATAGGAGAGGCAATTCACTTCCTTGCAGTGTCCTAATTGTTCAAATATGATGTAGTAGGTCAAGTCGCCTTAAATTCCAGTTTCTTGGAATAGATCTTAACAACATATTCGTGTAGACTACGAGCATCCTTCCCTTGTAGTCTATAGGTTGTGCTTGGCTACAAAGGCTTACAGTCAAAGCTTTCCTTACCTCTTTTCTACAGATTAAGACAGTATCTACACACAATAAAAAATGCCTCCTTTTTTATTTCAGTAATGCAAAATCACTTCAGTAAAACCCAAAAAATCTTTATTGGTTCTTTCCTAATCGCAAAATTCTCCCATTCTGTCTATTAAAAAAAAACAATAATAATAATACTGGGAGAATATGCATCAGACCATTCCTAACTGAAAAACAAAATTGAAAACTTTTTATTTCTTAAATTTTGGTGATTTTTGTATTTTAGAATTATTTTTACAATAAGCATGCATTTTATTACAATCAGAAAAGACTTGCATTTTAAAAAATGACACATGTTTGTGTAGAAGATTTAACAAGTTTCGAAACATTTAAAACAGATCAGCGGCAAGTCTCCCAAATTGCTGATTCCTCTCCGTGCTTGGGCCCTAGTTGCAGTAAGTACAGCTCTACTTGTTTCGGGGACCACCCTCTCCATATGTTCGGTTCCTGGTTTACCTAGGCCAGAGACCCTCTCTTAGGAACCAGCCAGTCCTTTCACTTCAGCTAGGATCCTGGTAGTAGTTGTGCCTCCTTAGCTCTCTGCCGTCTCTAAACACTACGTTAAAAACAACACCAATAACAAAAAACAATGTTTCCTTCCCTTTCATTCAACTCCTCATGGTGAGTTACAGACTTCCAATTCCCAGGTCCATGGCTAATTTTAGTGTTTCCCCTTCTTTTCTTCTGTCTTTTAATCAGTGCCTCTTATCCTTTTTGCTTTATCCACAAAAATCTCACACTCTCTGTCCTTCTTATAATCTTGTTGGATTTGGTCTTATTTTGCTGCATCTTCTTTCCCCCGAGATGCAGTATTCCCTAAAATGTAAGAATCTCCTATTATGAGACGTATGTTTACATGTTTTCCTTGGCTCTTCATTTAATGAGTTTCTAAACTGACCATCATGCTATCTTATGCTTTTCAGGAGTAAGAAATTTTTTATATGTCATTTATTTCATTTTTTTAATTAAAGTTTATTAGGGTGACAATTATTAGTAAAGTTACATAGATTTCAGGTGTACAGTTCTATAATACATCATCTATATGCCATTTATTTTAAAGTAATTTTCAACATGCTTGTATCACAAAAATCAGGAATGAAAAAGACTCATTATCATTTCCTTGAGACTGTGGATATATACCCTGTAGTAAATTATCCAATATTTTCCTACAGCTTTTATAGCTTTTATGTATTGGCATTTGTTTTAATGCCTCATTCAATTGAGTTTCAACATGCTATCTAGTAAATTTTTCATGTTTCTTATTTTTTGAAATTAGCTTCACTCTTTCTTTTCATGAAATGGATCATGGCTCCTTAACCAAATCAAACCAAACATTTCAAGGAAATCTTCTCAGTTATCTATTCAGAACTCTTTTATTTGCTTTCTTCCAGCATGTTTAATTTTTTTAGCAAGTGTTCCTTATATTTATTACTCCTACTATAGCCTACAGATTTAGAGGACTAACATATATATCACTTGAATGCAATAAAAAGACAATGAACGTAAGGTATTAGAAAAATGTATTAATTATTTACTTAATCTTAAAATATGAATTTATGTTCAAAAAATAGCCCCTTGCTCAAATCTGCTTCCAAGTTCATACGTATTTCTTACTTTTTCTGTATTTTCTCTCTTCTACTCCCTCCCACTCTTCTATTAAGTTAGAATTATTATTTTTCCCCTATTAAGACAAATAAAAAAAAATCACCGAATAAATCAACAATACTATATCACACACACACACACACACACACACACACACACACACACACACCCTTAGTCCCTCAGCTCAGCCGGAACAAGAAACTATGGACAGCTCCTGGAAGGTCTGTTATGCCAAGAATCGTTCAATTCATTTTAATGGTACTGAAGATGCCCACTTTGCCAGGCAGTAAAGGGGAAGCAAAGATAAATAATACATGCTCCTAATTCTAACAGAACTCTTAACAGTTCTTTGCAAGATATATTCATTATGAAACGAACCCAAGAGATTTACTTGGCATAAGCTGTCTTTGGAAAATGATGACTAGTTGTTCTGTCTGGATAAACCCTCACGTGGGGTCTCCCACTTGAGTCACCGCCACGTTTGACCATGCCGCTGCTCTGCAGATTCACTTGAAGAGCTTTGGCCGGACCCTCCTCATGGACTAGCAAGGCTGGATCTTGTTGTTCAAAGTACTTAAGAAATATTTTTAGTAAAGTTTAACTCCCTAGCTGGGAATCTCCCTGTACCGTTACCACACATATTCTGGGAAAACATACAATGAAGAAAGTGTAATAATACAGGGAAATAAGTTGTTACCATACTGTGGAATTAAAAATAATGGAAAATTGGCCATTTCAACGCTGTAGGAAGATATTCTGAAATGAGTGTTAAGGATGATTAATGCAAAAGATAAATGCTTCCCTTCTCACATTGCTTATCAGCCAGTCTCTTACAGGAGTTATATAAATATCTGTTTCATGTGCTTTAGGCAGTTGTGTGAAATTATCTGTAAATGTAACTTAGAGAGTTCTAGTGTTCTCTCAGGAAGTCACGCTGTGTGGTGGGATGTGAGAACCCTAGAGGCCTCATCCAAACAAGTCTCTATTTCTATTGGCCTACAGTTGTTAACTGAAAAGTCCATTATCAATATCAATTATTAGCATTTATTTAGTATTTTGAAGTCTATGAAATATGTTTACCATCATACAATTTGATCGTCAAATAATACCTTAGATAGGCAGGGTAGAAGAGGAAAATGAAACTTAGAGACCTTAAACCTCTCTGCAGATTACAAGACTCTTAAGTGACAGAACATTCATTTCTTTCACGAGAAAAGTGTGTTGTACCCCTACTATGTGCCGGGGACAATGATAGGCACTGTTTAGGTACTAAGGAGAGACATGTGGAAGGCAGTCCCTGAGTAAAGAAACCCATTTTAAATATTATGTGATCAGGCCTATGCTAGGGAACTCAGATATCCTAGCTACTTGTGCAGTGGATTGGTTTGTCATTAGAAAATCTTTTCACATGCTATAAAAATGATCTCCCTTTAAAATGTAAATCACCATGGGAGAGTTCCACATTTAACCTTATTAGTTACAGTTGCTGTCTTGTGAATTAGTTGCTGTGCTCCTTCCTAAGGGACAGGCGATGAAACCAGTTCCCTGCAGAAAGAATTATAGAGGAAGCCTACTTTGGGGCTTGGGGAGATGTGAAGTGCCAGAAAGGGTACAGAGTCAGGAGAGAGACCTTGGTAGCATATAAAACATGGGAGAGGATATTTCTAGATGCTTAGGGTCAGCATTGAGAATACTTTTCATCTATTTTACAATTTTACCAAGAACCGACTTAGACCAAAGAGAGTAATATAAATTCATTTTTTTTTTAAGTTAATGTTTCCTGAGCCCCTATCTCCAGCTTAGACTCTGAGGATTGATATAGCTTTGAGGAAGATGTTTATCATCCCTGTCCTCATGGATTTTACAGTAAGTCAGGGACATAGGCATCGTCAAGTAATTAGAGCTCTCTATTGCAATGAAAGAAGTTTGCACAATAGTGGAGCCCAGTCCAATGTGGAAGATTAGGGAGTTCTTTGTGTTCTAATAATTGAATTGGGCCCCAGAACACTGCGAGAAGAATAAGTGAGTAGAGTTATTCTGTTTACTGTCATCACTTAAATCAGTAATCACAGGACTCACCCAAAAGAGCATTTTCAAGGGAAAGTGATAAAATGGCTTGTCGATCACTTCTGGTAAATTGCCTTGGTAATTTCTCTCTTCTTCACAGAAAATGCATGTCTTCAAGAAGACCTTGCAGGCATTGATCTACCCTATGTCTTCTACCACCCCACACAATTTTGAGGTCTGGACAGCTACGACACCCACCTACTGCTATGAGTGTGAAGGGCTCCTTTGGGGCATTGCCCGGCAAGGCATGAAGTGTTTGGAGTGCGGAGTGAAGTGCCACGAGAAGTGTCAGGACCTCCTCAGCGCTGACTGTTTGCAGAGTGAGTACTTGATTAGGCTGAGCAAGGGTTAGACAGAGCCTGCCTTATCCTGTATGATTTCAGAGGATTTCTCTAGAGCTCTTGCTGGTTTTCAAGCCATGCTACTTCTCCCCACCTACCACTTATACAAAGGAATGCATACTGCCCACCCAGCCAGTCATATAGTGGGTTATGCCTCCCTGTGGTGTTGAGCTCGGCACTCTTGGGCTCCTCAGAGTGAGTACTTGGAAGGCAGAATCACTCGCATCAAGTAGAAAACTTTCATGTGACTTCCAGTCTGTTTTTTCACTTTCATCTCATAATAGCCCCATATGGTAAGTGGGAATACCTAAAGTCATGTTCCTCAACAGGGGCAAGGTAAGGTACACCCCTGCGATTACAGCATCTTGAATTCCTTCCCAAGTGTAGTTGGTGCCTGAAGAAGCCTTGTTCGTCTACAGCTCCCGCACAGGCCTTGGAATTAGGAGGTCTTAGGTTTGAAGGTTAAAGACAAATCTAAGTTACCAGATATGTGACTGTGGGCAAGCATTGTAACTTCTCAGGGCTTTATTTTCCTCCACCAAATGAACAAGAATATTAAGATTACCCCAGAGGGTTATTGGGAATACTAAATGAAATAGTCTCTGCTAAGAGTCTGGCACAAGTAGATGGTCAATGAATATCAGTGGCCTCTCCCTCCCTACACACGTCTGAATAGGTACATGTCACATCAACCTGTATGACAAGTTATCTTAAATTTTCCGTTTCCAAAAAAAAAAAAAAAACTTTTTCTAAACAAATAAACCAACTTTAATAGATATTGTTTTGTATTTATATAATGCCTTCTTCAAGAACCTTAGATGTTTTACAGGCATTTCTAATTAATCCCCACAGTGACCCTGTGAGATAGGTGGTCCTCCCATTTTACATGATAGGGCGACTGAAGCACAGAGATGTTAAGTGACTTGCCCAAGATCACACAGTTAAATTCACTGAAGAACCAGAACTTGAGCATCTTAGACACCCGGCTCCCAGATATATACCTCCTGAGATCTTTAATGAAAGTATCTCTAAAGAAAGTATCAAGACTAGTATGTTATGAAAATGAGGCCTTTTTACCACCATCAAGGAAAGAAAAAACCCTATACTAATAGTTAGCGACAACAAGACCCATTTATTACATATTTCTTTTTTTTTCCCTTTTCATGAAGTCGCATGATTCTGTCTTAAAAAATTCTGTATACTGATATTTTATATTAGTTACAGAGATGCCAAAACATCACACTCTGTAATACATATTACGAACTTCTCACTGCTTCATTTATTTGGTCGTGTCTGCTAACCTTAAATAACTAAGAAAGCATTGCCCAAGAAATATATTTAAACATGAATTTTCATTTGCAAATAATGTTTTTTAACATCTAAAGATTGCCCCCCCCCCGTTTATTGTTTATATGAATGCCAACAGTGTAAGATGCCTGGGTTCCCCGAAATCAAGGAGGGACAGAGGAAAATGTCAAAATAAAGAATAAATGAAAAATGTTGTCACAACTGGCTTTTGAAGTAATAGTTATGCACATTCTATAGTCTCTACCTGATTAGTTTTCTCCCTACACAGTCAGATTCACATTGCATTGTTAATTGATAATAAATGCATTGTTAAAGAAAAAGTAGTATTTCTTTAAAAAATAAAAAGTATATATTTAAGAATATCTGCTGAAAAGGAAGGGGGCTTAACTCAATATTACTCAGTCAACTTACTTGCAAAATCTCTTAATCCTTCTAAAATTCTGTTCACTTAATTTAAAAATGAATTGTAAAATAGACATCTTAAAAAATAGACATATTAGGTCAGTGATGTTTGAGAAAACAGATAGGAAAAATATTGCCATCTAGAAACAAATGGCTCAAATCTCTTTAAAAAAAAATGATGCACAATATACCTAAGAAGTAAGTTCATTCTTCTTTCAGTCTTTTAGAGAAGAGAGATGCCACCCATTCATTAATCTTTAGAAATATTTTTGTAATCTATTTCTATTTCTTAAGACACCATGTATTACTGGATATTGGTCAATAAATTAGGCAAAATTTTCATTGAGGTTATTTATTAAAATGCACATATAAATTGGAAGAATAAAAAATATTGCAGAAAAATGAGGGTGGATATATATACCCTAGGACATGGATATTTTCTTTAATAACACCTCCTTACTTTTTCAGTAAAACCCATACATATTCTCTTGCACTGAACAAAAAGCTTTTACAAGGATATGAATTCAACTTCACCGTTTTCTATAATAACTATCAGTACAATTTGAAATCATCCCTACAGAATCGGTGACATTTCCTTAAGAAATTTCTCTTCTTCATTGCTTTAAGCCAGAAATTTGCAATAACACCTTGTGCAGGGGATCCTGCGGACTACGCCAAGTGTCATGTGGGGTGTCCGGCGGGGTCTCTGGTCCCACTCCCCACACAAGAACGCAGGACATGGTGAGGCCAAAAAGGAACACCCACGGAGCCATAGGTAGGGGAGTCATACTACTATACTGTCACTGGCAGCTGGGTTGGAGACACAGGAACCAGGAGTCACACAATTCTAGACCCTCACTGTGCCGCTTGCAGGTTCAGCCACCATCTTCTTGCTAGCCCCCCCCTTTTTTTTGCTAGCCTAGCCACAGCAGTTATATTCATGGCCAATGGCTCACTGGTTACAGCTGACGGCCAACTAGCCACAGCTGATGGCCATTTGATCGCAGTCGATGGCCATTTACTACCTGAGCCAGCACCTTTCTATGTGAGGCCGAGAGCCTGGAAACTGCTTTTTGGGGCTCTGTCCCCACACTCCACCCCTACAGGGTCTCGCCTCACAATCTACGCAACAAGCGTCTTCCGCGAGGGGCCCTGTGCGAGGAGCCTGGAGGTGAATGCTATTTCCTGGACACAGCCAAGCTCTCTGGTCACAGCCAGGGTTTCTCAGGGCACCACCAGTACTTCTGGGCACAGCCAGACTTCCTGGACTTCTTAGGGTACCACTAGTCTCCCCAGGCACAGCCAGGGTTTCTCAGGGCACCACCAGTACTTCTGGGCACAGCCAGACTTCCTGGACTTCTTAGGGTACCACTAGTCTACCCGGGCACACGAGGGCCTCTCAGGACACTGCCACTCTCTCTGGACACAGCCAGACCTCCTGGACTCAGCCAGGCCTCTCAGGGCACTGCCACTCTCTCTGGACACAGCCAGACTTCCTGGACACAGCCAGGGCTCTCAGGGCACTGCCACTCTCTCTGGACACAGCCAGACTTCCTGGACTCAGCCAGGACTCTCAGGGCACTGCCACTCTCTCTGGGCCTCTCAGGGTACCGTGCTGGAACAACAGCGGCTCACAGTCAAGGTGCTTACATATTCTCAATGGTGGCCAGTCAAGACACAAAAGCAAACATCCACCAGTTCCACTACATTGTGGTATGTTCCCAAACAAATAGTCAAGCTGTCCATTAAATTAGGGATGGAAGCCAATTCCCCATAGTCCATAGTCATTCGCCAGGGCTGTCCTGAGGGTGAGGGATGACCTTGACCTCACCCTCAGCTCCCACGGAGGACTCAGCAAGCCTTTCCTCCTGGGACTACAAGTCCTGCATCCGGGCTGTCTCAGCAAGCACTTCCCAGCTCACAGGGCCCCAACAATCTTCGCTTTCTCCGGCCTCTACTGGTTGGGGAACCGTCCATGTCTTCCCACCCCTCCACGGGGTCCAGCTCTCAGGCAGCTGCTCCTCCTGGTCTTCCTGCAACTGAGTGTTCATAGGCACAAATTGCTCCACCACCCTTCGGAGAGCTTTGGCCGACACCGTACCCTGCTCGCTGCGCCATGTGTAGTGCAGGGCGTCCGGCGACTTCGCCATGTGTCGTGCGGGGCGTCCGGCGGGGTCTCTGGTCCCGCTCCCCAAACAAGAACGCAGGACATGGTGAGGCCAAACAGGAACACCCACGGAGCCATAGGTAGGGGAGTCACACCACTATACTCTCACTGGCAGCTGGGTTGGAGACACAGGAACCAGGAGCCACACAATTCTCAACCCTCACTGCGCCGCTTGCAGACTCAGCCACCATCTTCTTGCTAGCCCCCCCCTTTTTTTTGCTAGCCTAGGCACAGCAGTTATATTCATGGCCAATGGCTCACTGGTTACAGCTGACGGCCAACTACCCACAGCTGCTGGCCATTTGATCGCAGTCGATGGCCATTTACTACCTGAGCCAGCACCTTTCTGTGTGAGGCCGAGAGCCTGGAAACTGCTTTTTGGGGCTCTGTCCCCACAGTGAGATATTTCCATGTATGCCAACATTGAAAATAAAGGAAAGAGTAAAAATATAAGAGAAATCTGAATTGGAAAGTACAGCTAATGTAGCGCCCTATAAACCTAAAAAGTTTCTCTGTTTTTTCTCAAAATGGTCATTCAATCTCTGTTTGAACACCAACTCCAGGGAAAATTTAACACCTTGGTAGACAGCTGAATTTATCACTGAAAAATTCTAGCTTATAAATTAAAATTTGAACCAAGTCCTGCCCCTGTAATTTTTGTTTTTTAAGCCAAATCTTGCCTCTAAAGAAAATATTTACTAAATTGACTTCCATTGCATATGACAGTGTTTCAAATACTTGAAATGATAGTTTTCTTCAGGTTTCTAGAACGCTTATTATTTTGGTAATCCTTTTCTGCAATTCACATTCATTCTCTCTCTCTCTCTCTCTCTCTCTCTCTCTCTCTCTCTCTCTGTCTCTCTCTCAAAACAAAACAAAACAAAACAAAACAAAACAAAACAAAACAAACCAAAACTCTACTCGTGGCCTGACCAATGAGGCAGGAAAAGAGAGTATTTAAAGTTACTTCAAATTGATTAGAATTCGGTATCTCATTCCCATCAAGTCTTGGATCTGTGACTTAAATACTTTCAGTCAGATGGAATTAAACCAAGTGATTGTAAAATCCCATTCACTGCTTTGGTACTTCTTTGAAGGTTCAGAGACCCATGGAAACATCAAATAAGTTCCCCAGACAGTCTCCTCTCAACTCCTCTTTATCGGATTTTACTTGGTGGTGGTTCCTACACCTTACTCTTTCTGGCCCAAGGCTGACAGCTATGCAGAGTGATGAGTAGGAACAGAGGAGACCAAAGGGAAAAAGAAAAATCAATCCTTAAGAAAAGAGAACTGACTTCCCCTCTCAATTCCAGGTCAGTGGCAGTAGCAGATTCTGCCTGCTTTTCTTTAACTCATTTGTGTCCTATCTAAAAAGATCTCTTTTCCTTCCTTCCTTCCTTCCTTCCTTTCTTCCTTCCTTCCTGCCTTCCTTCCTTCCCTCCTTCCCTCCTTCCTTCCCTCCTTCCCTCCTTCCCTCCTTCCCTCCTTCCTTCCTTCCTTCCTTCCTTCCTTCCTTCCTTCCTTCCTTCCCTTTCTTCCCTTTCCTTCCCTTTCCTTCCCCTCCCTCCCCTCCTCTTTCCTCCCTTTTTCTTTCCCTCCCTCCCTCCTCCCTCCTCCCTTTTTTCTTCCTTTGAAAAAACATTTGATGGTGGAAGAATTGTAGCTAATGGAAGAGAAGTTTGTGACCCTGAATGATGTTAATAAGGAACTTGCCGTGACTATTATATGGTAACACTTTTAAACTAGAGTAAAAAAGCAAAAAAGTATATGTTGGCTGGAATGAGGATATGTGCAGAGTGAGACATGTAGAAGAGAGATCATATGTAAAATATTTTTTTTTATTATCTTTTCAAAGTAGAAAAGAGACAACTCCAAAATTGGAAAAATATGCAAATACCATGGTACCCCACCCAACTGGCCTGTATGTCCTTATGCCTTTCCAAAGAAGGAATCCTAGAGTCCCACTGCATAAATATTCTGTCTAATTTTAATTCCTAACTGAAAATTTCAAATGCTTGCGTTAGGACAGAAAATATTTCACTGAAAGTTCGGGAAAGCAGCATCTTGTGAGGTGTGTTCTCTTGTTCTATGTGCTTCCCACTGACTTTTGTGTCCCGACTTTTAGCCATTGCAAATTTATAATGTTAGAAAATCTGGCTGCTGCACTCCTGTCTGCAAACTAGATATTGATTCTCTTTCTTGGTCTTTGTTACCACATTTGCAACCACGATATCTTAACACAGTCTGTTATTTGTATGTATTGAGCAGCTTCTGTGGGTGAGAGCTTTATTCTGGGCTTTTAGAGCTCAAGAGAAAGCAATTGCTATTGTCCCTCACCTCAAACATATTTCCTAAAACTTAGATGAATAGAGGTGCACACATATCGTGGAAACTTTTGACTTTCTACTCTTTCAACAGCAATTACACAAAATATGCTTATGTAATGAATACTCACGTAGCGTAGAAGCAGGATTTTGTGTTTCCACTGCTATAGAGTGGAGACCATAGTCTTTATTCACCCGGAACTTGGCGCACCTTTCAGCACAGTGAGCTACTTAATAAATGTTGATTAAGCAACCAATGAGGGCATGAGAACTACATTAGAGATAGCATGGAATGGTTTCAAGATCATTCTTTCAGATAACCACAGATTTTTAGAGGGTTCTTCGAGCGGTGCTGGGGTAGGCTGCAGTCAGGGAATGAAAGGGGTGAGTATGCCTTATGTCATGCCATAGAGGTATTCAACTTAACATAAGCAATGGATATCAATATATATATATATGTATGTCATAGTCCTGAGATACTGGAGAAAGATCTAGTTTCTCATCCTGTCATTGCTGGAATTTTTTAAAACCTCTCTGGGCATCATTTTCCACAAGTGTGAAAAGAGTTAATAATATTTGTCAATGCCACCCAGCAAAGGACCGTCAGGAATACACCTGTAGCAATTATCTATTGCTGCAAGGGAGAGCATACAAGGGTGAACCACAGGGCATCTCAGTGAGGTATTAGAAAACAGAAGTTTGAACTAAATCAGGTATTGTCTGGAAGTGAGAACACCTCTGTGATTCTGCACGTTAACAAATCTTACCTACAAGGAGGGCAGATTAGAGTAAAGCTAGTAACAGGTGACTCAGTAAAGAAACAGTGGTCACTTAGGAGACGGGATGTTTGGTACGTGTATATAGTGGTTTGCACAGTGACCCTGTTTTCGTCTGTGTTTGGACAAAATTATGAAGTGGCCTTATTTGTCTCACTTCAATAGTCATAGAGGGACCATGTGTGAGGTCGGTGTCCTGTGACCCTGCTCACGTCACACAGGAGAACAACATGGCCTCGCTGTGAGTCTCAGGCCAACCTCCAATGACACTGTGAACTAGTTGTATCGACCAAGTTCCTGGATGTCAGAGGCTATTTAAGAAAAGAGAAATAAAAAGAAATCTAGTGTTTAAATTTTAGTTTTATGTTTTTGTTTATTTTTGGAAGAAGACGTGAGAAATCTATGTAACTAAAAGTGAGAGGAACAAAAAGGTCTTTCCTCCTTCCATCTCTCCCTTGCTTTTTCTTTTTACTTACATAGTAATAATATTTTGAAAATTGTGTACTTTTTCTAAATTTGTTTCCCTAATTGAGACAGATATTATAGTTTTGGGCCCTGAAATGATCAGGAAATCTCAAGAAAGTGAGTATTTAGAGAGCGCTCCTGGGATATAGTAGCTTTGACATAGAATTGTGAGTTGTATTCCTCATTTTGCCTTCTTTTAATATGTAAGTGTTTCCAAACCTATTCTAAAAGTTTACATTTACAAATAATGGGATAATTGAATATAGTAGGGTGGTATAAGGGGGGGGGGGATGTTTTGTTGTTTGTGTTTGGACCCAGGCTCACTGACAGTGGAGTCACTTTAGAGAAGGTGATTCTGCACGTTAGTCAGAATCATGTTAATAAATGTTAATAAATGTTGATTAAGCAGTTTCTTGAAAAAGGGCTCCTTGCCCAGCTTCCCCTGACGTCAGCGACAGGCCACCTCCAGGGGTGGGAAATGATGCTATGCTCCTCTAATTATCTTTCTGTTAAATGTCAGTCCTTTGTTGGTAGTGAGATGTGGTGTGTGGCTTTGATTTTATAAGAAAAAAGATGGTGGGGCTGACTTGAAAACTGGGGGAGTCGCAGGTCTGTTCCTTGAAAAAAGTTAAGACATGTTAAAAGAAGACGGTTCGGTTAATATTATCTTGGATGTAAAGCAACTAAAGGGGAAAGGACAGGAAATGGCAACGAGGTGGTTTCATGGGAAAGGGAAGAGGCACGGAAAGCAGGCCCACCTAAGCGATTTTACTGGGAAAGAAACACTATCAAGTTTTTCATGTTAGATAGAGACTCCTTGAGAAGGAAATGCTCAGAATCAGATCCTCTTCCTGCTTTCTGTGCATATTAACCACCTACTTACCTCCTCTGGGTTCATGAGCCTCAAATGCAGGTGAGGATTTGTAAATGCAAAACAATAATTGTATTTCTTTATTAATATTATTGGTAATAAATAGGATTTACAATATCAATAATATTTAATATTATGATAAATATTTTGTCTTCGAGTTTCTTGGAACTCTATTTCTTCTCTTCAAGCATGTCATTGGCTCCCAATTATCCAATAGTCATAGAGCACTTAGCACATGGCAGATCTTGGGTGGGGCACTGTCCAAGGTAGAGTTTTCAAGGAGCTGCTTCCCAGGTCATTTAATCATGAAATTCGTTTTGTTTGTTTGTTTGTTTTTAATCTTTATTGGAGAATATAGGGGAACAGTGTAGTTTTCCAGGACCCATCAGCTCCATGTCAAATAGTTGTCATCAACCTAGTTGTGGAGGGTGCAGCTCACTGGCCCAAGTGGGAATCGAATCGGCGATATTGGTGTTATGAGCACTGTGCTCTAACCAACTGAGCCAACCAGCCTCCCTGAAGCTCGTTTTAAAATCCTAAAATGTCTTGTTAATGTGAAATTCTTTAATAAATGCTTGTATCATCAACCCTTTTGACACTCTGAAATTCCTATGCTTGTTCAATTATTAATTTTGAAACTGTATTCATGATCTCCTTTCATCTCATTTACTCCTTACAATGACCCTGCTAAGGAAGGGATTATTGTTTTTTCCTTTTGGTTTTCAGATGAAGAAACTAAGGCTTGCAAAGATAAAGTCACTAGTCCAATTTCAAATGGTCAGTAAGTGGCAAATCAGGATTCACACACAAGATTGTTTCCTTCTGCACCCAAAGCATCATGAGCTACTATGCTCTTCTGTCTCATTTAAAAGTGATTTTCTTGATATATTGCTTCCATTTATATTTGGATTTATGCCCTTGTCTTATGCTGACTATTAAGTGTATGAAGTACACAGGCCAACCAAATCATGCTTTCTAATGATGGGCAAACAACCTTTTTTTCAGAAAATTTGAAATCTGAAGCCAGGGGCCAGGTGTATTTTGTATCTTTATAAGATGCATTCCACAGCATGTTTATCATTTTACATCGAATTTAACTCTTCTTCCAGGATTATGGCCTTATGGTCAGAGTGTACAAGAAGTTTCTAACACATTGAATTAAATCCAGAGCCAAGTTAAATGCTCAAATCATTTTATTTTAGGTTCCCTTAAGAAATATTTTGTCTTCTCTATGTATTGAGTGTATCTTATTTTCCAAGCAGTGTGCTACATTCTTGGAAAACAGTCAATTAAGGTTGGCTTTATTGGCTAGCATGTAGGATATATGTATATTCAGGTAGTTATGTCAATAGTTGATAAATGATCAAGAATTTTGCAAGGCAGCTGCTTGAAGTTGACATTAGCATTTTTACACCACAGAAATCTGCTAATGCTACAAATGAGGTTTGTTTTGTTGTTGTTGTTTGCTTCTTTTTTTCTTTGTGAGGAAGAGGAGAAAATGGAACCACTGATTTAGAAAGCCTCTGTTTCTGTTAAGAAAGAGTTAAGATCATACACTGAGAATGGAGGGTAATGTGAATTAGGTAGGTGACTTGAGGAGAGTAGAAATGTTTTGGCACTGCTGTTGAGAAAAATGAGAAGAGACTGAGAGGAAGGGAGAATATTGCAGTTGTTTTGTGTATGTAGACAATTGTTTGGAAGAAATACTAAAATTGTCAATTGCCATATATAGGTAGTGAAATTATGAATTTCACATGGCATTTATATGTTTTGGGTAATAAATAAAAATTAAAGAAAAAGTAAGGATTCTAACTGGTTACCTCATTAAATTATACAGAAGAGAAATATATGTGATAAGTTTGCCTCTGTTTAAAGTTGAATTCTCTTGCAGTTTTATTGTTCATAATTGTATTGACTGATCTGTCAATTAAGTGTTTTTAAAAATAACAACGATGCATTTCATTTGTATAATGTATTATACTTTATAAGGTGCTTTCACTGTACATTATCTCTTTTGATTTCACTTATTTTTTTATCTCTGGTTGACATATTTCTGTATTTAAATGAAGCTACTAGAACTTCTAGCGGACATTTTGAGGGAAGACTCATATAAATGCAAATTTATCTCTGATGACTTTGAGATAAACAGAATAGGCCTGAAGAAAAATAATAAACCCAAAGGGCTGGAAATTCAAGTTACAACTATTTAAGAAATAGTTTTATTTTTAAAGAGTAGGGTGAGATATGTGGGTTTGATACCCACATATCAAATAGGGCATTTGATAAGTACGATAGGGCAATGATAAGTACTTGTAGATCGGTGACAAAAATTAATTATGAATTTGTCTCTGTATCTCTGAACTAAACAGATCTAAGTTGAATCATTTTCTTCAGATCAAAAATGTAAAAGAACTGTTAAAAAATACATTTTTTAAGATAGAAATAACAGATAAAAGGCTTAAACTCAAGTCTCTGTTAACCTACTCTCCAAGATAGATGATTTCAATTTATGGGTCTGTTGTCTGTACAAGTAGAAATCTTCTATTCCAACATCAAGAGCATTGGTGAAGGATTTCAAAATGATTGTCATGCTTTTCCTAATTAATTCTTTAAAAGAATTCAAGAGGCAGACATTAAGTTCAGAGATTTGATTCCTTTGGATGAAAAACCTCTTGACAGTCCAGCCTTGAATTTGGTTATGAGCACTCATTATGTGGGTGGTTGTCAGCTGGCTCTTCCTAAATTTAGAAAAAATAATCCAAAATATTAATATAACAATGATACATTGTTATATTACTCATAGGGACTTTGTATTAAATAACTGTTGGGGACTTGAACATTCTTTCCTAGAGCCTTCGGTAGCACTAATTATCACAACAGTAGTTGTTTAGAAATTTTGGAGGGAGTCAGAATTTTAGGACACTTGTAACTCTTTGAACATTCTTAAGATGGCCTTTCCAAACCAAATATTTGGAGTTTTGAATCTTGCAGGTAACTTTTCAAGCCATCGCTATCTTTTCTATTTAATGAATATTCCAGTACTTGTAGTAAAATCTGCCTGTTGAATAGTTGCAACTTGTATTTAGTCTGGCCTAATCTAATGTTGCCTTGTAAGAATTATGTACTATGGAGGTAAGTCATTATTGATAAATTGCAAGCATGCTTAATTGCTTAAAGGTACAAAATGTACAAATGTGTAGCTGTTCTAGAGCATAATTTAACAGGTGACCAGGGCAGTTAGGATGGCAAATTGATTTGTCCTCAAAAGATTTTTTTTAAAAAAGATAAAGGCAGAATCTGTTCTTTCTACCATTAGAAGATTAATCTCTTTTATCTTCTAATTACACCTTATTATGAATGTATTTTTTCCACTTTAAGGATCAAATGTTATACTTTCAAATAAATAAAGATTTTTACTTAATCCCTGCTATCAAACTGTATATAGATTTATAAAAAGGAAAGTTAATAGTTGACCTTTTTTCTTTTGTCTTTGCTTCTATACTTAAATTGGCTTAAGATTCACAGAATTAGATTTAAAAATCATTACTGAGGCTGTCCTTTGTGATAGGAATTATACAGATGAACTCTCTCATTTAATCTCTCAACATTTTATGAGATATTAGTATGTCTATTTTCAGGAATATATTTCGAAAAAATTAATCCAAGTTAGGCAAACTTACAGTCTTGTGGATGAATATTGGAATAATTACTAGCTATGAACACAAGTTGTTTGGTTTTTGTTTTGTTTTTTTCCACTATATTCAGTTGTTTCTGTTTCGAAAACATGTTTGCTTTCAACAGTGGCACTTCCTGCAGACACCAGTACATGGGCTTTTGTTTTCTCATTTCAAACTCAGTAAGGAACCATGAGAGTTGAAATCATGGTTCACTATTTACATGTTGTATGATATTGAGCAATCCAAAGGCCAGAGAGAGTATCGAGGGTATCTGCCTAGTAGTAGTGGAAGGTGAGGGGTGCGAGAATGGACTTTTGGAAATCCTTCACTGCCAGAAGGATTTGTGTTATAAACAAAAATGCCTGGAAAGTCGAGGCCAATCATAGAAAAAAACAATGTCCTAGAAATCCAAAGGAGTTTGAGTGGAAAGTGAGAATTCAACCTATTCAAAACTGTGGTCGTATTATAAAATGAAAGTTCAAGGCTGTGGCCTGTCAGATACTTTCGAGGTAATCTAGCCCAGTGGCTTTCAAATCTTTTTAAACAACGAAATCACTTTTATTCCAAGTAAAATCTTACTCTATAATACTGGTGGTATACATTTTATAAGAAAATTTTAATCATTTAATTATGATAAAGGCCACCAATAAAAATAATCAGACACTTTGGATGGACACAAGTATTTAAAATAGTGATTTTTGAGTGACATTCACCATGCATATCCAATCTATTTCTCAATTTTGATTTGGTTATCCATTGAGTGTGCTATATAACACATTTGATTGTGTGTGTTCTTCTTGTTATGTCTGAAGTTTGCTTTTGAAAATTCAAACCAAATATTTGCACAACCTCTGATTTAGTCCAGTGATACAAGTGAGAAAACTGGGTATCATTGAGGTTCATTTACTTGCCAACAACACAGGGCTAGTTCTGAATCTCAGCATCAGGACTTGTTCTCCTGATATTTTCCAAAAAGCTACTCTGACTCCTCAGAATGAAAGCATTCATTTATTCTCATATTCCTCCTCCTTTTTCTCCCTCTCAAGTCATCAAAAAGTAACTGCACATACATTTACACCACCACTTATTTTTCTATTATAGGAGCAGCGGAAAAGAGTTCTAAGCACGGTGCCGAAGACAAGACTCAGACCATTATTACAGCTATGAAAGAAAGAATGAAAATCAGGGAGAAAAACAGGCCAGAGGTGTTTGAAGTAATTCAAGAAATGTTTCAGATTTCTAAGGAAGATTTTGTGCAGTACACAAAGGCGGCCAAACAGAGTGTACTGGATGGGACATCTAAGTGGTCAGCAAAAATAACCATTACAGGTAAAAATAAAGCTTTAAAATTTTTATCCCACATTGAGATTTTTCTGTGTCTTAGAACTCACTGCTAAAAATATGATAGGTCAAACAAATAGAATTTTCAATCTTGTCGATATTTACAAGTAGTCTAGTTTGTACTTCAAATTTGTAAAACGTACTACATAAGTGAAATAATTTCTTGTTCTGTCTGTGTCTTGCTCTAGTCAAAAGCTGTGTCTTGTTCTAATCAAAAGCTCTTCCAGAGGAAGAAGGTTCTGTTTTACAATATACTGATCGGTATCCTGCAATTTACAAGAGATTAGCTTTGTTGCTGCCTGCCACTGAATAATCTCTTCAGTTAGTTTTTTTTTTTTTAATAAGAAAATATTGTTTTACTTACTCCTGGATCAATATCCCTCATCTAATTGATCCTTGAGTCAAGACAATTTGAGTTAAGTGATGTCTAGTAATTTGAACTTCTGAATGGCTTATAATATTAACAATAAGAGCATATGTATCATGTGAAGATTTACCAAGCCTCTTAACTTATATTGTATTCACAGGTAAAATAAAGATGCTTCTTTTACTGGGTTGGGTTGATCAGTACTGACAGCAAACTCACAAATAAATAAATTTTAAATCACAGGTCTTCGAATTACATTGGGTAACTTTTTGCATATTTCATGTGCATCTTTATTTCTCTATACATGTACAGCAATGTATAGATGAGTATATAGCATATATATATGTGTGTGTGTATATATATATATGTTTATGTACGTAGCTACTATTCATTACAGGCAAAAGCATATTAGTCCAAAGGAAGGTTTTAATTTTCAGTGTGTTCATTATTTTGTTAAACATTTTCTGAAGTCCTATTGCACATGAGAGTGAAAGCAATGGAGATACGTCTGCCAACACAGGGACAAAGTGATAGAAAAGGTTTCCTTAATTATTATTTTTTGTATCTGAGGCGATCTTCATATTAAAATGTTTATTTTGGTTATTTCAGTGGTTTCTGCACAAGGCTTGCAGGCAAAAGACAAAACAGGGTCGAGTGACCCATATGTTACAGTTCAAGTTGGAAAGAACAAAAGAAGGACTAAAACCATTTTTGGAAACTTGAATCCAGTATGGGATGAGAAGTTTTACTTGTAAGTATATAATGTGAAACTATTACAAATATTAAAATATTTGAGTATAATTTTAAAACAGGAATGCAAAATATACAAGTAATGATTATCTCAGTTTAATAGTATGTATACAAATTACAAAAAGAATCAAACTAATGTTATGAACTCAATATTCATAATATTTATTTATTCTTCACCTTGGAAGCAAGTGAGTAAAAAGAATATTTCAAACAATAACAACAACAACAACAAAAGGTGACATGGTTCGGGTGACTTTGCAGAAAAAAATAAAAGATTACAACCTGATCTACATCTTGGGTTAGCCCAACATAGCTAAGAATTAACAGACTTGATTTAGCTCTATCTTGACATCTGAGGATTTAGAACTAAAGGCAATAAAAAGACTGGGTATCACCTGGCCCATCATAGCTATACCAGCCTATCTATACTGGTGAAATGGTTCCTCATAGATTTCACAACTTCTCATTTTCTGTAAGGTCATTTATTTTTAAACTTCTTATATCTTGCACCCAACAGCAAGAAATCATTTTGCTGTCAAGGGTTCTTTTCTTTCCAAGACTCCTTCCTGCAGAGACATAAAACGACTTCCAATTATCACTTGGTAGAAACGAAAATCCCTAACCATGAATTTAAAGGCAGTCCTTTTTCATTTTTCTCTCTTTGTTAATGGTTTAAACATGGATCTCATTAACATGCTAAGTAAGCAAGCCCAAAACATACAGCTTGTTTGCAAATGTGAGCAATAGTGTGTAAAAAATATAGAGCTTCTTGTATATTTGGGCTGATGGAGGAGGGAGTGTAAACAATAGATTTGGAAAATCATTGGGACCAAGTAACAGAGAATAACCATAGAATGAGTTAAGGAATTTGGGTGGTTTCTTCCTTCAGACCGGTGGAAGAAACTATTTTAATATTTCTTTGATACCAGGAGACAAGAAGTTATTCAGATCCCTAAGGCAGTCAAGTGAAAGACTGAAACAGGATTAGGGTAACAAAGGGGAGGGATAGGGACCTTGGCAAACCTGACAGCAAGTGACTCTTAGAAAAGAGACAGCTTCTTTTGCCATGTGATCATGCAGAGGCAATGCCCTTAGACCTTCCAGTTTCTCAGAAGTTGGAAATTTGAAAGTTTAAAAACAGCTTTATTAAGATATAACTAACTGCCAAAACATAAAGTCTACATATTTAAATTGTATAATTTTTTAAGTTTTTAGGTATGCATACCTCCATGAAACTATCACAACAGACAAGATACTGAACATACCCATTACCCAAAAAGGTTCCGAATGCGCCATTGAAGCCATCTCTTCTAACTCCCCCCAAACCAAGGCAATCACTAATCGGCTTTATGATTATAAATAGTATTTTTCTTTTACATTTTCTAGAATTTTATACAAATAAATCATACAGAATGCACTCTTGTGTGTTTCCACTCACTCAGCAGCTATTTTGAGGTCTATCCATGTTGTACAGTTTAACAATAGTTCATTTCTTTTTTTTTTGCTAGGTAGCACTTCATTGTAATAAAATATCACAGTTTGTTTATGCATTCAACTCTTGATATTTAGTTTGTTTCTAGTTTTTAGCTATTTAAAATAAAGCTGTTAGGAACACTTATGTATACATATCTGTATGGTCATATGTTTACATTTCTCAAATAAATACCTAAGGGTAGAATAGCTGAAACATGTATGAGGAATATGTTTAATTTTTGAGACACTCTTTCCAAGTGGTTATACCATTTTCCATTTCCACCACCAATATATGGGATTTCTAGGTCACATGTATCCTTCCAATACTTGATAAGACCGGTCTTAAATTTTAGCCATTCTAATACATATATAGTGGTACTTTATAGTGACATTATTTTGCATTTCTCTAATGACTTTAAGCATCTTTTCATGTGCTTATGTGCTGTACTTTATCTTTTTTATTTAAGTATTCAAGTATTTTACCGTTTTTGTTATTTTTGTATTTGTATAAGTTTTATAGTTTTATGTTTTATATTAAAGTTATATAGACCTACATTCATTATATTTTGCATATGGATGGATATCCAATGGTTCTTGCACCCTTATTTGAAAATACTATCCTTTCTCTACTAAATTGCTTTTTCGCATTTAATACAATTCATCTCTACATATGTGTGTGAATCTATTTTTGAATGATCTATTTTGTTCTATTGATCTATTTATCACCTGTATGCCAGTGCCACACGGTCTTGATTACTATAGCTTAACTCTATAAAATCAAAATCAGGTAGTGTTAGATCTCCAAATTTTTCTCTTTCTCAAAGTTATTTTAGCGAATTTGGAAACTTTGAGTTGTTTCCATGTGGATTTTAGAATCAGTTTATCATTTTTCACACACACAAAAAGAGAAGTCTAATATCATTTTGATTGCCTTATTGCCCTGGCTAAGACTTCCAGGATAATGCCACGTCGAAGTGATAAGAGCAGACATGCTGGCCTTGTTCCCAATCTTAGATGGAAAACATTCTTGATTGACTATGATATTAGCTGTAGGTTTATGGCAGATGCCATTTATCCAGTTAAGACAGCCATCTGCTATTCCCAGTGTGCCGACAGTTTTGATCAGAAATAGATGTTGTATTTTGCTTAATGCCTTTACTGCACCTATTGAGATGATCATACGATGCTGAATGACATTTTTAAAAATTTACTTTGAAGATGTTTCTCCATTGTCTTTGTGTTTGCATTTTCTTCAATGAAGAATCTGTTGTTGTCCTCATTTTTGTTCCTCTGTTCATGTCTTTCTTTCCCCTCCACTTGTTTTTCAGCATTTTGTTTTACTCATTTGCACAATTTAATTATAATGTGACATGGTATAGTTTTCTTTGTGTTACTGGTACTTTGGTTTTGAGTTACTTGAGACTGTAGATTAATGGTTTTCTTCAAATTTGGAAAAGTTTAGGCCATTATATCTTTAAATATTCTTTCTGCCTCTGCCTTTTGGAGACTCCATGTATACGAGGAGTAGGCCTCTTGAAGTTGTCCCACCGCCCACTGATGACCTGGCTTTTGTTTTCTCCCTATTTCACTCCCCCTACCTCTCACTCCCTATCTCCTTCTTTCTCTATGTTTTACTTTTGATTATTTTTACTGCTATGTGTTTAAATTCACTTACCTTTACTTTTGCAATGTGGAATCTACTATTAATCCAAGCCATTCTATTTTTCATCTCCATTATTTTAGTTTCTATCTCAGGAAGTTCAAATTGCATCTATGTGTCTTCCATGTCTCCACTTAACTTTTTTTTTATTAAGATTTTATTTTTTAAAGAAGTTTTAAGTTCACAGAAAAGTGAAGGGAAGGTGTAGTGAGTGCCAAAGACCTCCTACCCCCACACATGCATAGGCTCCCCTGTTACCAACATTCCCCCACCAGAGTGGTACAGGTGTTACCATTGATGCTCCTACAATGACACATCATTGTCACCCAAAGTCCATAGTTTACACTATGGTTCACTCTTGGTGTTTTACATTCTCTGGGTTTGGACAAACCTATAATACTATATAGTCATCATTGTGGTATCATACAGAGTATTTTTAGTGCCTTAAAAATCCTCTGTGTTCTCTCTGTTCACCCTTTCTCCCTCCCCAAACCCTTGACAACCATGGATTGTTTTTCTGTCTCCATAATTTTGCCTTTTCTAGAATGTCATACAGTTGACCCTTGAACAATCTTGGTTTAGGAGCACTGAACCAACACAATAAAAATCCGAGTATAACTTTTGACTCCAACGTTGGCCTTTCACATCAGCATATTAAACCAACAGTTGGGAATCAGTGTTTGGGAAACTGGTTGGAAATGTGAAAATACTGTTTTTGATCCAGGATTGGTTGAACCTGCAGATATGAAACCCACTAATAAGAGGGAGTCACTGTGTTTATTGGGAAAAGATGCATATAAGTGGACCCACATAGCTCAAACCCATGTTGTTCAAGGTTCAAATATAGTCAGAAGCATATAGTATGTAGCCTTTTCAGACTGGCTTTTTTCACTTAGTAATATGCATTTAAGGTTCCTCCATGTCTTTTCATGGCTTGATAACTCATTTGTTTTTAGCATTGAATAATATCCCACTGTCTGGATATACCAGTTTATTTATCCACCCACCTACTGAAGAACAACTTGGTTGCTTCCAATTTTGGCAATTATTAATAAAGCTGCTATAAACATTCATATGCAGGCTTTTGTGTGGACATAAGTTTTCAACTTCGTTGGGTAAATGCCAAGAAGCATAATTGCTGAATCATATGGTAAGAGTATTTTTAGTTTTGTAGAAATTTCAAATTGCCATCCAAAGTGACTATGCCATTTTGCATTCTCACCGGAAATGAATGAGAGTTCATGTCGCTTCATGTCCTCTCTAGAATTAGATATTGTCATTGTTCTGGATTTAGGCCATTTGATAGCCATTTGTAGTGGTAGCTCATTGTTGTTTTAATTTGTATCTCCTGATGACATATCATGTGGAACATCTTTTCACATGCTTATTTGCCATCTGTACATCTTCTTTGGTGCGGTGTCTGTTAAGGTTTTTGACCCATTTTCAATCAGGTTATTTTCTTATTGTTGGGTTTTAAGAGTTCTTTGAATATTTTAGGTAACAGTCCTTTATCACATGTGCCTTTTGAAAATATTTTCTCCCTATATTTGACTAGTCTTCTCATTCCCTTGACATTGTCTTTCTCTACTTAGTTTTTTGAACATGTGCAAAACTTATAACTGTTTTTATAGTCCCTGACTGCCAATTTGAACATATGTGTCCATTCTTGGTCAGTTTTGATTGATAAATTTTACATTATGTGTTATATTTTTCTGCTTCTTCACATGTCTGATAATTTTATATTGGATGACAGACATTATAAATATTACCTGGATGGTTGCTAGATACTTTTTGTCATCCTGTAAGTATTCTTGAGCTTTGTTCTGGGACACGGTGAAGTTACATGAAAATAGCTTAGTTTTTTGGGTCCTGCTTTTGAGTTTTGCTAAGTGGCAATGAAACGGTACTTAACTTCAGCCCTTTTATTCCTCAGTACTGAAGCAGAGACGCTTCTGTGTACTCTGTCTACTAACTCATGAATGATAAGAATATCTAGCCTGCCCAGTAGAAACAAGCACTATTTCTGGCCTTGGGGAGTGCTGACCACTGTTATACATATCCCTTTCAGTGGCCCTTAACCTGGCCTTGGGTAGTTTTATCACATGCATTTACTTATCCTTACTCAGCTGATTGTTCAAAAGGAATCCTCCATAGATGTTGGAGTTTTCCTTCTTTTCAGCTTTTTGATAGTATGCCCTGTGACCTGTAGCTGCCTTGGTTTTCTCAGATTTTCAGCTCTATCTGTTTAACTCAGATGTTCCAATGGACTCCATCTGGGTTCCCTCCCTTGTACAGTGGCCTGGAAACTCCCTCAACGCAGTAAACTGAAGTAATCATGAGCCTCACTTTATTACTCTTTTGTCTCCTTGGGATCATTGTCATTTATTGGCAGATCTCCAGTATATTGAAAACCATTGTTTGATGTATTCTGTTCACTTTTTGGTTTTTCATGTGGGAGGAATCTCTAGTTCCTATTACTCCCTCTTGACTAGAATAGAAACACTGGAAATGTGAAGTTAATTGATAAGAAAAACAACATAGCATGAGAGCCAACATGGGGCATATCAAATAACATACATACAACTTCTGGAAATATTTGTTCCACACAGGTTGCCAGTTCCAACTGTGAAATAAAGCATTCATTCAAAGAAATGCAGTAGCACAGATATTTATTCCAATTTTTTGATTCTGTGAAAGGTCCCCCTTGAGAAATCAGCTAAATAAATGCATGTA
This sequence comes from Rhinolophus ferrumequinum, assembly GCF_004115265.2. Taxonomy (NCBI): domain Eukaryota; kingdom Metazoa; phylum Chordata; class Mammalia; order Chiroptera; family Rhinolophidae; genus Rhinolophus; species Rhinolophus ferrumequinum. Next base: position 54,138,871 of record NC_046289.1, on the reverse strand, counting down.
TGTGAGCCAAGACCCAGACAAGGTCCACCCAAAAGAACTAGATGTGACAGTATCCAATGCTCATTTCAGGTCAGGATTAGTGTTTGTTTCTACCAGACGGCTAGAAAACCTCATGGTTCATGAGAGCAAGTACACAAAAGAGAACACTGGACTGTATAGTTATCTATATTCCAACTGGCAATTTCCATATAATTTCTTATACTCTATGCCTCTGTTTTCCTTTTGATAGGAGGCATCATTGACCTGGCAATAACAGTGTATTGATTTTTTAAACAACATTATTTTCAAGGAACAAGAAATTCAAATTCGAATTCATTGCACCCTACTGTGCATGATATATATAATTTGCATATTTTTTCACAATACTTTGAACTTTAGTAAAAAATACGTATTAACTTTAAGTGAAATTACCACTCATAATTATTTTCTATATGTCTCTTCCCGAATATCAAAATGAATGCCTACATTTTCTATAGTAATTCTTTTTGTCACCAGTTTCCTGAACTCCGAGATTCCATTGTTATTATCGAGAATCTATATCGCTGGTTCCAGTAATTCTGTTGAATCTACCCGTGCGTGTTTTCATTTTACCATGAAAATGGCGTGGAGAATTACAAACTTATTTCCCTTTGTCAGGGTTTTCTTTTGCAGGAAGAAGTGAGTTCATAGTGAATTTATATGCAGATTTCGAACAATGCATACATGTCACTAATGAACTCATCCATACTTCCCAGTACCATGACGGCTCTGCCCTCTAAACTGAGTGCAAAACCATGTCCCGACATTCTAAAAATATTATGTCTTATTAATAACATGGCTTTAGTTTGCAGTTTAGGCAATTTACTTAAATTCTGGGCTTTAGCTCTTCTAATATGAAAAATTGGGACAATATTACATATTTCCCAAGATTGTTATATTTGTTGACATAATGTTGTAGATCTCATGTCACTTGTTAAGCATTAAACATGGTTGTTGTATTATTATCATTATTAGCATTAATACCATGATCCAATGCTTTGTGCTGAGATTCAATACTTTAAAGCAAACCTGGCAGTAACACTCCATTTCAAAAAAAGCTCCCACCTGAGTAGTGAGGCTGAGAGAAGGCCAGTGAACAAGATGATAGAAAAAGAAGTACTGCTGAAATAAGAAATAGAGAACTCAGCGTGGGTGTACAGTCTGAGAGATTTTTTATCCAACTCCCTCTAATTTTACTAATGAGAAAACTGAAGCTCAGACAGGCCATAGTAGAGCCAAGTCTATAACGCAGCTGCCTGTTGTGAAGCCACAGGTAAGATATAAGTAGAAATAAAGAAGTATATTTTTTCCCCACACCCCAATTCTCCCTTGGAAAAGTGCTTTTGACCTGATCAACGCAGGCAATCACAAAGCTGGTGAATAAGAAGAAAATATAAATGAAGTAATTTTTCTTTTTTTTTTTGTTTTGTTTTGTTTTGCTTGAAAGCTTAATTGTGACCCCTCTCTCACCATGGGTTAAAAAGAAGTTTGAAATTTTAATCTTCAAAAAGCTATGAATGTTGTACGATTCTAAAACGGGGTACTTTGGACAGTATTTGCAGAGAACAGAGGTATGACCAGCTAAGCCCTGGCAGAAATATGGGTTAGGAGGGGTTGGAAACAACATGTAATTTTAAAAATATCACATGAGGATAAATTAAGACAATGTATATGAAAGTGCTTTTAAAATGATAAAGTATTACATAAATCTAAGGTGCCCATTATCTTTTTCTTTGATCCTACCTAGTAAGTTGTATATTTGATCAATTCATAACTATGACATTTTATTTTCCTGTGCTATGGTTAATGAAATGTTTTATGCTTATCATAAACCATTCATTACCTCAGGAAGAAGTGTTCTCCCAGTGGGTTCTAGAGAGAAAACAGCAGTGTAGTCTGCCTATTTCGGTGAGAAATTTTGAGTTAGGAGACTTACATTTTATGTATCTATTGATACTATGTTTTCTACAGGACTCTATAGTTGATCCTTGGCGATTCATTTTTGTTAATTTCTGAAATAAAAACAAAAGTTCATGCTGGGGATGTAGGTCATAACAGTGACATGTGTTGGTTATCTTTTTTAAATTGGTATTAAGCATTGAAGTAAAAGATTATTTTTTAAAAATACAAAGTCTAGTCAATACAATGCCTGTGGTAGGAGTACAAACATGCCCCTTTTTAATTACGGTGGCATTTAACAGGCACTACGGGGGTGCTTCAACATTCTACTTATGTAATTGACTGGACAACCAGCTCCACTCACTTGGTGGAGTATGAGTTAAATTCCACCCATATTTGCTGAGTGTCTATTATAGGCAAAGAACTATACTAGATCTATGGAAAGTATTGATTTGAAGAGTGACTTCATGTTATACCAAAAAGCAATCTGGGCTACAAGTTTATAAACCTGAGTTCAAGAACTGTTCTGGATCTAACATGTTTCTTGACTCCAGTAAACCCCTTAACTTATTTGAATCTCAGTGTCACAGTGGGCAATGTGCAAAAAAAAAAAAAAAAAAAAAAAAAAAAAAAAAAATATATATATATATATATATATATATATATATATATTTCCCACCTTGACTCAATACAGGTATTTGTTAAGAGAGAGTGTACATGAAAGCGCCTTTTAACACATAAGCACAGAAGCACAGTTGTTTATAGAGTCATAATCGCCTTGGCCCTTTGAAGCATATGGCAGCCATGTTGGATCCACAGCTATCCAGATGCACAGCACACGGAGTGCCTCAGGTCCATGGCTCTCCACTCTGCCATGTGCTGCTCAGCCCAGGGCTGAGTATCAATTAAACATAAACTAAGCTTTACAGAAGATAGCTTATTTAAATACTACAATTAAACTAAAATATCTTCATCGCAAAACAGATTAATATTTTCAAATGACAGCCTAAATGTAATGAAGGATTTGATTTATTGCTTAGATCATGAACACAGGCTTTTCCTGGGCTACGTGGGAAGGGAATGTGTCCTCCATTGTCTGAGCTAGCTTACAATGGTGGTATCAGCATCAGGAAGTCATTTGTCAAGAAGTTCCCACAATTGTCTAAAGGAAGAAGGAGTTTAGTCATACTTCATGGGATTGGAAATTTGTTAACTGATCACTGTCTGCATTGTGAATATGAATGGCAATAGGGAGAAATCATAACCAATACTTCCTTCACTTAGTAAATTAGACTGAGTCATTACTGATCCATATGGCAGTGCCAGTAGAATAACATTTACTTCATCACTGCTTCACACCAAAACCAGAAGCTTCGTGATAGGAAAAGAAGCAGGTGTGAAAAGAGATCTGAATTGAATTCAGTGAAGTATGAACTTAGGATCACCAAAGATTCACAGTCAACAAACCATAAAATGTCAGATCAGGACAGATCCTTGGGCAGAGCATTGTGACAATGTAAGGAGCATATACTTTTAGTTTTAAACTGAGGATCAAATAGAATTCAAACAAAATCCTCCAAATCTTTAGGGACAAGTTTGATTACAACAGCAAGCCCACTGGGCAATGAGGACCATTCTGTAGGGATCCCACTTTCTGGGAAAAAAAGAGAACCTACCACATTTACACCTGTCCATAGAAAAGGAATTAGGATGTAACAAATTTTATTATATGGACACAGAAAGCCCTTGCGGAATCCAAGAAAAGCCAAGCGACAAGAACTCTGAAGGGCAGAAATTATTGGCCTTTTTATTCCTCTTTAGTTTTCTCTGTTTGTTCATCTGTTTCTATTATTATCTGTTCCTGCCTCTCCGTTATATTTTCCTTCTATCTCGCTGTCTCTCTCCATCTGTCTCCTTTTCTGATCTGTCACTCTGCTCCTCCTTTCCTCCCTTCCTCTTCTCTCCCTTCTTCCCTCTCTCCTCTCTCCTCTGGTCTGATTTCTGATCACTACTCAACAGCTTTTGTATCAATAGCTTCCATGTGGTTCATAACAGCCTTGGTCCTGAGGCCATATGTCTCCCAACTCGAGCATTCACAGTTTGCTGCTAGGAAGCATCTCTGCATTCTTAGCCAAATAGTCTGATTCATCTTTATGAAACAAACCATACAAGTTATGTGTTATTTGTCAGGCAGTGATCGAAACATCTGGATCCCATCAATTGTGCTTTGTGTGAGGAGGGGAGAATAAGAAAGTCCTGGTGTTCTGCTAGTGAATCATTTGGGTCGTGGATTGAAGGAGTTTCCCCTGAGTGAAATATATCTACTAAGGGTGCTGTAACCATCTTGATCTTTCAAGCATTTTCAAGACCGAAACACTGCAATGCCAATCAATCTCTATTTGGTTCATTCTCCTAGCTTTTGGATGTACCCTGTGTGTGGATGAACCATTTTGAAGGCAGAAAAAGGAGATCAGCATGCTAGTACTATTCCTAGTCAAACTGAAAGTTGGTAGATTTCTATTGACCCAGAACCATAAAATGTAAAATCCAACTTCCTAGGTAATTTTTTTTCCCAGTACCAGCTCCACCAGTCTTTAGAGAAATAATTCATTTAACAAATATTTATATATGAGTCAATCTCCTTGGTAAATATGAAAGACAACTGATTCCTTTTATAGATCTTTCATTCTAATTGGAGTAGAGATGATGCTGAGGCTAATATCAATAGCTAGACAATTAGGGGAGAATGGACAGTTATGTTTGATGCTGCCATCTTGTCTGGGTTTGACAATAGAATAGTTGCTTATCTCTAAGTAAAGGTTGTTTAAAGCAGTGATAATATTAGAAAGCTGAGCAAAAGAAGTTCTACATAGGTAAGTAAGCACCTTATTGAAGAAATATTAATGTTAGGAAGATAAATCTAAAACCCAAATTATCGCAAGTGTCATCATGTGTGTAGCTATTTACTGTATCTTAACCCCTGTCACTTGTATTACACTTCACAACTACCCTATAAAGCATTGATGTCATCATTGTTGTTATCATTTTACAAATGAGAAAGTTAAGGCTCAGGGAGGTTAACAGATTGTTGCTAAAGAATTCATACAACAAGTAAAGTAGAAGAACCAGGACTCACCCTGGTTTTTTGTTTGTTTGTTTGTTTGTTTTTTACTCTGGAGGGACATTTAGTATGTCTTTTTTGCCTCTTTCTGACATCATAGGTTTATTAAAGTTTATGAAACTTTATTGACAGATAAAGTAAGTGTGTGTGTGTGTGTGTGTGTGTGTGTGTGTGTGTGTATTGGTTCGATCAGAAAAGGAGACACTAACTTTTAACACTGCTAATGTAAGGTCCATATTTAAAATATTTTAAAGCATGCTTAATTAAATATTTAATTTTAAGCCAATGCTTATTTATACCTTTTTTCCAAGGAGGAATTGAAAGAGCTAATCCAGTTGTATTTTTTAGTTGTATATTAAGTCACAAGGATTGAAATGAAAATAAAAAATCAAACCCAAAATATTTTGTAATACAGGAGTAAAGTTGTGGAAAAAATGGTTAATTGGGGGAGAATAAGTTGCTGATACATTTATACACTGGTTTTCCAGGAGACCTCAGAGGTTGGGGACTACTCTGGAGTGAGGCATCTTTTAACTACAGATAGTAAGCAATGGACAATCAGAAAGAGTCCCATTAGAAGACTTTCTATTTATGGAAAGGAGATCAGTACAACACGCAACTTTAGAGTAGCTCTTATGTGAAAGCAGTCTACCCACCTGGCTAACTTTCTTACCATCTACGACCATCTGGCCCTCACCTTGGACCTCTGACTTTTTTCCTAGTTTTTACTGTGACTGTCTTTTATGCTGACAACCTGCTCTCTTTTCACCCCTTATTTAAAATTATATCCTCTTTTTCAAAATCGACTGTCTCTGATGAGTATGAATCTTATCTTTCTAGAACCCTAAGAAACTCCTTAAAAGCCAAAAGTTTTGATTGACCCCCACTTTAGGGACAAATTCCAAGATAATATTCTCACATGAACTTCAAATCCTTAAATTTCCTTGACTAGACAGAATTAATCCACTGTCTGTTGAGAAAGGGATGGGGAAGTTCCCTGAAGAGCGGCTGAGTTTCTTAAGAAGCATTTCCTGATAGTGTCTAAGTGATCCCCTCTAGGATCAGTGCCATTCTTTTTTTATTTCTTTAAGATTTTTTTTATTAAATTTGTTGGGATGACTTGGTTAGTCAAATTACATAGGTTTCAGGTGTACAATTCTATAACACATCATCCATATATTGCGTTGAGTGTTCAGCACCCAAAGTCAATTCTCCTTCCATCACCATACTCGTATATTGGACCCCCTTGAGTGCCATTTCATAATTGAATGAAATTTAATAAATCTTGAAGCTCTCCAGGGCTTCCTCAACTTTACTGTTAAATTATTCAATAATTTTATTTGCCCTCCCACACTACCACAACCACTAATTTATTCAGTATCTTGATTAATACTCAGACTAGGTTTTGTGAATGTACTAGGTTTGTTTGTTTTGTTTGTTTTATCTAATCGAATCTCTTTTTTTATAATAGGAACTAAAACTTTTATCATTTCTTTAATGAAAAATACATATTTAATGTAGAAAGGTGAAAAATACAGTTGATTATAATGGAAAAACAATACACAGATACATTTTGATCTCATCTTAGTCTATATCCTTCTGTGTTTAAAAAATAAGTGTGTATATATGTAAATGTATGTGTACATTTTTATAAACAATGTCATATTGTAGATTTTGTTTTGTAACGCACATGCAATAATAAGTCAGACAGAAAAAGTCAAGAACCATATGACTTCATTCATATATGGGATATAGAACTGAAATCAACAAAGGAACAAGACAAACAAAGAAACAAAAACTCCTAGACACAGACAACAGTTTAGTGGTTACGAAAGGGTAAGGGGGAGGGTAGTAGAACAGGGTAAAGGGGGTCAAATATATGTGATGGAAGGAGAACTGACTCTGGGTGGTGAACACACAGTGCAATATATGGATGATGTATTATAGAATTGTACACTTGAAACCTATATAATTTTACTAACAATTGTCACCCCAATAAACTTAATGAAAAGATCATTTTGATTTAGATGACATATGTCTATGCCATAAAAGTTATAGAGACTATTTAATAGAATTTCTTGAACTTGCCAAGTACAAACTAGATTTTCAGTTAGGACAGAAACAAGACTTCATTATATAGCACTCTTTATTACTAGATTGAGCCATATGAAATCACTGATATTTGACGCTATTGACCTACAAAAATGGCAATTTTATGCGGTTTAACTTAAAGTAATATCAGCTATTAAAAAAAATTCCACCTAATTATTCAATCTTAACTTTTCATCATGTGGAGGATAGTGGAGCTTTTTCTGTACTTTTTAAATTTTAGCTATGTTTAATGTTAAATGATCAAAGTACATTATTTTCATTTCACAAATTTTTGGAAGTTTGAAAATATTCAAATAGATGTTTGGCTAATTTTTTCATCTAAATTTTTGGCTAAGCGTTTAGAATTGTATAGATTCAACTTTAGTTTTCAAGACACTTAAGTTTGCAATTTGATGATAAAGGATAGCTCTTGCAGATAGGCACCAATGCCAAAATACCACAGGTGGTGGCAAGTGGTTTGTTTTGTTTGTGCAGTGTTTGTTTGTTTTTTCTTTTTGGGTTTCTTCTCTTTGGATTTTCCATAACATTTAGCAAAGAAGTCCATAGAGAACTGAAGAATAGCCAATTATATTATTTATGAACCTTAAGCACAGTTGCTGCGTTCCAGATAATTGGTGGAAGCTTGATTTAATTGGAAAGGTTAATTGGAATTAGGATTCCCTAACATTTTTTTCCTATTCTTTAGCAATTCCCTGGTGTTAATGCAGAAGTTTTCCATAAGCCTAGTCACAGCTGTGTTGCTGATATTTAGAATGAAAGGGATGTTAGATAATAGTATTTACCTCTGTGATTGCTGCTTGTGAGTCAAGTGTAGTGTTCACGTAAGGTGTGGTCAGGCAACTGTTGCAACTGCAACTTGCTGCTGACATTTTCGTTGCTTTAAAGGTTCTTGGGAGAATAGCAGCTTGTTATTCTTGGGAGAATAGCACCTCTTCTTTTCTACCAAAGGGTGAGCGGGAGAATCTATGGGAAAGCAAGTTAGGTGGCTATAGAAATGAATGCTGACAATTCTGTTATCTTGCCAAGGATAAATTCCAGCTATTTAGTTTAACCCTTTTTCTCTGGCAAGAAATAGGCATAAGCTCTTTGTAAGTCTCTTTCATATGTGAGAAGAGTGGGGAATGAGGGCACTTTCATGTATTTTTTTTTCTCATTTTCAGATGGACTGGTATGGGAAAGATAAAAGTATTGCACAAATACTGTGTTGTATATATGTGTACGTATATGTATAAAACATCATTTAATGTATGACAGATATGCTCCCTAAAAGTCAATATAATATGAAAAGGTAGGTTAATGATTAGCAAAGATTAAAAAGTGATAATACCCAGTATTAATGCAAGTATAGAAAAACAAGTACAGGATAAACACACATATGCTTTCTGCAGGATATTTTAGTTGTGTGTGTGTATGCAAGTATGTATGTATGTATACAAATGTATATGTAATCAATTCATATTCCTTCAACCTAGAAAACCCACTTTTAGTAATTTGTAAAACGAATATTTTCACAAGTTCATGAAGATATACATACAAGGTGTTCTGAAACACCTTGTAGCACTGAAACAGTCACCTTGTAGCACTTCAGTGTAGCACTGAAACAGTCAATTGGAAACCACCTAAATGTCCATCTACTACCTACTGGATAGGAGATGAATTAAATAAATTAGAACACATCCATATAAGGGAATACTATATAACTATTGAAAAGAGTAATGTACATATGTATATGTCAGAATGTACATGATATATTAAGTTTAAAAAGTCAAGATGCCACGTGAGGTAACGTACAATCCCACATTTATAACAATTTAAAGCGAATCCTTACAAAGAGAAAATGTATCAAATTTTTAAAGGTAAATACTAATACTAAACAATATCTTTCCATTAAAATATTGACAATAACATTCATTAAGGCAAGTAATGCACTGAACACAACTATATAATAATATGAATTGTGCTCATTACAGATGGAAATTGATAAAGGAATGCTCCATCTTTCTGAAAAACATTCAATATTTTTATAGATCTTTAAAGCATCCATATACTAATACACAATGTCTATATAAGCATACAATAGTAATAAAATGGTTCATAATTATAAAGCACTATTATTTTTCCAAAGCATTTTTATACCCATAATTTTCTTTCTAAATCACTCATTGTGTTTACCTAGTGCAGAAATGTTTATCATTCTTCATTTGTCAGTTTCCTTTCCTGAAATAAGGAAGATAGATGATACACTCTAGGAAAACGCTTTTGGCATTAAGGAGTTTATCTATCAAGATGCAAATGCTAAGACCTTTCAGGGAAGGACAGAGAAATACTGAAAGGAATGAGAGAAGGAACCAAAGAAATACTCCAAGCTAAGTGTATAGTTTTATGTATCACTCTACAGAATTTTTTGACATCAGTTGGACATATGTGTTTGCCTGTTTTCTTTTCCATTTATTCCCTGACATTTCTTTGGTGTGCTCTGTATGCCAGAGAACTGAACTCTGGAGTTTACCTTCCTCAGACTTCCTTGCCCACTAGGATTAGCCATGAGGAAGCACTTCAGTCAAATAAAAAAGGGGAGGAAGGGAGAAGCCAGAGTATTTCTTCCCTTTTCTCTCTGCCTTGGTCAGCACTTACAACAATGTCTGGGTCTGCTCCATGACTTACACTCCCATTGGGTGGGAACCCCTCTATGGCCCCGGTTCTCATCCATCTTTTCCCAATGTGTAATCTTGGCACCTTTGTACAATGTGGGTGGGAATGCAATTTGGTGCAGCCACTATGGAAAACAGTACAGGGTTTCTCCAAACAACTGAAAACAGAACCACCACACGATCCTTTAATCCTCCTTCTGGGTATTTATCCAAAGTACTTGATTTCAGAATCTTAAAAAGATACAGCACTGCAATGTGCATTGCAGCATTATTAACATCCAAGATGTGAAAACAACCTAAATGTCCATCGACAGGTGAATTAATAAAGGAAATTTTGTATATACATACAAAGGAATAGTATTCAGCCTTACAAAGGAATGACATTTTGCAATATGCAACAACATGGATGAATCTTGAGGCCATTATGCTAAGTGAAATAAGCTGGTCACAGAAATACAAATTCTGCATGATTCTACTTATATGACGTATCTAAAATAACCGAATTCATAGAATCAAAGATTGGAATGGTAGATTCCAGGGACTGATAAAAGGGGGAAATAAAGAGTTACTAATCAACAGGTAAAAAGTTTCAATTAAGCAGGAGAAATAAATTCTGAGACACGCTGTACAATATTGTACCTATAATCAACAATACTGTACTGGACACTTAAAATTTTATAAAGCTACAGTAACCAAAACGGTACAGTACTGTCATAGAGACAGACATATAGACCAGTGGAACAGAATAGAGCCCAAAATAAACACTTAATAGTTGAATAAGATTTTATTCTGTCAGTATACATCAGCTATTTAATCAATTTCCTGTGTTTTGATAATCAGACTAATAAAAATTTTCCCTATTTTATATATCTGCATCAACTTGTTCTGTGCTGTTAAAGGCAAAATACATATATATGCTTGAATGATGTAATTATCTTCATTCGTTAGCTAGGAGTGACTAAAAACCTACTCGGTGCTCAGCACAGTTCTAAATGCTTTATATATTTAATCATCTTTAAAATAATTATTGACATTCTAATTTAATAGATTAGGCATGAGGGCTCAGTTTAGTTGCATAACTTGCCTGAAGTCATATTGCTCGTAAGTGGCTCAAATGGAATTTCAATCAGGCAGGTATTTTCTTCCCCAAGTTTGTTGTATTTCTCCATCATGCCTAGTACACCTTGACTTTGAAAGTAAAGTGAAAAAAGTCATAACTCATACCATGAATCACAGACCTTGGAATATTAAAGGTAGAATAGGACAATCACAAAACAGCAATATACACTGTTTCAGGCACTTTACAGTTATGTTATCTTTTGCTTTAGAGATCATTGGCATACAGCTCTTTATTCCATGGACAAGTAAGGTTCAGAAAAAAAAATGCATTGGCACTTAAAAAAAAGTCAGATTTAGAAAGATAATATCCATATTCAAATGTTAAATAAATATCAAACATATATCCAAAGTGTTTCCAACTTCAAACAAATGGTCCAACTTCAGCTAAATAATTATGCCACTAATTAGAATATGCATATTGGTAATATTTAATGAACAACAAAAAAGAAGAGTATAATTATTCTAAAGTGTGATAGTTCTCCTGTAAACAATTTTTGAATATTTACTTGCTGCAGGTACTAGTGATTAAAAAAAAAAATCCCAGAGAAGTTTCACACCGAGGTGATATTTAAGGGTCTTGAAAGACAGATAAGTGGCTCACCAGATAGAAGAATAGGGAAAAGATATCCTTGCCCTAAGAAACACAATAAACACAGGGTTTAAGCAGGAAAAATATATGGTGAGCCAAAGAAGTGATGAGTAGAAACCATCCCCGTTACACACATATACACCCATCTATGTTTTTTAGAAAGCAATTTGATCTTCCTGTTTTCTGCTTTTTGTTTTTAATTAAAATATATTTGACATATAGCATTGTGGAAATTTAAGGTGTACAACATGTGGATTTGATTTTGCAATCTGATTGCCATTGCAGCGATAGGTAGCACTTTTATCACATCACATAATTTTTGTTTCTTTTTTTTTGTGGTGGGAATAATTAAGATGTAGTCTCTTAGCAAGTTTGGTAAATATAATACCCTGTTTCCCAGAAAATAAGACCTAGCCGGACAATCAGCTCTAATGTGTCTTTTGGAGCAAAAATTAATACAAGACCCAGTATTATATTATATTATATTTATTATATTATATTATATTATATTATATTATATTATATTATATTATATTATACAAGACCCGGTCTTATTTTACTATTAATTTTTGCTCCAAAAGATGCATTGGAGCTGATTGTCCGTCTTCGGTCTTATTTTCGGGGAAACAGGGTACAGTATTGCCATCTATATTCACTGTGCTGTGCATTGTATCTCCAGAACTTATTTATCTACTAGTTGCAAGTTTATACCTTTAAACATCTCTCCTATTTCCCCACACTGGTAATTACCATTTTACTCTTTGTTTTTATGAGTTTGGTTTTTTAGATTCCACCTATAAGAGATATTGTACAGACCTTCCTGTTTTCTGATCTCTTTTCCTAAATGGTCTCTTCTTTCACAGCAAAATGGACACTAAAGTATTTTTCTAAACAAACAAGTGTCTTACGTTTATTACTTTAATATAATTCATAATTATTAATATAAATATTGTTTTAATATATAATAACTCTTGAAAAGCTGTTAAAATAAGTTTATTTTGCAATATTAGTCTCTGGGGAGAAAATATTAGATATAAAAATAGAACATAAGAAGTCAGGGTATCCTGATCGAATTGTAGGGCTAGAAGGTGGGGTGGCGAAATGGATGTTTCTTAGAAGGTCATACCTGCCCTTTGATTTTATCACTTATTACAGTCGAAGGACTTTTTTCAGCCATCCCTAAATGCCAGTGCATGAATTTCTCCTCACCTCCTTTCCTTTTTCAAAAGCACTGCTAATAATATAATTCACTTTTCGTTCTTATTTGTATTATCTTCTATGACATTGATTTGTAGAGTGAATATCCAATGCCCAAGTCCTACAAAGAAACAAACAAGAAAACTTAAATAAAAATAAAATGTTGGGTACTGTGTTTTTTTTTTTTTCCTAATTGCCATAATTAAATTGTCCTTGATAAATGCAGGTGGGGAAGTTGCTGTGCATTGTCACTGGGTTTTGAATTTAGAGTTTGTCCACTACTGTAATAGAATTCAAAGATAGCGTTGGGGATCTTGATTCCATAACAAATGAGAAACCAGTATCGCCTGGAAACAGGTTACATAATTTATAATAAATCACTAAGAGGAAATGTGAATATTGAATGCCTCACAATATATCCATTTGGTGGGTCAGAGTTTAAGGAATTAAGCTGTAACTAGAGAATTTAATTAGTCTTTGAAAAGCTGCTGCTGCTTTGCCTCAGGCTCTTGCAGGTTTCTGGTTGATGATTTTCTTAATCAGTGCCCTGCTTTCCAGCCTGAGTTAAAATGGGATTATTTACCATACTAAATATTTTAAAATACAATTTTGTTGATTGTAATAGAAAAAGTGTAAAAAAATCAAAGTTTTTACTAATTCTATACCTATACTTTGATATATACCCTTACAGCTTGCTTCAATCTATGAGCGTGTATGTGTGTGTATATGCATATGTATCCATAATAGATTTAATATCACTCTTATTTGTCTGTTAACAAAATCTGGTACAATGTCATTGAGAATATTATAGAATCTCATTTGCTACACTTAAAAGGTAGTTAGAATTGTACATATTCTTAAACAATATAATTTTTTATGGCAACATCACTTACTGTTGGCTTTTTTCTTGACATCGTTGCCATGTGAAGTATATTTCAGTTGCTACATTAGATCTAGCTTGACTCTTGGTGCAGTTTTCATTATTGATCAACTGTTTGCTTATGTACTACTTTCGTAATGGCATCCCATCAGGGGATGCTTACTTGAGCAAGTTCTTCTTTTTTGCAATTGAAATCAGGCTTTCCTGACTTTACGAATCCACGGGCATCTCTAGTTAAAACAATCCATCTAAGAATGGGTTAAACTCTGATAATTTGGGTAAAGACAGGTTTGGGGGTTTTATTATTTAATTTTTTTTAAATGTTAAATCTTTTTACAACCACACTTGAGTTTTCAGTCTTAATATTCCCTTTCACAATTAGTGTTCCTTTCAAATTCTTTCCACCCTGATCATTTTCCCTTTAAAGGCATTGTTTCGGTTTCTGGTTTTCTTTGTTTTGTTTTTTTTGTTGTTTGTGTTTTTTTTTTTACTTTTTCACTTTTATAATTAGAGTATAGTAACGTACAACATATATTAGTTTCAGGTATTCGACATAATTAGTCAATTTGTATACATAGTGAAATAATCACCATAGTGATTCTAGTTAACGTTTATCACCATACATAGTTACAATTTTTCCTTTGATGAGAACTTTTAAGGTCTCTCTTAGCAACTTTCAAATATACAATACAGTATTATGAACTAGCCTAACCATGATATACATTATGTCCCTATAACATTTATTTTATAACTGGAAGTTGATACCTTTTGACCCCCTTCACACATTTCTCTGAGTCTCCCAACCCCCACCTCTGGTGACCACCAATCTGTTTTCTGTATCTATGAGCTTGGTTGGTTGCTTTCTTCTGTTTTTGTTTCTAGATTCCACTTATAAGTGAGATCACATGGTATTTGTCTCTTCTGTCTGACTTATTTCACTTAGCATAATACCCTCTAGGTTTATCCATGTTGTCACACGTGGCAAGATTTCATTCTTTTCTGATGGCTGAACAATATTCTAATATATATGTACATATCACATCTTTATCCATTCATCCATCAATAGACACTTAGGTTGTTCCCATGTCTTGGCTATTGTAAATAAGGCAGCAGTGAATATGGCAGTGCAGATATCTTTTCAAATTCATGTTTTCATTTTCTCTAGGTAAATGCCCAACAGTGGAATTTTTGAATCATATGGTAGTTCTATTTTTAATCTTTTGAGGAACTGTCATACTCTATTCCATAGTGGCTGCACCAATTTGCAATCCCACCAACAATGCACAATGGTTTTCTTTTCTCTACATCCTCTTCAACACTTGTTTTTTTGTATTTTTTATAATAGCCATTTTAACAGGTGTGAGGTGACATCTCGTTGTGGTTTTGATTTGCAGTTCCCTGATAATTAGTCACATTAAGCATTTTTTATGTATCTTTCAGCCATCTCTATGTCTTCTTTGGAAAATGTCTATTCAGATCTTCTGCCCCTTTTTAATCAGATTTTTTTCCTACTGAGTTGCATAAGGTTTTTATATAATTTATATATTAACTCATCATGAGATACATGATTTGTAAGTATTTTGTTCCATTCCGTAGGTTGCCTTTTCATTTTGTTGACTTTTGTCTTTCATTTTGCCAATGTGGTGTATTGTATTGATTAATTTGCAGATGTTGAACCATCCTTGCATCCCTGGAATAAGTCACATTTGATCATGGTTTATTGTCCTTTTAATGTATTGTTGAATTCTGTGTGCTGATATTTTGTTGAGGATTTTGTGTCTTTGTTCATCGGGCATATCGGCAGATAATTTTGTTTCCTTGTGGTTTTGGTGTCAGGATAATGCTGTCTTATAAATGAGTTTAAAAGTATATTCCCTCTTCTTTTCTTTTTTTTTTTTTTGGACGAGTTTAGTAGAATTCACCAGTGAAGCTATCTTGTCCTGGACTTTTATTCATTGGGAGGTTTTTGATTATTGATTCAATCTCCTTACTAGTAATCAGTCTGTTCAGATTTCCTATTTATTCATTATCCAGTCTTAGTAGGTTGTATGTTTCTAGGAATTTATCCATTTCTTCTAGGTTGACAAACCTGTTGGGATATAATTATTCAATAGTCTTATATTGTCCTGTGTATTTATGTGGTATCAGTTGTAAGGTTTCCTTTTTCATTTCTGATTTTATTTATTTGTGCCCCTGCTCTTTTTGTCTCGGTGAGTCTAGCTAAAGTTTTTTCAATTTTATTTATTCTTTCAAAGAACCAGCTCTAAGTTTCATAGATCTTGGTACTGTCTTTTTAGTCTCTATTTCATTTATTTCTGCTCTGATATTTTTTGTTATTTGCTTTCTTCTGCTTACAGTAGGATTCATTGTTCCTTCAGGTGTAAAGTTAAGTTGTTTGACATTTTTGTCTCTAGAGATAGGCATTTACCACTGTAAACTTGCCTCTTAGAAATGCTTTTGCTGCATCCCATATGCTTTGTATGTTATATTTCCATTTTTGTTTTTCTCAAAATATTTTTGATTTTCCCTTTGATTTCCTCTTTGACCAAGTGGTTGTTTAGGAGAATATTGTTTGATCTCCACATCTTTTGACCTGTCCTGGACAATGCTTCATGTGCACATGAGAAGAATGTGTATTCTGTTGTTCTTGGATGGAATGTTCTCTATATATCTGCTATGTCTATCTGACATAACATGTCTTTAAGGGCAATATTTCCTATTTTTGTCTAGATAATCTATTCTTTTATATAAGTGGGGTATTAAAGTCCCCTACTGTAATTGTATTGCTATGTCTCTCTTTAAGTCTGTTAATATTTGCTTTATTTATTTAGGTGCTCTTGTTTGCCTAAGGTGTAGTTGTTGATCAGCCAACATTTAGGGTTTTTTCCCAAGGAAATTGTTCCATATGTAGCTGTAGACTCAGAGTGTTCATTAGAAGAGGTGAGTTCAGATATCCCTATGTTGGCATCTTGAACCAGAACTTCTGCATTTTGTTTTTGTTTGTTTTGTTTTATTTACTCATAGAAGATATATATTTAAACCATATGCAGAAAACTCTAAATCTAAAAATATATGCAGTGAGACCATATGCAAAGGTGTAATAAATAATTGTAAGAAAATTAGTCATTTGGATGGCTGCCAAAAGAAAATTGGACAAATAATGATTGGCTCCACAGAGATATGTTATCTGTGAATTATTAAAAACAAAACTTAATACACACACACACACACACACACACACACTAATCCTGATCCCAGAAGGGGGAGATATTTTCCTTTAATTTAGGAAGGAATAAAATATTTTATTCTCATGGAAACAAAGCCAGTCCTCCCTTAACAATGAGAAAAACATAAAATTAGACATGAACTACCCTATAAGAAGGGAATTATTATTAATTAAAGGAGATCTTCAAAGCAAATGGTTCTAACAGTATTTATTTATCAAAAGTTTGTACAGTAAAATATCTATTCTCTCGTGATAAAAATGGCAAATTCACTAACTAGCAGACTAAATAGGAGTCTTGGTTAGTTAATTAATTAGGCTGGAAATGGTCTAGTAGAATAAGATTTAGTGGGACTGTACTTTTTCTCTCTATTATATGTGATAAATTTTCTATTGTATCTGAAGATATTTTTCTTGCTGTCAAATGTTGTTTAGTACATGAGCCTAGGTATTCACATCTGAAATGCAAACCTTTTTATTTTCATAAAAGTAAAGGTTTATAAAACACATGTTAGTTAAGGAACAAAATAAAGTGTAACAAAAATTAAAAAATAGTAACAGTCCATAAATTAAACTTATTTTAAATCATTTCATGTACTATCAGAAAATTAATTTAGTAGGTTTTTTATTATTTTCCCACTTGACTCAATTAGAATTTCATTCAGAGATTTATCTCCTTCAGCAAAAACTCCAGGTATAGGCATCTGAGCGCTAACATGGTAACTCAGTTATCCCATCAAAGAACAAAGCTTATTCTATCTTCCTGTTGTAACATCTTTAGTGAAGACTGCTCTACATCCATGTTCCAGAGTAAAAAAAGAAGAAAATGGAAGAAAAATGACCAGAAGATTTTTGCTCATATCTCGTTGGCAGAAATATGTCAAGTGCAAAGGAGGTTGGGATATTGCATAAAAGTAGGAAACAGAAAAGAGGGGTTGAAAAGTTGTTGTGTGAACAAACTTACAGTATCTTCCATCTCCCACCTCTTTCACTGTTGAGTAATTACATGCAAACTTTCTACTTCTATGTTTAAATGATTTCATCCTCTGCCTTGCACGGTAAGTAATCCCCAAATTATATACAAGTCGCTGCATTTAGCTTTGAAGTCCAAGATCTCTGGGTAGTCTCTCAGTTCCAGGTTTGGTTCTTTGTGATGCTTGAACTTAAAGACAAGTCGTCTTCCTCCAACAATCCCAATTTATTATTACACACAGAGAAGAAGATAGGATAATAGCAATTTTAAAAGTCTCACTCAGTAAGAGGGAAAGTGAGAAATATATGACTATTGTTAGTAGATAGCAAATATAAATTCCTGCTGGATAGGTATACTCAGGACTTCCTATCCTAGCAGAGGAAGTTAGTTACTTGACTAGATAATCTGGCAGGCCCTGGTACTTTTTTTTGGGGGGTGAATACCTGTTATCCATTTTTCTCTAAGTCCTTGGTTAATATCTGGGGAGATCTTCCTTGTATAATGTGTCAGTACATACACTCTAGGCAGGTACCGTGTAAAGTGAAAGTCAATAAAATAGAGCTCTAATAATAATTAAAAGGCATTACAAATACAGTAACCATAAATTGGAACTGTCTCGAGAAATCCAGGCACATAGTCTTTCTAGTTGATACGAGACTCTGTTTGACCCCCCACTTTCTATTGCTGTCACTTCAAGAACTCAGAAATTACTTTAAGTAGAGCTGTAGTCAGCCAAACTGGAAGCACACGTGGCAGTATCATTTCCTGGAAAATTTACCAGGCTTTTAGGACATGGGCTTCAAGGCAATTGTATGAGTAACTACATAAGCCTAGAAATTTTAACTCTTTCCTACTGGCTCCTCTGTTCAGACCAATTCCTCTCCCTTAATCTAATGGCTGCTGCTTTAGGCCCTGCAAAATAGTATGCCAGGGTGAGATTACAATGCCATTGTTCTGACTTTTACCATCAAATTCTCCTTCATTGTCACCCAAGGATGTTTGAAAAGCCCTGGGGCAACAGTTTTATGTCTTTTTGAAGTTACAGTTACAAACCTCTGCATGTGTAGGTACATTTTTGTGTTCAGAAGCAGCTGGCTTTTCTCAGCCCTGCAAGGCTTCAAATTAAGATATTCTCAGTCAATTTATATTGCAGGACACAAGCAGAGTGAGCCTCTTTTAGCATAGCTGTGCTCCCTCATGTGTCTGCTTACATACTGTCTAGCTCGACTTTGAGTGCATCTCTACGATAGTGCATTTTTGAAAGCAGCAAGATTTAATGAGCACATGCAAACATTCTGAATTTTACTTCTATCATTCACACTAATAAAAAAGCTTCAGCTGGCATATGGTTGGGGTTCCAAAGCAGGGCAATCAACCTTTTGACCAGTGTTTCGTTATTGCATTTTAAAATGCATTGGCTTTGCAGCCTGAGGTAATTAAATCTTTACTGTCTGCCCATATCATCTCACTGAGTCAATTCCATGTTTTAAGTTCTGTAATTGCAGCTCCCTTAATTCTTTTAAAATTAGATATTAGCATTCTTAGTTGCAAATAACAGAGTTTACTCTAGTACTCTAGTTAGCTTATGCAGAAAAAGACTACTTCATAGACTTTTAGGTCACTCAGGAAATTTTGGAGAAGTCCAAGTGCCAGCCTCTGAAGCTACTGTGCAGAAACAATGTCCAGTCCTATCACTGGGTTTCTTTGGTGAAAACACCATTGCCACTGTTGACCAATACTTTTACCTTTCAGGACTAAATGCCAGAAACTCTACATCAAGTACTAAATCTGCCATCACCACTGATGCCAAAAGAGCAAAGCCCCAGTTTATATAGCCAATCCCTCATTTTGCTCAGTTTTGAGTTCAGGTGTTGCTTGCATGCCAGTCAAATATCTGAACCATAGCTACAAAGACATCCAGCAACGTGAGTTATCTAACTTCAGTCTTGAGACGATGAGGGATATAGCCAAAATGGAAGGAGAGTGTTCAAAGATGCTAGGCATTCATACCTGATGACTCTCCCCTACACTATCTTAAACTAAATCTCTGGTTTTATAACCCATTTCAAAATCCTCTTGTAATTTCCGATGTTTGAAACAGAAGTCCCACTGCTGTCTTTACTCTGTAGAGGTCAAAATATAAGTTCCTGATGGTTGAAACCTAAAACCAGAGCAAACATTGTTTATTTTTTAATATTCCTCAAAACCAGCTCTTTGGAAACTATAAAGAAAATAGGAACTGGCCAGCCTTAAAAAAAAAAAAAATAGAACTGTGTTAGTAATGTAAGATGTTAACAATAGGGGAAGCTGCATGTGGGACATGCAGTAATTCTGTACTCTCTTTGCAACTTTTCTGTAAATCTGAAGTTATTCCAAATTTAAAAGTTTTCTTAACTAAAAAATGAAAAAATAGAATCAATGAGAAACACAAAGAGATTGAAATTCTCTGCAGCAAAACCACAAGCATATTTACAATGGTACATCATTGATTATTTCTATTTATCCTGAATCCATTAATTTCACATACATTTTATTTAGACATTAGCAAAGGAAGAGTTTGGTTGGTTGAATTGTATAATCTTAGTAAGCCTCAACTGTATCTAGCACATTGGTAAGTGCTCAATAAATAACTGCTGAGTGGGTGACTGAATGAATAGACGGATATGTGCATGAGGGCATAGTGCACTTTTGATGTCATAATAAAAACAAAAAACACAAACCAAATTAATGAAGAAACTTAATGGAAATATGAGTGGTCATTTGGAAGGTGTAATTCCACCTGGTACACAAAAATAATAATTTCTAAGAGAAATTCTGAAAGAAAGTATTGTCTCTTTTTCCTCTTGCTCTATAACGTAGTATATGTGTACATATATGTTTTTGAATTATGTACAAAGACAGGGAGAGGTGATAACATATGTGTATACTGTATATGTGTACTTATGTAGACACATACATACATGTTTTTACTGTTTTATTTGGATTACTATTTGTGTATAAATTTAGCTAAAAATCTTTACCTTAAATGTATTACAGGAACTAGAGCCTCAGAATTTTTTTCTTTAAAATAAGAGGATATTTTATTTTGTTAAAGGATAGATTCTAGACACACTTAACCTATATTTATTATCTAGAACTTGCTATTAAATGCACTTGTTATTTGCAGATAAAAAAAAAAGTTAGATTTCTGTCTCCTAGAACTTACATGAACTCTGGTGATTTATCAAAAGTTGACAAAAAGGGACTTCTTTCTGCTTTTGTAATGTTTTGGGTTTTAAGTTCATGACAATGGTAACTATTTTTCCTGATACACTTAAGTTTTCTTTCATTAGTTTTTTTAAGATAAGAATGAGGCAAATCATCTGGTAGCTGGGTTTTTGTTTCTACGTAGATGGTTTTTTGATAGCAAAGAAATTAAAACCTTAGTCATTTCTAATACAAATTTTGGATAAATTGCCAAAGATTTCACTGTGTATTTTTTTTTTAATACTTTGGTATTCTGAGTAGGTGGGAGACAGCGGTGCTGTTATCCATTCTGACTGCTCTCCTTGGTTGAATGTGCGCGTTGTTCGCTTCTATGAATACGGTGCCATGGATTAAGTCTTTTCCCCTCCCCACCATTTTACCAATAAAATATCTGTCAAAACTGGAGACTTTTTGATAATTGTTATATTTGTAAGAATGATAAAGCTATTTTTCCTTCAAATATAGTAAAAGGGATTTCATTTTGGCAAAACTTAGCAGATTTTTTAAATTCATATTTTTTGAATGACAGATACGTGCTAGAAACTGTTTCAAGGATAGAGATACTAACAAACACAGGCTCTAACTCCAAAAAGAACTTATGGAATGATGACATTATAATAATATGACTAATATAGATCAAACATGATGTGCCTGTCGCTGTGCTAACTGCTGTAAGACATTATTTCACTTATTTTCTATAAAAATCTTATAAGATAGATACTATTTCCCCCATTTTATAGATAAAGAAACTAAGATTCATAGAGATTAAGTCATAGAAATAGTAGTTCTCAATACATCAGACCCAGTGACCTTTTTATATAAAATTTATAATTTTTTAAATTCTGAAACAAAATTTAAAAATTTATCAATATAATTTCAAAAATCAATATAATCCAACCATTATATAAAGGAGAAATAAAAGTAGTCTAACATGTATTTTAATAAGTAAGGATAGACACAACTAGCCTAGAATACATAGCTTAATGGACACGTGCTTTCATCTGTAAATGGAATTAGCATGAATGTGACCACCTCAAATGAAGACTGATACAAATATTTTGATTTAAATAATTTGAATGGTTTTGACATCAGTAATGTAATTTTTCAAAATAGTAAACAACCCTTGGTAAGGTTCTGAACAACAACAAAAAAATTTTACTTTGATTAGTGATTTATAAACTGGTGGTTGTGCCAGGAAATTTCAGTGTCTAGTAAAACATGCAAAAGAGTAGGTGTTTTCATCTAGCGATAAGTCCCAAACTGAGCTTTTTAACCAACAGGTTTTGTGTCTTCATCCATGCCTTTGGGTCATTTCAAGTCATGTGGACAGTCCTGTAGAAAGTAGGGTGTCTAAATCCCTGACCTAGTCCACTGAATGCCAGTAGTGCCGTTCAATGTTTGTGATAACCAAAAATGTCCCAGACATTGCCAAAATGCTCTGTGTTGAAAACTCCCACCTTTAGAAATAGTGGGGCTATGATTTGCTCACTGGCATGTCAGACCTCACCTCAAATCTCATTTTATGTGTGCTACTTAGTGATTAATGGAGAGATAGTATATTGTCAGGAGTTCTTAAGTAAATTCCGTACCATGAGCCTATTTGGCAATCTGGTGAAGACTATGAATCCTTTTTCAAAATTGTAGTTTTCAAATGCATAAAATAAAATACATAAAATTGAAAATAAGATAAATTAGGTCAATTTAGTTTTAGTACGGTAAAGGTAGTTATAAGTAATATGTCATGTTTCATAGCACTTGTAATTTTATATGTAAATATCTGTGGTTTTATTGGTGACAAAAATCTTACAGGTACTGATAATACCGCTGTGGTGTGTTGCCTATATTCATAACTGAAGGAAACTAAAGAGGAAGTGTTTTATTATTATTATTTTTAATCCAACCTCAGAGATGCTCAGAACTCATTCACTAACCTCAGGTTAAAGACCAGAGTATATAAGTGAATGCATGTACAGAGTAAATTGGGAGGTCAGGGTTGATCAAATTAACTGGCTCAAAAAGCTGTAGAAAAAGTTATGAAGAGCAGGTGATTAGTTGATTCTTAAGGAATGGTTAGCAGGCAGAAAAGCATAAGGAAGAATATATACAAAAGTCATAGGGTCAGGAAAGACCATATATGTGTGGGTAATACTAAGAAGTTTGCTTCAGCAAGAGAGGGGGGGAGAACCTGAAAATAAGGGATGGACTAAAATGTGCAACTTCTCCTAAAAACCAGAAGAATTTTGTCCTCATTTTACTGGATTTAACAATATATGTGTATGCGTACTGGGAATTTTAGTTTATCAAGTAGACTATGTGACATCCACTTTCTCAACACCTGTTGCAGTAAAATTGGCTTCATATTTATGGTGCAGAATTTTCCTAGCATGGATCTGTTGTTGTAGATAACTGTTGTGAATAAGAAATATTTCATAGAGAAAATATTCCAAAGTTTTCTGACCCAAACTTGCTTATATCTAGTTCAGTTAAAGGAAATAGGGGGAATAAGGTATGATTTTCTCTGATTAACATTATTTAACTAATACAACTTTTCTTCAATATCCCTGATACCTGCAACATCCCATGGATGAAATGGGTCAGTGGGAAGTCTCATTTCTTATGGGATATACTATGCCTTTCTGGATTAGACTTAAAATAAGTTGTTAACATCAAATGCCACTTAGAGCAGTTGTCAGTGGTTGTTAACTTATCCACATTTATTTTCAGTGAGTGCCATAATTCTACAGATCGAATCAAAGTCAGAGTGTGGGATGAAGATGATGACATTAAATCCAGAGTCAAGCAACATTTCAAAAAGGAGTCAGATGATTTTCTGGGACAAACGATCGTGGAAGTGAGGACCCTGAGTGGAGAAATGGATGTCTGGTACAACTTAGGTGACTATCTGAAAAGCAATTAAATAAAATTCCAGAATATCTGTGGCATGTATTACATGCCCATATAAATAAAAATAACCAATGCCTTTCTAGAAAATGCTGTAGGACTTTAAGCAGTTTAGTCTCACTGGAAACTAAAGGTAATAATTATTTATTCAAATTCAGCATTATTGAAAGACATTGGTAAATTTGAGATGAAAAGAGAAAAGTCTTTCACAGAATCAACTGGGTGTCTTTTAGAAGAAAAATATCCCATTCTTAATTTTTAAATCATAAAATGTAGATCCAGAAATCTTTGCCAAATGTATCGAAAACAATCAACCTATGACTTAATACTGTTTGACTTATTTCCTTTGAGTCCCTTAATGAATTTTGGCAAAAAAGAAAATGTGTGTTTTGGATATCTTTCAAATGGTGATATGAATTTGGCTTTAGCTGTCAAAGCCAAGTATATGTGTGGATTTACTCGTATGTTTACTCTAATTATGAGAATATGTTTAATTGGCATGATTTTTAAATGAAATTTTAATATGGAACCAAAAATTAAATAAATATAAGTCTCAATTTGACTTTTACTAGAATTGAATCATAACCTACGCTCTGCAGTGATGATTGAATAATAGTGAAAATATATGGATAACCTCAGTTTCTGTAAGGATATGATCCAAATTTTCTTAATCTTATCATCTGAAATGTTTTAATTAAATTTGTAAGGGCTGGTTGTGAATCAAAGAAGGGTTTACATAGTTCCAAGATTACAAAGCCATTTAGGATATCAGTATATTTTAGCAAATTAAAGAGTGCTTTTGGGGTTTTAAAAACCTACATACTTCAAGTAATGTAATATTTGACAAAGTAAAAGGAATAAGGTCACATAGAATTAATGAAACTCTAAATTACATAATAATTTAAAGAAGGAGAGATATATAACTTATCTGAACACAAAATTCAAGCTAGACTAAGAACTCGTTATCAAAAAACATTTTATTTTAAAGAAGTCTTCCTTAAAGAGAATTGCTGCATCTATATTATTGGCATGCAACTTTTACCTCAGTTATAATGATTATCTTCCCATATCTTGTTTATGCTATTAAATAGCTTTATATATGAAAATAAAGATGTTAGGCAAGGGTAAATAAACTTCAGGCCATTAATTCTGTCATACTCACAAATTGTGTTTTAATTAAAGTAGTTTGCCTATACATAGACTTTTTTTCTATAATAATAAGTTAGCATTTGAGGCAGTGAGGATTCATAATAGAAATTTTTCCAATTGTTTTTTTGACAAAACATACATGGGTGTAGTGTTCAGTTTGCCAGTGTGCTGTTAGTAAAATCAGCTACCCAGCTGTCATGCTGAAGCTGCCCTTCATTCTACGGAGAGGAAAACAGGATGCAACACGACATGGAAGCCTTTGCCTGCTCACTCGCAGTTTGTACTTAAGTACCCTCATTGCTGGTGTTTAACCTTTTAAAATAGAGAGAAAGGGAGGAATGGAGGACAAGTTTTAGCTGTGTGTAAAATCTTTCAGTGGTTTCCATCCACATAAGTACCATGTTTTCATTCTTTGTACAATGTTCCTCCTTCCTCATCACTTAGAATTCATCCCAGCATGCACCAGAGGATTTGGCCAGAAGCCCTAGGCATCCAAGCAGACCTGTGTCCCCTGAACCAATTGAGATGATGATACTTAAAATCAAAGAACCAGTAATGCTACCCTGGGGCTCTGAAAAGAAATCTATGACAAAAAGTTCCTAGGACATTCATGCAATTTCTCTTGGCCCCAGCACAGAACTTTAATATTTGTTGAGAATCAACTCTTACCCAGTCATTAAGTGAAACTCTCATGATCCTACAAGTCCTGAGGGAAGAATTTTCATAGCATTAAATATTAACAATAAAACGTCAGCAGACGTTTCATACAAAGAAAGTAGACTTCATGATTTACACTATCACATATGGCTAAAAATACATTTATACGTAGAGGGTCAGTTAAAGAAATCTTTACCACTGACTTTGTGTAAATTTGTGAAATGGGTCAGCTTGCCTCTTTATGTTTCTTCTGGGATGTGAGTGTCAAATGTAGGTCCACGGCTTACATTCATACTCTAAGAATTTTGTGACTATGCTTTTATTTCTCAAAGCTACTGATCAGTTCATATTGAACACTTGTGTACATGCCCACACACATATTATTTAACTGAATTAACTGCATATTAATTCCATTCAAATAAACAGTTAATCCCGCACTCATGAGTAAACAGAGACTGTAGGTCTTTATGAGTCACTAACAAAGAAAATGATTAATAACTTTATTTTTATAGCCAGAGCTTTGACTCATATTTTCAAGCACAAAAAGAAAGAAAAGGGGAATCTTTTAGGTAAAATGCTTTCCTGGTTAATTTTATCTTTAAGTTATATTTCTTTTAATTGCCCGAATAATTTAATTTCATTGTATAAACTAATCCAGTGCACAGAAATTTATATCAGAATGGCAGGGTCTTCTGATTAAGCTTTTCTGTATGAAGTATCTATAATGTGGTTTGATAGTCTCAAGGACACAATAGGCACATTATTTCAAATTGTGTTTACCAGACTCATTATGGCTAGATAATAATCAAACCTGATCTAGAAAAAAATGGCTTTTAGCAATGTAAGCAAGCCTCTTCTCAAGCTTTTGAGAAATTGTATGAGAAAGATGGTATTGTCAAAAATGACAGACCACTTTTTGCTTTCTCAGAGAAACGCACAGATAAGTCAGCTGTGTCTGGAGCCATTCGATTGAAAATCAATGTGGAAATAAAAGGAGAGGAGAAGGTTGCTCCGTATCATATACAATATACATGTTTACATGAGGTAAGTAAATTTAATTGTATTAATAATAATAATAATAAAACTTAGAATTTGGTCTTGATTATGGATCATACAACAAAATATTTGACTTACAAATACAGTTCAATTAGGTTTGTGGAGTTGTTCCTGGAGTTCTTATTCTATACTAAAGGGGTAATGAGCCAGGGTATCACACAGCCTAAGAATTGACCCCGGAAGAGAGGGCAGGTGTCCTCTACAGATATTAAGAAACAAGGCAATAAGACAATGATGAATAAGTAGACCAAATGAAATTATCATTTTTCCAAGGAGGGCAAAGAATATTAAAAAGCATTCATTGAAGAAATGTCATGGCAAATATTGAGGAACCATTAACAATATAGTACTTTCATAATGTAGGAGAGGATCCAAATCATGATTGTTTTTGAGAATTCTGAGTTAGTGTTCAGGTTTTAGTGAAGATTTAATTAGAAATATCGTTTACAACTAGAAATATGGAATTATTGATGTTGTATCAATGGCTTTTGGGAACCAATGGAATACACA
The DNA here is from genome assembly GCF_004115265.2 of Rhinolophus ferrumequinum. Taxonomy (NCBI): domain Eukaryota; kingdom Metazoa; phylum Chordata; class Mammalia; order Chiroptera; family Rhinolophidae; genus Rhinolophus; species Rhinolophus ferrumequinum. The sequence goes on along the minus strand of NC_046289.1, from coordinate 54,111,570 downwards.
GTAATTTTTTTCTTCCTTTTTCTGAGTACAACAAAGGCTTCATGCATATTGAAGCCTTCTCCATTTTAACTACCTTTTCACACATATCTGGGGATGAAGAGTGTCAGAATGTAGTTACCCACTCCTCGTATTAAAGAATATACCCACACAAAAGTAGGGCCTGGCTGGCTTAGAGAGGTAGAGGCCACCAATTTTGAATCTAAAGGGCAGAATCACCAGTCCCCTTTTGTCTGCGTGTCTATGCCTCAGCGTAGATACACAGACAAATCATCTTGAGCTTCCATTGAATACTTTGCATCGAAGAACTTAAAGGAGTTTCCAGAACCTTTCTCTGATACAAGTGTCCGTTACGTCATGTATCAAAAAATATGAGGCGAAGCTGAGGAATGCACCTTTCCCTGTGTTCAAAGAGAAAATACCTAACACAGAAAAAGATAGTTGAGAGAATCTTTGCATATTATTTTTCCTAAATGTATTAATATCTATGAAAGTTTATATGTGTCATTATTTGCACTCCATTTTACTAAAGAAGGAATGAGGAATAGTCTTTCAGTCTTTTGCACATTACACAGTAATTAAATAAAGGACCTAAGCTTAATTTTCTGACTACAATCTGTCCAGTGTTATCATTCCTTCAAGAAAGGTTAAGTTTTCAGAGCCATTAATGGGACTCCCTTGAACTGGCAGGATGGGGAGCCAACTCTGGCCTTACAGTGTGGGCAACTGCGATTTGGGATCAGGGAAATAACACCATGTGTCCCCAAAAATAAGACCTAGCCGGACCATCAGCTCTAATGCGTCTTTTGGAGCAAAAATTAATATAAGTCCCAGTCTTCTTTTATTATAAGACCCGGTCTTATGATATGATATGATATGATATGATATGATATGATATGATATGATACTGGGTCTTATATTAATTTTTGCTCCAAAAGACGCATTAAAGCTGATGGTCTGGCTAGGTCTTATTTTTGGGAAAACACGGCATTATGCTTTGTTTTTCAGTCTTTTCTGCTGGCCCAAGAACCAAAAAGAACTGAAATGCAAGAAAGTGTCTTTCATTGACCCAGGCTGCATACATGCAGCAGTTTCTAAACTTATTAGAAGCAAACAAGAAATTGTACATAGTGAGTTATTCCATTACAAAATTCTCAAACATTCATTTTCAACCTCAATTCATTGTTTTGAAGCCAAAGCCTTTGGTATCATTTACATACTTAAAAGATGTAGTAACATAGCCAAAATCAGATTATTCATCCAGGGCTCTAGAATTGACTCAGAGCCCATGAATGTGAAATACGTTCTAGCATTTACAAATGTTTACATACAAAAACTTTCACTTCCTTCAAAAATGATTTGGTATGTATGAAACATTTGAATCATTGATTCTGTATAGAACCAGGGAGAAATAAAGTCAAAATTTGCCTAAAGATGAGGTTAGTTAGAATGAAAATCCAAGCTATTCCTACTGCTTATAGATGCTGATGAAACATTAGATGCAATTACAAAGCAAGTGTAATTTACTGAAAGTTACAGTTAAATATTTCCGGCCTATTCTAAGGAATTACTGAACAATTGAAAACCACTTACTTTTAGAATCTGTTCCATTACTTGACTGAAGTGAAATCTAATGGTGCAGTGAAAATCCCAGAGGTCAAAGGGGATGAAGCCTGGAAGGTTTTCTTTGATGATGCTTCCCAAGAAATAGTCGATGAATTTGCCATGCGCTATGGGATTGAATCCATTTATCAAGCAATGACGTAAGTACTATAAAACATCTGTGTTCAAAAATCTCTGTTGAAATCTGAAGGAAAAGAGTGTCCATCTCCCTTCTAATACAAATGAAATTTGGTTAAAAAGACAATTGTATTTTAATATGCCAGTTAGATGCTGGCTACCCTCTCTTGCATCTACCTATAAAATATTAAAGATTTGGTAATTCACTACCACTATCTTCCCAGCCCTTAGTGTGTTCTCAAGGTGAGGTCCCTTGACTAGCAACATTAACAGTACCTGGGAATTTAGAAATGCAAATTCTCCAGCCTACCCTAGACCTACTAAATCAGAAACTCTGAGGGTGAGGCTCAATGATCTGTGTTTTAACAAGCCCTACAGGTAATTCTCACATACTCTAAAGTTTGAGAACCAATGCCTTATGCGATATCTTAGGAAACTAAAGCCTGATGATGAAGTGCATTGTCCAAAGTTACAAAGCCTATTAATGTCAGGGACATATCTAGAGCCATTACATTCTCTTGACTCTAACATTACACTATATCATTCCTTCCTATATTTATATCATTGCTGCTAACTCAGTAAAACCAAGATTTACTGAGTACCCATAGAATCCAAACACTACAGTAAATATAATTCTACAGAAGTGACTCAACAAACACATAACAATTACTGAGGAGTTTAAGGATTTAGAATGGGATTATTTGTCTATAGTTTACCTTTTGAAACCTGATCTAAGATTCTAAGTGCACTTTTTCATATATATGCCACGTATAATATGTAACCAATAATGTACATACTGGGTCTTATACCGTATTTCCCCAAAAATAAGACCAGATCTTATGTTAATTTTTGCTCCAAAAGACACATTAGGGCATTTTTTCAGGGGATATCTTATTTTTTCATGTACAAAAATCTATATTTATTCAAATACAGTCATGTCATCTTCTGGAACATTGTCATAATGTACTAAATGTGTCCGTCTGGCTGACGATCTTAACTGGGGCTTATTTTCAGGGTAGGTCTTATTTTTGGGGAAACATGGTATATTAGAAGAGAGTTCTTTCATATTAATGATCAAATGATGTTTTCAAATGAACCAAATAGATACTGGCCCAGATAATCAGTCATTTTCAACCATCTTAATGATGTATGTGTATTGCACCAAAATCAGTGCTCTTCTTCAAAGTTTAATGTTCATAGCATTTGATCACCAATCATAATTCTGGAACAGCATATGTAAAAATTAATTTCTTTAAATGTTTTGATGAAGTATGTGTACTTTTTTCACTTTACAAAATGTTCTACTGTTAAATAATAAAGATGTATAGATTCTTAGACATGAAAAGAAGGTTAGAAGTCACCAAATTGAACCTCCCTCCAAATCAGGAAACCCTGTTATTGCATCCTGACTGGTGGGCCTCTTCCTTCTGCTTTCTTACATCCAGTAACAGGGAGCTCACTCCTTTAGAGATACCTGTTTGTAATTGAGTAGCTAAAATGGAGTCTGTAACTTTGCCATCTGCTGCATCCCTTGTCAATGGCTATAATAATTCAGCAGAATACCTAGTAAAAAATTGTACAATTAAAATGGAACTATTAACAGTCTAAAGTAAACAAAGTATTCTGACAAAAGAGATGTGTAAAAAGCACAAAAACAAATAATACCTTCTGGAAAGAATCCCGGCAAAGGAAGGATCACGTTAGATTTATTGCAAATATCTCTGTGAGCTGATTCAGATTTCTTAATTTTCATGTTTTTTATATTCTGAACACAATCACGTTAATATGAAAAAATGGTAAAGGTCTGATAGTTTAAAAGAGGAGAGTCATCCCTCCTTCATTTTATCACTTATATTTTTCTCTTATCTTTTCACCTATGTAAACAGCAACAATAAAACAGTGTTTTTGGATACTTATTGGTATCAAATGACCTGCAGGTGAATTTGGTCCTATCATATTTATAATACTCAATTTTGACAAAGTCCCTCCTCACACTACAAATTAGTCTAAAGCAGGGGGTTGGCAATTTTTTTTTTTCTGTAAAGGGCCAGATAATAAATATTTCAGTCTGTGTTTCCTGTGATCTCTGTCACAACAGCTCAACTCTGCACGCCTAGTGCAAAAGCAGCTGTAGTTATCAAGTAAACAAATGGGCATGGCCATTGTTCTGATAAAACTTTATTTTAAAAACAAAAACTATGGACTGGGCTTGGTTCTGGACCCCAGATTGTCAACTGCTGGTTTAAAGAGTGAAAGCAGGACAGGTAGGCCTCAGGAAAAAGAATGCCTTATTTTTGTGTGTGTGATAAATTGACAATTGCGTTTTGATAACAATATGTGGCAGATTCTGTCTACTTGTGGTTACACTTTTGATTTGATATTGATATTTTTGTTTAATCAACGTTTCTTTTAGCATTAAGTGTGCCAAGATGTCCCTAACATTTCCCTCACCTTGACCAAACTTTAGACAGGCATCTTTCTAACTCAAAGCCCCAGATCTCCTTCTCACTTTCATCCTCACAGAATCCAGAGGCCTCTAACCTTCCTTTTCTTAGAGCACTTACTTTAAAAAGCTTATGACTGTAAATTCTTTCTCTGACCTTTTGAGATGTAAACCTTTTAAAAGACACCTGTCAGTTTTACAACCCAGGACTGGCTTTCTCAAGAACCTGGGCGAGCGTTTTGAAGGTAATCATCAAGGAAGGTGAGCCCCTGTCTCTCAGTGTCTGTGGGAGGATAGAAGCCTAACGGGTCCCAGGGGCCTAGCTCCAAGGTGTAATACTACCTCCGGTCCAGAGGATAAGAGAAAGTGATTTTTTTAATTTAGGTAAGGCCCATTAGCAAACGCCAGTGACTAGGATTCTACCCACACCAACTCTTAAAAACTTTCCGCTCCATTCCGCACTTCAAGTTTTAAAACCTTTTGCATCTTTCATTTCAGTAGAGTTGAGTTCAGACTGAGTTCTGGTTTATTTTTCTTATAGCATAGCCTTGAATAAAAATTTCCTTTGCTAACTTTGTCCACTGCAATTTTTGCTTTAATGGTACAAACTTTACCACCTCATCAGAAAAAAAAAATGCTATTTTTTGACAATCTATAATTTTTTTAATAATTTCTTTTGTATTTCAATTATAGTTATATAAAATATTATATTGGTTTTAGGTGTACAAACTAGAATTAGACATTTATATAACTTAAGACGTGATTATGCTAATAAGTCTACTACCCATGTGACAAGATACATAGTTATTATTATTGACTATATTCCCTGTGCTGTACCTTATCCCCATGACTATTTTTATAACTGCCAATTTGTACTTCCTAATCCATTCCCCTTTTTCAACCATCTACCCAACCCGCTCCCATCTGACAACCATCAATTTGTTCTCTATCTATGAGCTTGTTTCTATTTTGTTTGTTTATTTATTTTCTTCTTTAGATTCCACATATGAGAGAAATCATATGATATTTGTCTTTCTCTGCCTTATTTCACTTAGCATAATACCGTTTAGGTCCATCTATGTTGTTGCAAATGGCACTATTTCATTCTTTTATATGGCCGAGTAGTCTTCCATTGTTTATATGTACCATATTTTTATACATTCATCTATCGATAGACACTTACGTTTCTTCCATATCTTGACTGTAAATACTGCAATAAACATAGAAGTGCATATATCTTTTTGAATTGGTGTTTTGAGTTTCTTTGAATAAATACCCAGAAGTGGAATTGCTGGGTCAGATGGTAATTATATTTTTAATTTTTTGAGAAACCTCTATACTGTATTCCATAACGGCTGCACCAATTTACAATCCCACCAACAGTTCATAAGGTACTATTTTTCTTCACATCCTCGGCAACACTCATTGTTTGTCGATTTATTGATTATAGCACCTCACACCTGTTAAAATGATTGTCTCTTTGTCCTTTTCAATTTGCTTTTCCCTGATGATTAGTGATGTTGAGCATCTTTTTATATGTCTATTGACCATCTGTATGTCCTCTTTGGGGAAATATCTATTCAGGTCCTCTGCCCATTTTTTCATTTGATTGTTTGTTTTTTTGGTTGAGTTGTGTGAGTTCCTTATAATTTTGGATATTAACTCCTTATAAGATGTATCATTGGCGAATATCTTCTCCCATTCAGTAGGCTGTCGTTTCATTTTGTTGATGGTTTCCCTCACTGTGCAAAACTTTTTAGTTTTATCTCATTTATTTATTTCTTCTTTTGTTTCCTTTGCCCAAGGAGACATACAAAAAAAAATTACTAAGAGCAATTTGATAATTTGATAACTCTTAAAAATGTTTGCCATCAACATAGATATGATCCCTTCATTTACTATTCATTGGTGATCATTAATGGTTGAAAATTAATTGTTTTTATATAAAAATATACATTTTATAGTTATACAATAAGATTATAATTATATGTATAATCATTTATAAGAGAGATAATAAAATGAGTTACTTAGAGGGGCACTTGAATTCTGTTCAAAGATTTACAAATTGAAATCTTGAATTGAGACGTCACATCATGTATTACTGCTTTATAAGAAGATCTGAGTGCCTGATAGAAACTTAACACATATTTGTAATTGAATGCATCAAAATCAAAATTTATTATTCAGAATCGCATTTATTCTCAACTTCACCTGGCATATCTCTTCATGTCAGACATTTTCAGATGTCAAAAGCAAGCAAAGCGGAACTGAGCAGCTTAATTAAATGGATGTATGTGTTTTACCATTTATGTTGCATTTAAGTGTTTTAGAGCCTATCATATTGATTGGTCATTTCTAATAATTTGGAGAGGTTTCAAAGTACTGACATTCTTTTGTTCAGTGTTGAACTTTCAGATCTGTTTTTGACCATATTTTCCAAATGATACTTTTGTAACTGAACTGTAACTTGAGTCGTAACCTATTGTTGGCCAATGAGTTACTCATCAAAAAAAAAAAAAAAAAGAAAGAAAGAAAGAAAAAGAAAGAAAGAAAAAAAAAAAAAGAGTTGACGAATAACCAACCATATCTTTACATTTAAACTGGTTTCCTATTGAATCAACATTTTTCTGTTGTTTTGAAAACTTGCTTCAGAAGACCAAAAACCATAACAAGACAACCAACCAACAACAGCACATGACTAGATATGGCAAGCTTCTCTCAGGTGTATTTTCTCTTAATTTTTAAAAACAAAATATTGGAGAACTTAGCCTTAAGAAAGAAATAAATGCCCTGCCTGTGTAGTAATGACACTTAGAAGTTTGAGAAAGAACAAAACTGCTTAATTCTTGTGGATTTTCCTAATCATCATTTGATTCGAAAAATAAATCAAATATCAGTTTTGATGTTTAAAGTCCCCTTATGCTTAGCCAAATCCCCAGGTACCTTCGTAACCTTCCTCTTTTATTAGGAATACTCCCATTTCTTTGAAGATAGATTTGGAGCAGAAATAAATCAAGGGAAAGTGTCTATTAAGTCAGAGAACCTGCTTGCAAATTGTTAAATTTTCCTCTAGTGTATTTTTCATCATAAAAAGGAGGCTGAATCTGCTTTGCTGGTAAATAACCTATACATTAATACTAAACTTCCCAGTCCTCCAAGGTATCTCCTACTTACTGTAAATGCTCTCTCCTTTTACCACAGAGCATCTTCTGTGGTAAATTGTGTGGGCACAATTTATTGGCCCCATTTATTGCATAAAAATGTGTCCTTTGTTTTGGAACATTCATGAGAAGGAGAAAAGGGATAACAGTTTTCATATTTGGACAAGCGATTGATCAAGGACCTGGGGAATTTGTCTTCCAATGGCAAACAGAGCCATGTATCTAAAATAAAAGCAGTTTTCCAGTTTATGACAGTTGGAATGAAAACATGTTCCCCTTTCAAAGGAGCACGCGATTCTACATACCGTGTTTCCCCAAAAATAAGACCTGATCTTATATTAATTTTTGCTCCAAAAGACACACTAGGGCTTATGTTCAGGGGATGTCATCCTGAACAATCATGCTAGGGCTTATTTTCTGGTTAGGTCTTATTTTGGGGGAAACACGGTATTTAGCATCATGAGGTCGGGCATAAAACCTGTTTCCATCATGAGAATTTGAGAGTTCTTGATGCATTTCATTTATTTATACAAACATTTATGTTCTTGATAAGGTTCTGACAGACGAACTCTTCGCCCCTTATCATATGCATGGAATTTCATGTCAAGCATTAAGGATTAAATCATCTTCTGGAAGTGATTTGTGTCAAACAAATATGTTTTAACTGAGTATTTAATGAGTTTTGCATTTATTGTAAAATGAAGCCCACGGTGTCTCACAAACCTGAGAGTATGTTAGACTATTGAGTCATGCCTCTGTAATACCAAATGAGAGAAAAGCATTAGGTCAGTGCTTTGTGCTTTGGCATGCTTAACAAACATCCTGTACTTTGGCCCTGGCCATCTTAACTTAATTCACATTTGAACCAGAACTGTTGGGATATAGTTTACTTTAAAACCACTAGTCTATTTTAGCCTCTTAAGCCATGAACCTGCTTTCTAAGGAGAGTGCTGCTCAACTGAATCATTCATTCCTTTTGGAAATATTGATTGAATGCCTGTCATGTGCCAGGAAGTTTTCTAGACAGTGAGGATACATCAGGGAACAAGAAGCCAAGGTGCAGTCTCTCGTGGAGCCCACATTTCAGAAGATGTAACTGATTTATTCCATAGACACCTTTTAATAATCTAAGTAAGAGGAAGTATACAGGACAACAGAGATACATCAATGAAAGATAGCTCTTTTCCCCAGTGAGCTCATTACCTAGGGGTAACAGGGAAAAGAAATTAAATAATAACAAGACAGTATAATGGAAGTATGCATAGGTGCTATAAAAGCATAAAGCCAGTGATGTAGGAATATTTCTCTGTGAGTCCCCAAATGATGTAGGGTATTTTTCAGTGAGTGAGTGCCCGGATCGTGTCTCATGAGACCAAAGAATGGAAACATGGATGCAGGAAAGGCAAAGAGTTTTAAAAAGAGGATAGTTTATTAAAAGCAAAGGGCCAGAGCTCCCGAGCGGGAGGGGGTCCCAATGGGGGTGCCCAGGGACTGAGGCAAAAGTTCTTGCTTTTATACTTTCCCTTGCCTGCTCGGGGAAGAAGGCTGGAGCCTTCTAATGGAATTCATCTATCAGGTTTGTCCTGTTTGTACATCCTGAAGGGATTAACAAATCCATCCTTATCTATTAGATCCTAAAGGGATTAACGAACACATCCCTCAGATCTCTTCCTTTGTCCGGCTAAAAGTGATTTATGAGAATTTATGAGATAATTTATTAACCTCAAGGTGCTTCTCATATCTGTGTCCTGGAGTGAAGGAGACATTCCAGAACCTGGAGTTTCAGGATATGGCTGCCTTTTGCTTATTCCACCAGGGACCTTCCTGTTTCCCTAACGACATGCTAACTAACCTGTCTCACTAAGACCAAATGTCAGAACAGATGAGGTGTCAGAGAAAGCTAATGGGCAGCTTGAAGATCCCATCCTTACTTGCTCTTCAACTTCCATTATTTCTCTAAACCTTATGCATTTCATTACTTTCCTGCCCGGCTCCACTGTCCTCACAAACCTCCGTAATTGATCTCAAGCTATCCATGGTATCTATGAAAAGCTGTGAAACTTTTGGCCGAAGAAGAAGTGATCCATAAATGTCAGAGTCTTTCTTTAGTAGCAAGAATGAATAAAATATTTCCTTATCACTGAAATGCATGCTAATCTGATTGCCAGGAACAAATGTGATAAATGTCCTTTTAGTGTATTTCAGAAATACAGATAATCTTTCCTTTCATCTATTTCTCTGAAAGCCTTCTGAGGATCTAAGAATCTTTGTCTCTTTGGTGCTTCTTTCCAATCACCCTGCTCTTATTTTCATGAAAAAATAATTGATTTTTAAATCCTTTGCATCAAAAGCATTTCCATCCCTTGAAAACCACAAGATGGCTGTGATTCGGTACAATTATCCATGAAAAGGCAGGTGAGTTAGATGATTTTTTCCCCCATTAAGATGCTTACAAAACAATAGCATGTGAGTTGAATCCAGATGTGTAATTTGAGGTACACGACTTCCCAATATTTTGCCAGTAATATTCTGAGAACTACTGGTTGAGAGTGTTGTAGCAGTTGCTTCAGCTGGAAACATGCCAGTAACTATCTCATTACTGGCAATTTAAGCATCATCTTTTTGGAATTCGTTACTCCAACTTTTGCCATGGAACTGAAATTCCATTTGCTAAATTGGTCTGACACTAACCCCATTTTCTCGCAAGAGCAAAGTCAAGTGATTTTAACATCACTAACTAATTGTTTTTAATCAAGTCTTTGCAGGGAAATGTTAAGCATTTCCAGAAATTACAGTAACCACTTTCTGACCTTTTTTATTTGAAGGTGTACTCTTTGAAGGGGTCATTTGCTGCAGCCATTCTAAATTGTTACTTGTAATTTTAATTCCATTTCCCTTCTTCCCCTTAGAATAATTTAAGCAGTATTGGAACTGCAGCATTTAAAAGGAAGTGATTTTCAAGGAGATGGTTAGAAACAAGAAAGTTGGCGTTGGTAGTAACTTCACATAAAGAAAGGGCATACAAACTCAGGGGCAGACAGACACTTTGCCAAATTGAAGACTATGTAGAAGCCTGTTAGCTGAAAACTATCAAAAAACAAAAGATGCTTTAGGATGACTCCCTTGTCCTCTGCTTTCTCTACTAACCATGGGCATCGATAGAATTAAATGTTGATAGTAGGAAGAAGTAATGTGCATGACTGGACACGGTGTGCTATCTGTGTTCAGAGATGCATGGCATGTAGAGCTTGTAAGGATTAGACCTTCATTTTACAGATGGAGAAACTGAATCTAGGAGTGAGGAAGTTACTTTTCTAAGGTCACAGAGCAGGACTAGGATTAGAATGAATCATTTCTAAGCCGTGGTACCTATAACTCTATTCACCTTCCAGAATCCCTCTATTGTCCATCCCACATACAAAAAGGAAAGTAATATGCTGACCATTTCTTCGCTTTTCAAGAAGTCTGTCCTCTAACCATGATTAATACTTTCCCTCTTTGAAATGTCTTTTGTTTTTCTCTTTTCCCCCCTTCAATTATCTAAGAAACGTGTACTTTGATGCATACTACTACCTTTATTGTACCAACTGCCTAATTACTTATCATTAAGGGTTAAAAGTGAACATGAAAGGCAAGTTTGATGTAGACTTTTTTTTGGTACCAAAAAGTACTGTCTTTAACTTACCATGTTCCTACTCACAGTTTCTAGAAACGTCAGGTATTTTTACCAACCAGAGAGAAGATTATACTCATCATAGTGACCTGGAAATCCTGTTTCTGAGTTTTAGTGTTTTGTTTATTTTCAATTAATAGCAAATGCTTCAATTTTTATGCATATCTTTATTTTTTTAATTATAGTTGACACACAATATCGTATTAATTCCAGGTGTACAACATAGTGATTAGACAGTTATATAACTTTTGAAGTAATCACCGTAAGTCTAGTACCCGTCTGGCACCATCTATAGTTTTCACAACATTATTGACTATATTCCCTATGCTGTGCATTACATCTCCATGACTGTTTTTATAACTGGCTATTTGTATTTCTTAATCTCTTTCATCTTTTTCACCTATCCCCCAACCCCTTCTCATCTGGCAACCATCAGTTTTAGATACCACATATAAATGAAATCATATGGTGTTTGTCTTTGTCTGACTTATTTTAGTTAGTATAGTGCCCTCAAGGTTCATCCATGTTGTACCAAATGGCAAGATTTCATTTTTTATGGCTGAGTAATATTCCATTCTCTATATGTCCCACATCTTCTTTATCCATTTGTCTATCCGTGTAGACCTAGATTGCTTCCATATTTTGGCTGCTGTAAATAATGCTGCAATGAACATAGGGGTGCATATATCTTTTTCAATTAGAGTTTTCATTTTCTTCAGATAAATACTCAGAAGTGAAATTCCTGGGTCATACAGTAGTTCTAATTTTAATTTTTTGAGGAACCTCCATACTGTTTTCCATAGTGGCTTCACCAATTTACAATTCCTCCAACAGTGCATAAGGGTTCTATTTTCTCCACATCCTCAGCAACACTTGTTTGTTGACTTTTTGATAATATCAAATGTTTGAACTTTTAGTCGTGGTATTCCAAATGATAGTTGAACTTCCCAGTCACTAGTTCTGGGGAGAACATTTTAATATAAGTTCTAAGAGATGACAACTACTTCCCAAGTATTGTGTCTTTAGTCTTTAGTTATATTGAGATGCATGCAACATATCTGACCAAGTTTAGGAGGCTCATATTTGTAACTTTGATCGACATATGTAGTTGTTGGTTTTTCAAATAATAAAAATTTTGTTACTTACAATTTTAATCAGCTTACAAGAAAAACACCATAGCAATGCTAATTTGATACTGAAACTGATGTAAAAGTCTAATGGTAAGAAAAGTAGCCTTAGGTGAAATACTGGATTTGATGTTCACATCTTCACCATTCTCATTCCTGCATTTTGTCTTAGGAAGTTATGAACCAAGATCATTCCATTAATGTCTTTAAAAATAATTTTTGGTATATTTAGTGAAATCAAACTGATATCTATTTCATAGTGATTTTATAGTATTTTTTTGCTTGTACTTATTAAACAGATATTAGTCAGATCTACGACAAATTTTGAAGAAATATTTTTATGAGTGATATGTTTGATTTCTTCCACAAAAATTGTGTTTAATGACACTTTAAAGAATATATGTTACACAGTTTTACATTATAAACTTTAGTAATATAGCTTTTTTTAGAAAAGAAAAAATATGCATAAAGAAAAATTTACTTTAATTAAACAAAAATTTAAAAAGGAGTTGGATTATTTTGTTATTGGCGCTCAAAGTTACCAAGAGACTTGTAAAATCAACAATAGGGCAAAGGTTGAATGAACATTTAAAATATATATCATATGTATATATTTTTTCCGATTAGAAAAATAAACTATGCTAATGGTAAATTAATGATACAGAGTATATATTTTTAAATAAAAAAGTCTGTAGCCCCACCCAGAGAGAACACTGTGACCATTTTAGTTAAGAATATTTTCTACCAAGGTATTGATTGTCTTTGCTGTGTGCATATGTGTATATGCATGTGCATGTGTGTATGCATCCTCCTTGTTGGCAACTTACAGGGTTCCTTTGAATCAGTATCTGTTGTCCACCTGCGTGTTGTCCGCATTCACCTGCAGCCTTTACACTGGAAGGCGAGCCTCTAAAAATGTTTCACTCTTTGCCATGGCTGTTCAAACGCACCTCTCCTTTAGACTGGGGCAAAGACCCTCACCTGTTCCTATTGGTGGGTGCTCTAAGTATAAGAGCTGAATTTTTTTTTCCTGGATAATATAAACAATCTGTAATTCTTGTCTTGCTAGAACCAGAACATAAAAGACGACATATTATCCCAAGTATCGGGTATACTGTTCCCAGTGTTCTTCTAGTCCTTTCTTCTAACTAGCTTCAACTCCCATTGCCCATTCCCTATTGTACAGGCTGTATTACAATCTTAGGAGCTGTATAGTCTTTAATGGATATAGAGTGAGGACGTGTAGGAAACAAGAGACAGATTTACTGGCTCAGGAAGTCATTAGAATGGAATCAGGGAGGGACTGAGAGCCTAGCTGGTCGACAGCCTGGGCCCTGGGCTCCCAGATCTCTGATATAGGAGGATACAGTGTATGGTTCCTAGAAATAGCCTCTCATTTCTTCTCTAGTCAGGTTAATACACTAGGAGTTTAGACGCTGAATATCTCTTAATCTAGTCAGCCACCCGAAAGTTAGGCTAAGTCCCTCCCAGATATTGAAAAATATTTGATTGGTAAACCTGATTGCCAGTGCTGGTATGACTTTACATCCTTTGTTCCCCGCACCCCCCATGGAAGATTTAGAGAGGTGAATCATGTACAGCCAGCTACTTCCCATTATACCCCAGAAATCATCTCAGTTAAATTTTATTCCGAAAATAAAATATTTCTCTCAGTTCTCTAAGATGACTACATGCCTAGTGCTCTGGAAATTTTTAAATACTGCTCTCAGTACTATGTCGAGTATAATCAAAATACTATTAAGCTTCAAAGCTGTCGTCATCATACTGCATTAACTGCTATGCACTTCAACCAAATGTTCGCAAAGCAACTGGATGTTTTGATGAACTGTCACACTCAAGGTAAGTGAGCTCATACATAATATCTTTGGCTCACATTGCTTTCATTAATACATGCTTGGTCCACTCCTGTGCACAAGAAAACACTATGCTAGAGGCTCAGTGGATAAGATGACTACTGAGCATGAACTAAACCCATTCTGGAAGAAACAGATACATACACAAGTAATACACAACGTTGACGAGAGAGGGAGGAGGATAAATGAAGATAAGGAATACGCTAGTGGTTAAGAGCGATAGTTCTGAACATACATTACCTAACCGCCAATTTTTAATCACATTACTTGCTCTGTGACTTTGGGGAAAAAAGGAAAGAAATATTCAATTGCAACAAATACAGGGAGGGGAAGTCAGACTTCAGAAGTTCTCAGCAAAACAATGCAAAAGCATAACGTTCCTAAGGTGATGTAGGTGACATGGTGTTTTTATACTGTTTTTGGTGGAACTAGTGGCTTTTGCACCTGGTTTTCATATTTTCACCGGATGTTATAAATTTTTAGCTATAACAGGTAAAAGCAAGTTGAAAATTGTCTTACTAGGAAAGTTCAGTTTTCAGATAAATATGCAAGGTTTTATATTTTGGAGATCAAAATAGTGTAATTCTGTAATTTTTAGTTTTTTTTTTCAAGGTGCAAAATATTTTGTTCCTTCAAACTGTGGTATATGAAGTGCTTAGTCATATTGGAAGGAGGACAAAAGTGTCATTTTGTACGTCTACATCTCCTCAATTGTTTTTTTTGCTTCCAATACCTACTCATTTAAATCTACCTTTACACCATGTCCGAGTCACCTTTCCAAATTCATGTTATCATGTCAGTTCCCTCTGCAAAAAGAAACTCAGCTAACTCTGTACAGTCCACATGAGAAAGTCAAAACTCCTTAGCCGGAGACCAACCAAATTTGGCCTTACCCGCTTTAACTGGATCATCCCTAGTACCTCCTTACTTTCCATCCTATTTCCTCTTAGTGCAAACGCCTGTTACCCCACTAACATTGAACTTGTTAAGATCACGATGATGCTCGCCTGCCCAATCCAATAGTCTGTTTTCTGTCCTTGTAAGACCCTTTTACTGCATTTAACAGCATCAATCAGCTTTCACTCTTCAAACCTCTTATTCCCATGCTTTCCCTGATTCCAGCATGCTAGCTTTCCTTTATTTGTTTGTTTATTTATTTATTTATTTATGTCTCTGTCACAGAATTTACTCTCCTTCCTTCTAGTGCCTTATATATTGTTTCCCAGGTTCCATTCCCTGACACTTCTCTTTTCAGTCTACATAATCATTCTGGGATGATTTTATTCTTTCCCATGATTTTGATTGAGTCCTACAGGTTGATGACCCCAAAATCTAAGTGTCCAGTCCATAGCTGCAATAACCTGGTGGACATTCCTGTATGGAAGCTCTATAAGCACCTTAAGCTCCAGCTCAACTAACCACATCATAATCTCCACCTTACAATTCCTGTCTCCTTTTCAGTTCCTAGTTCACTTGGCAGATGACCATTCACCCAGTCTTGCAAACTAAAACCTTGGAACTTATCCAGTTTTTTTTCCTATCTCTCACTTCTTATCAATCACCAAGTCTTGACCTTTTTTCCTCTCTCAGTATTTTTCAAATCCATTCCCTCCTCCC
This sequence comes from Rhinolophus ferrumequinum, assembly GCF_004115265.2. NCBI lineage: Eukaryota > Metazoa > Chordata > Mammalia > Chiroptera > Rhinolophidae > Rhinolophus > Rhinolophus ferrumequinum. The sequence continues at coordinate 54,095,938 of NC_046289.1, read as the reverse complement.
CATCTCTATAGCTACTGCCCTAGTTCAGAATCTGTCATCGACTTTTACAGTCTCCTAATTGGACTCTTCTCTAGTCTCACCTTCCTTAAACCCATCCTCCTAAAATCTCCTGCCAACCAAATTAATCTATTTAAATTCACCTCTCATGATGTCACTTCCTACTCCATGTAAACAACTAGAATTTCTTGGAGATAATTTTTTATTACATTAATACATTTATTACATTTGAATTTTGCTTGAAAAAGTCTTTTGACCTACATAATGGGTTCACCTTGCCTAACGTATTGCACAAGACTCTTCTACATGCCCCCTTGCCTTGTCTCTGCTCATACTAGGCTTAGAAGATTCTCCTGGAAATTTGGACTCCACCTAAAACTTCTAGGATACACTGTACACAATATTTTGTGTGTGTTATTTTTTACCCATCGTGCCTTGGTTTATACTACTGGTATTTCATTCCTCAGTATCTATCAGTGATAACAAGCCCTGTGCTTGGTTTGGCTATTTCAGTTATGCATTAACTGGAGCCCAGGCTCATTTCAAGATGCCAGGCTATAGTACATATTCTAACTTAGTGTCTCATAGCATTCTGTTATGCTTTTCTTTCTTATAACTTTCTCATAACTGTATTACTTCTTGCATGACTGATTCTTCCATTGATCTGTAAGTGAATTTGTTACTGTATACCCAATGCCTAATGCAGTGTCTGACAATCAGACAAGTTCAATAAATATTTATTGAACCAAGTTCTAGGTACACCACACGCTTCTCTCTTCCATGGCCATTACATGAACTCTGATCCTCTAGACCTTGGCTCACTCTTTTCAGTCTGGCTTCTCCTGTAATGGGCTCACCACTAGTAAATTCAGTCCAGCCTTTGTACCATTTCCCTCTAGCTCCAGGACTCACTCCTCTATCCGTGGCCCACCTAAACCTTTAGACAGCTCTGTAATAGCACTTTTTCTTTTATGACAAAATTAGAGTTTAATGTGTGTGCCTCTGAATTAGGGCATGCATTTTTTATACCAGGACCATGTTTTAATCTACTCTACATCCCTACCATGAATAATCTCAGAGATACAGTAAATGTATAGTCATTGAAGCGAGAGTCCTCTGTCCAGATGTCTTTAATATAAAAATGGATGAAAGGTTAAAGAGTAGGAAAACATGAGAATAAATTATAATTCTATTTCTAATCAATTCTAATAAGAGAAAGCATTATAATTCTATATGGCTATAAATTGAAGTTATTTTTTTAAAGAAAAGTTTAAAGTGTGGACAACAGTATATTTTCACTGTATTCCTAATTTTTGTGAATAATATATATTAACATGAATGATAAATGCATAGCAAGGATTGCGTTAAACTAAGATAACTCACAATTAATTACATTAATATACATGGCTTTGACTATAATATCCATAAATTTTCATATTTAACTTATATTTATTAAATTTATTATCATTTTGGTTGTAAAACATTGCTTTGGGGTCCTAAAAGCACAATTTCATAAAGCATTTTCATCATTAAGATATTGGCTTAACCAACTTAAAGTGTAAAATAGGCAAAGCCTGGTTGTTGATCTACCCAGGCTTTCCATATCTCACCCATTTCCCCTCAGATGGCTTCGAAGCAGTGAGCGATGTTTAATAATTGCATCATCTTCAATATAAAATTTTCTATTTCACTTAGGAAATTCACACTATGAGCCCCTGAAGCAGAACATTCATACGTCCCTCCATTATTTCTCCTCAAAGTACCTGCTAAGCTTTTGCTGTCACCTTAATCGGGCACCAACAATCACATGGTGGCAGCTACAAGAAGTCAAGACAAAGTATCATGTCTGCATTAGGAGGGCATCAATTCTTTTGGAAAACCAAGGACAAGATTATTCATTCTGGAGACCTCTTGTATTGCTTTCAAAAGAAAATGCATGCTTAGGACAGTGAGCTTGTGGTCTTTGAGTTTCTCAGCAGCTTATTTTGACAGTTGATGTTTCTATATCTCTTGTTCCCCCAGGTTTGTGTGTTTTCCTTTTGCCATCCCCCACGTCATTACATTTAGTCATGCATATTCTGCAACTCTTGAACACTACCTTGGGTCTAACAAATATAATCCTTTGTGAATTGTTGGGGGGAAGAAAGAAATGTAGCATAGTACTAGGGTTTTTAAAAATTTTTTTCTACTTTTAATATTGTTTTAATTTAACTTAATATCTTTTTAATAATAGTTTCTACTTTTAATATCTTTATATCATTGGTGGTTTTCTTAATCAATATTAACTATAATTAATTTAGTGTGTAATAAACTCAAAATATGTAACATTCACCTAAAAGAAACAATCAGTGATAAATCTAATTCCATAATTAATGTGCACCAATGATGTAACCCTCATGACATATATTGTTATTTATGATGCTCAAAGATCCATGTTTAAGACTTTAACCTACTTTTATTAGCTAGTATGATGACAAGCCAGGAGAGTGGCCTGGCTGAAATCTAAGAGAAGCCAGCATTCGTAGGAACACCGTCCATTTCTGTTAAGGTGCTATTCAGGGCAGTTATTTATGTACTCATGTATAAATTGTGTTTGTGTCAGCAGTACAAAAATCACTGATGCTTAGGTGGAAGATAAATTACCGAGACATGAGAGAAACAGATTCAGATTATGTACTGAAAATTCCTTTCCTCCGTGCGTATTTTATCTTTTCACTTTTATCATAAGCTGTGCTATCAATTTTCAAGTCTTTTGTGATAGTTCAAATAAAACAGGTTTTCTTGAGAGAAGTAACACAATTGAACATGTATTGCTTCTGATGTCTGCATGTGATACTATTATTCAAGATTTAACAGCAATGGTCTTTAAGTATAAAGCTGGCACAACACAGTCTGTCCACACTAGTCATCTGTTTGCTTAATTAAATCCTGGTGTTAGAAGAATTCTTGGAAAACAGAAGTGCTTATGGAAGATAATCCTTTATGACAAAAGCACACAAAATAGACTCAAGGCCGATATTAAGTTCACTTGTTCAATCAATGTGCAGTTCAAAGAGGGCCTTTTGCTTCATCCCTGGGAGGGGAATACAAGTGTGAAAAACGTTCTGGTTGAAATACAGCATTTCAGGAACTGATATAAGGGGTGACATAGTTGCTGGAGAGAAGGAGAATCCCCTGTTACTACTGCCTGCCATCTTTGGTGGATTCCACTGACAATTGTACTTTTGGTGCGTACACACAACACTCTCACAGTTGAAAGGGTTTATGCACACATCTCTGGAAAATCACATTATAAGTAAGCCACTACTCATTTGTGAGAAATTTTCAAAAGGCTGAAATTGTTTTCTCTTTCAGTTAGAAATTATGGGAGTTTTCTCTCCTATTCATAGATGTAGTCGAGGAATTATTTAATTGCTGATGTTAGAGGATATGCTGTTATGTGAATTAATTAATTTCTGTTCTAAAAGCACTTAATATTTTTGTCTTGCAGTCACTTTTCATGTCTGTCTTCTAAATACATGTGCCCGGGTGTCCCTGCTGTCATGAGCACCTTGCTGGCGAATATAAATGCATTCTATGCTCATACAACAGTCTCAACAAATGTACAGGTCTCTGCCTCAGATCGATTTGCTGCTACCAACTTTGGAGTAAGTATTGTTTTGTTAAATTTAAAATTCCTAGGAACTTTTGGAAGTTATATTTTCAAGAGATGTTGGATTCAAGATATTCTTAGAATTTTATTGCAGAAAGTATATCTTAGGGAATATCTCAGTATAATTGGACTAAAACTAAAAGTTCATTGGAAACATATTCAGTGAAATAACAGTCAGTAGGCATCTGCAGTAGATTAAATCTCCCTATCTGGAATGACCTTTTCCAATGGGGTAAACATACATTTTGTGAGAGCATTGACATTTTATAGGAAATTCTACATGTATGCAAATTTGGGATTCGCCACTGCAGACACTGTCTCCTGGTAAATGGGAGCTTGGTTGACTTCTCGGGAGCCTAGTATTAGGCTCCATTTGCACTTCCTGTTGGTTCCTGGTGCTGATGGATAACAGCACATCTTCTAAATAAAAAATTGTAGGTGTATGAAGAGTCTAAGAGAACTATGTGTACCTACTTAAGACTGTCCACCTGAAGTATTCAATTGCATCAAGAACACATTGAAAAGTAGAAATGCAGGGATCGTATGGAGCCCCAAGTATTTATTTATTGCACCTGTCAGTGGAATTCTTTCTCTATAAGCATAATTAAGTTGAAATTGATGAGACAGGAAATACAATATAATTAATAGTAACTCCAAATAAAGTGGTGAAGATCTAACTAAGACAGAATTAGTGGAGATAGAGAAGGAAGGACAAATTTCAGAGCTTTTCAGGACATAAAATCAACAGCACTTGATGTCTTTAGGGAAGTGGGTAGTGAGGGAAAGGGGGAAAATGCCTGGAAACATGGAAAGATTCCCAAGGTTTTGGTCAGGGCAACTGGATAGGCCAGTAGCTCTGTTCAATATGCTTGCAAAGCAGGCATTTTTCCTCTCTCTCTCTCTCTCTTTTTCTCTCTCTCTCTCTCTCTCTCTCTCTCTCTCTCTCTCTCTCTTTCTCTCCCTCCCTCCCTCTCTCTCTCTCTCAGAGGAAACTAAGATCTATTGCAGGAAAGTGATTTCCATCATACCAATCATACCATAGTTACTTTTCCCACTAAACTTCCAAAGTGGTTCGCTGAATAGATTTTTGTTATTGATCATGTTGTTAGAAATCAAACTTGGGTATACGTATCATAGAGTACAAAAAAAATGAAACCCAGCAAATAAAATAGTGTAAAACCAGTAGAAAAAAAAGAAAAAATGTGCTGCTGTGCTTATTCTTTTCCTGTCCTTTGCATCTAAAAGAAAATGTATGTGAGGTGTGTGAGATGTGTCGTAGAAAATCAAAGGAAAAAGTAAATATTATTTAATGACATATCAAAATCAATACTAGTAGAAGAAAACACTGTCTGGATTAGGAGTTAAGGGGTTTGAATGTATACTCAAAATTAGGAAGTTGGTTTAGTTGCTCAAGCCTCAGTTTCTCAAGCTGCTCAGTGAAGATAACAATTATTACTCTAACATGTTTCTCAAATTCAAGATAAAAATAAACTGAGGTAAAAGACAGTAAGGGAGTTTGTAAAAGCTGAAAGTGCTCTCTATAAGTAAGGTATAAGGATTTTGTCTCTACTGCTGTGTCTACAGTATAAACAGTGTACCATCAGCTACTTTTGTTAAGATAAATTGACTCTTATAAGATGTGGCACCAAAGAACATTTCCTAGCCAGCTCAAGAAAATACCATCATGACCAATACCAGATCACAGAACAGTTTTGTCATTAAAAACCTCATCTTGGTAACAATATTTATTGTCTTGGGATTTTACCTGTACCATAAATCATTCAGTGTTATGAAATTATTTTGCTTTTAATATTCTGCCTGGCTACATTGTACTGAATAAGCCAACTTTATAGAACACTGAGACTTTCTACCACTGAGAAAGAGGATGTGTGTATATGATTAATATCCACTATAAAAGCTACATGGAGGAAAATGAGGTAGCATGCTCTTGTACTTCACGCTGACCCAAAGAAAAGAAATCAAACTGATTTCAGTACTTTTCAGTGTTTCAGCGGCAACATGGTTATAACAAACTTCATTTTGTAAATGAAATAACTTATTATATATAGAACAAGGTCAAAAAGAAAACTTCAAATGCCATCTTGATAAATTGGTGACTCATTATGCACATGTAACCATATTTTTCTCTACCTATTGAAAACAGTGATATTTGCACAATCAAATATATCTAAGTATAATGTCACCCACGTCCACTTTAGGGGCCACTTTAGGCCCCACTTTAGGGCCTAAATTTCTTTTTGACCTGACTTCTGAAGCTGATACTGTCACTTGTGACTTAGAAGCACTATTGTATTGGCCCTTCTTTATCCTTTTTAAAGGTGTAACCCAGACATTTTTCTCCAAAAAATAAACCATGGAAAAAGCTTTTTTACCTATGAGGATAGTCAAACAAATATTTTTAAAAAGAAAATCATTACTCTTACAAATTCAAACTTTTTTGTGTACAACTGTTGCTTGAATTCATGCTTTGGATGAAAATGTTCAAGAATAAAGTGAAAAGGACAGAACCCTTCAGTGTGGAGAGGAGTGGACAGCAAAGTTTGCTAAGGAAAATAGTTAAAGAAATTGAATGAAAATGATAATAAAAATGTGATATTATGAAAGGCAAGGTTAACTATTTTGAGAAAAGGAGAATATGTAGCGTCATCAGCTCTTGCAAAAGTTTCAAATCAGATGGGAAATAAATGAGCCCATGGCATTTGGCAATTAGGAGGTCATTGGTTAGTGAAGGAGTTGAGATTGAACAGTTGGAAAGGAAGAATACTCCATGAAATGGGGTTCAGTGTTTCAACTTTGAAGAAAAGTCTTTAGGAAATGCATTTAGTGACTTAGTTTACTTGAGACAAAAATAGCAAATACATTATTAATAAAAGTGATGTTTATCTATCTCAGGTTTTTTTTTTTTTTTTTTTCCCTTGAGCATACACACCTTCTTTAACACAGCCAGTGCAGGCAAAATCAAATATACTACTAAACATTTTGGGGCAGGGCATTACATATGGTCCTTTTTGTTCACTTGTTCATTCAATGTGTGTTTATATAAGGCATTATGGCAGGTAGCAGAGGGACTAGAAGATACTGACCTCTACTGTCTGGGCCTAATACACTAATGAGATAGTCACATAACCACGTGTAATAATAACCATAAATCACTCTTAAAATGTGATAAGTACAAAGGAGCTCATAGTTATAAATTTGCTTTGAGATTGAAGAAAGCAAGTGATTGATTCTCTTCAGAAGCTCATGGAAGCTTGACAAAAAGAACAGGACTTTTAGGGATGAGTAATATTTTTCAAAGTCCAAGAAGTTGTAGAAACACTACCTTAGGCCTGGGAAGGTATTTGAGTAAAGACAAGGGGAAGTTAAGATGCAAAATAAGTTCAAAGAAGTTTGTATAAGATAGCCTGCCTACTGAGTGTGACAGATAGAATTAAAAATGGAAGTATATAAATAAATAAATAAAAATGAAAGTATAAGAGGAAGCTTTATAATTGGATTGACATTAATTGCTGAGGGTCTTTAATGCCCCCTAAGAAGTTTGGACCTCATTCTTAAAGCATAGATTATAATTTGATACAATTTTTTATTTAGATCACTCTGTAGAAGAAAAATTACAGAGGGCAGAGAGAATGTTTATCAGACAGAGTTCAGCTGTAGTAATAGAAACCTCCTAGCAATTTTAACTAAAAAGGAGTTTGGCACAGAGAATTAGATGCTTGCAATATCATCTGAACGACTGGAGAAGGGTCCTTCTGTAATAATTCCTAAAATATCACAGTGAAACTTATTTGCAAGAGAAGCTCTGAGTTTCCTTACTGTCGGTATGGCGAAGAATCAGAAGGCTGCTTCTATTGCCAATGCAGCTGTCTTTTTCAAATAACAAAGCTAGTGGCCAGAGACTGAGAAGCAAATGTCTCCAGGACTTTACTTAGCTGCAGAGCTAAACCAAGATGCAGGAAGTGGGCCTCCATCTCCTTCGCAACTGCTTTGCAAAAGTAGCAGTTGCGCATGCATCTAATAGGCACACGCTAAGATAATTGCAGAAACCTATCTGCAGACGAGTTTGAGAAATATGGCATTTAGTTTTCTAGTCCCCAAACTACAGGCAGCTACACTGAAGAAAGGAGGAATGAATAAACCAGAATAAACAGAAGAACTAGGGAGAAATTCGAAGGCTACTGTGCTAGCCTTAGCAAGACAAAGTAATGCTGCATGTAGACAATGGTTTAGAGTAAATGAAGTGATGTGGCAAAGGAGGGAATGAACATGGAAAACATTTTGGAAGAGATTGTTTCTTTACGACTTGCCAAATGATTAGTTCTGAGCAGAGGTGGATCTAGCTTTTGAGCTGCCTAAACCTTATGCAAAATGATGACACTTTCTTTGAAAAGAAGAATAAAAAATTGTCAATAGAAAATTTGATATAAAATGAGTATTCATTTCTAATAAAAATAAATCACAATGAATTATAATAAGACAGACTCCACAGACATTAAAAATTCCATCAAAATAACACAATATTTTCATTCATTAACTGCCTGACTCACCTCTAAGAGTGTTTTCTACAGTTTTTGACTACGGATGCTGGATCGCTTTTTCATCTGACAAAAATTCTGAAATATAACTTTTATTAAAAAAGATAATCTACTTTTATCTAGCAGAGTTGATCAAACATTTAAAATTGATGCTTTAGAAACGTTTCTTTTACTTTCATAATTCATTGATAAGGCCACGTTTAATGACTTTCATTAAACTTGGGAAAGCTTTTTATTATTTTTTTTTCATGTGGGATGTCAAAGCAAAGATTGCACTCAACAAAAGTCAAACAATCCAGGAAGACTTTATTTAAGGCTATTGCAATAAGGGAAAGAGGCCAGAGCTCAGACTTACCTCGTTTCCACTGAAGCAAGAAATAGTTTTTAAGGGCTAGAATAAACTAGAGGAAAAGTACCTGTTGATTTCAAGGGGAATGTTGATCAACGGGCTGTGTTAAGCATATTGAATTGAGTTTGCCAATGTCTTTTTCTGTGATAAGACCATCTCTGTTTGCTAATTGGCACCCATTGGAGTCAGTCTCCTCCACTCCCACAGAGCCTGGGAGATAGGGTTGCTATATCTTAGGTGATTATATTTCAAAGGGGTGGGTCCCAGGTACTTGAGGAAGACGTTTCTAGGTTGTAAAACTAGCATGAGACTTTTAAAAAGTTTTACATTTTAAAGAGGCAGAGAAAGAATTTATAATAATACGTTTTCTAAAGAAAATGCTCTAAATATAAAAAAGGGTGGTCAGGACCTAGAGTCATAAAGAAGCCTGTTTAAAGCTTAGCCAAACTGAGGGGAAGCGCTAAGCCATCTTGGTCAGTGAATGATAACACCTCAGTGTTTTTTAAGTTTGCCTATGAAGTGACTCCTTAAATACTCTTTGAATTGATGACATTTATTAGTTTGTGATTGGCAGTATTATTGTATAGCATTTTATCATTTTATGGTATTTCTGTTGGTATCCGTATTAATCTCAAATCAACAAGAAACATATGTCCAGTATGTTCATATGTTTACCATTAATTAAATTATCAAAATAGCTCATGTATTACTTCTATTTGAAATGTTTCTGTTCTTCTTTAATGACTGCTTTTGGTATGATCTAGAAAAGGATTTTACAACTTGCTAGTCCGGGTCAGAATAATTTTTATCTTATTCTTGCGAATGTTACGAAAACTAAGAAGGCTCCCAAGAAAGCTGAAACAAGTGAGGGTCCCCAAAGCTTATGCATCATTAGCTTCAGGTTATATCTACCCCCACTATTGGAGTGAGATACTGAGAAAGAAAAGAATGGAAGAGAGAAGCTGAGGATGGTACAGGGGTTTTTACACCCCTTCCTTATCAGAGCTTTTCCTTCCAGTTCCCAGGATCCTAGGGAGACTACTAAGAGTGCGCGTGGGCATAGCAACTGCTTCCCCCTACTCACAATCCCCCTCTGTCCAGGGGCCCAAACTGGCCACCATCTGGTGTCGTATGGCCCATGAGCTAAGGATGAGTTTTACATTTAGAAGGGTTAAAGAACAATCAAGAGAAGACTTATTTTGTGGCACATGAAAATGATATGAAATTCCTATTTCAGTGTCCATAAACAAAATTTTACTGGAAAACAACCAGGCCCATTTGTGTACATATTCTCTACGGGAGGTATTGTGCTACAACGCAACAGAGTTAATAGTTGTGACAAAGACCACAGAGCTGAAAATATTTACTGTTTGGCTCTTTACAGTTTGCTGACACCTGTTCTAGAGTTATTCTTATCAACTAAACCTAAATTTTTGATAACCAATAATACTTGGTATTATTGTTATTGATTTGACCCCTACCAAATACCATGCAGATGTAGTCCACCCAAAACAAAGAACCGAATGATGTGGCAGTTTCTGATATTGGAGCATGGCCCTCAGGGGAAACATTCTTTAATCACCCATTCTTTTATTCCTCAAATCATAGTAGGCAGGTAGTAGGCTTTCTCTGCTCTTGCATGTGCAGTCTCACTCTCGTTAAATAGAAATATGGAAGATAAAATTAAATTCCAAGCTGTCCTGCTGTTTCAAACCTCTCTATGGAGATTCAATCAGCAGCACACTTTTTAATTTCACATCAGCTGATATTGTTTGAGATTGTGTGACAACAAGCCTGGCAGTTTTCTCCACAGTTTTCTATTTTCCTTGAATGTAAATTTTCCAGCTGGTTACTGACGACCTAGGTAGCAAGACCAAATGTGTGATCTGTATCAGTCAGAATTCTGTTCAGCTGCATGAAGCAGAAACTCAATTAAACCAGCTTAACTAAGTAAGATTTTTTTTTTCCATGTAACCTAAGTCCAGAGGTACCTGAGCAGTGTATCTGCTCAGGATTATAACTTTTTGAAAGGGTGGGCAAACATGGCTAGGGTGAGGTGTGGGAACTCCTTCTAGCTTCTTGCTCCAACATGCTTACCAGTGTTTAGCTTTTCATCTTATAGCCACAGAATGGCTGTTTTGCCTTCTAGTTTCTAGCCTGTGTTTAAGGTAGGAAAGAGAGAAACACAGAGGGCAAATGGAAAAAGCCTGACAAAAGAATGATGTAGCAAACACTAACACAACGAATACTGTCTGCCAAGAGCACTCTTGTAATCTTTCCAAATAGTAATTCATTGATAATATGCTAGCTGAGTCCCTCCCCTTTAATAAGTTGTATACATCTCGTTGGCCTAAATCATACTATGTGGCCATTCCTAGAGGAAAAGAAGTCTGGGGAGTTGGGCATTTCAAAGTGGACACATTTGACTCATGAGGATCTATTAGTAAGGAAGACTGGATGAATGGATATTGGGCAACCAGAACAGTGGGGCCCAGGGTATTGTAAGAGGGCCATTGATTTGGGGCATGGCATGGTCCACTAGGGTCATGTCAGCTTTCTTGATGATTTGTACCAATCACAGAGGTCAGATAAAGAGGTCAGGGATAGGACATGAACACGTTGACTTTTCCAATCATTGAATGATTACCTTTACTGTGGCATAAACTAATGATTATAGTTGTTCTTTTCTATTTTGATTGCGAGCCACTGACCCACATGGACGAGAGATACAAGGTGAATAAAGGACAGTGTAGGTCACCTGCTCCCCTGGTAAGGTATGATGGAGAACTGGAAAGCAAAATCTAAGGAATTCAACTCATTCGTATTTTCCAGTAGCTTTACTGGAGAGTCTTACCTGCCTAACAAGTGGCAAGCTTTTGGAAGGCAAGGTTCATTTCTTAGGCTCCTTCTTTATTGCTTCCATAAGGGCTAACCCAGAGGCAATACTCAAACTTTATTCACTGATGTGTAAACCTGATGAGGGCAGTATATTCAGAAAATTGAAATTTCAATTTAGGAACAATTTATCAACTCCTGTTAATATTCAGCTCACTTTCAAGATAAGTGTCTTTGAGGGATAAGCGTTATATACCCCATAAATCCACCTTGCATGTGAAACTAGGGAAAGTTTCCACTTTCGCCTCTATCTTCCAAAGTGCAATCTAGTGTTTACAGAATATTAATGTAGGCAGAGATCTTTACTGTAATTTATTCCTACCCCCTATTTTTTTTTCATTTTTGATTAGAAATCTGAGGCTCAGAATGGTGAAACGGTCTACCTATGAAATTTGTACATGTAACTTGGATGTTTTTACCTTGCCGATTTTGTTTAATCCATACAACTCCATCCTTATGTTTATTGACAAAGCTTCTTATTTTTATCATCCTCAAATCCTTCTATGAAGAGGTCATTCCAACACTGATACAGCATCAGAAGGAAGCATCAGTATTTTTGGCCTGATATTTTATACTTTTTTAGCACAAAATCATAAACATAATTTAAAGGCAGTCGATCCTTTCAGATTGTGAAGTCTGCACTTTTTACCAAAAGGAAAATGCTTTTTGGAATAGTTTTTGAAAAAACAATAGTTGTTCCCACTTCCATAGGTGGGAGAAGTATGAAAAACTATAATTTATTTCTGGGGAGGTGGGGTGGTGTGTGGGGGTAAAAAGAGGTGGGTTATATTTTCTCTTCCTGACTATGAATTAGTACAGTGACAATTCAGTTGTCTAGACTCTTGCTACAGAACATAATTCTCTAGATACTTTCTCATTCACCACCGAGAACCAGTGTGACTTATTGGAAAGAGTATGAATTTGGTGTCAGAGACCTGAGTCTGAATCTATGTCACATACCAGCTCTGTGATCTTGGACAAGTCATTGATATATTTCAACCTTTCTTTCTATAAAATGGGAACAATAACTCATAGAATTATTGTAAGGACTACATTTAGAATGACCATTTATTTCCATTCTCCCATTTTGTGTTTTCTTTGTACAGAGGGAAAAATTCATAAAACTGCTGGACCAGTTGCATAACTCTTTAAGGATTGACCTGTCAAAGTATAGGGTATGTACAAAATTATTTGCCTAGAGGTTAAATGTTGTATGTGACTCAGATGATTTCTTGTCATATTGTAAAAAATTATTTGCTATGTAATGGAAAAGTAAAGATCCTGATTATGGGATCTCGGGTCCTGTCCCACTAGAAGCGTCCCCTAAGTAAGCAAGCAGGTGTCCCCTCTTCAGGTACCTTACCACACGTAAGCTTGCAACAATACTGTGTGTGTCTGTGTGTGTATGTGTGCGCGTGTGTGTATAGTTTATTTTTTATAATTCTTTTAATAGCCATCTGATTGAGTGGCCCTCCTCTAATTCCGATGAAATAGACATGTGGTCCAGTCTTCATCTTAAAAGCTCATCATTGTTTCTGAGATATCCTGCTGATATTTCCCCAGCTTTTGAGATTTCTATGGGGACTCATTGCTTAATGCTACATCAGTACAATGTGCTTTTCTGAAGCTGTCCAGATTTCATCATGAACAATTCTATACTTTTCCTCCAGGTGAAACATACAAAAACATGTGTACGCATGCGCGCGCACACACACACACACACACACACACACACACACACACACCAATATGCACTGATATGTGGTATATAAAACTGAAAACAACAAAAGAACAAGACAAACAAATGAAGAAACAAAAACTCATAGACATAGACAATAGTTTAGTGGTTACCAGAGGGTAAGGGGGGAGGTGGTTGGTAGATGAGGGTAAAGGGGATCAAATATATGGTGATGGAAGGAGAACTGACTCTGGGTGGTGAACACACAATGTGATATATAGATGATGTATTACAGAATTGTACACCTGAAATCTATGTAACTTTACTAACAATTGTCACCCCAATAAACTTTAATTAAAAAATATATACATATATAAATATATATATATATATCCGTGCATGTGTATATGTAAATACACACATAATTTTAGTGATTAAAATATCTGTTACCAGAGATATTAGTTACAGATTTTATTTCCAAAAAAATCTACAGTAATGACTATTGCATTCCTTATTTAACAGTTTATCCTAAACATCTTTTCATATCTTCATATATGTATTTCTTCTGCACTCACGTTTTAGTCTCTTCATTGCATATTTTTGGAAATAGTAATATCAAATTTGTCAAACTCACCATTCATGTTGTAACTGTGGCCTACTTATGCAATGAGAACTGCTATGCCAGGCAATGAAAAAGATATTTTGCGGCAAGAGGGACCTGAATCCACCTCATTCACTGTCATTTAGACACCCCAACCTTACTCATGTTAATAAATATCTGAAAGTTAGCTGTGGTTTTCCTTTGAAAAACTAACTTGAAATCATGTTAATATGAGAAATTTATCAATGTTAAAATTGTTTCTTAAATCAAATATTTTCATAAGTATATCTTTCCTTTCCTTCAAAAGTCTAAAGATCTGCATTTTTATGTGATATTTCTCACCAGATCTCACTAACAGAAACTTTTTGTTGAAATCCATTGTAGTTCACAGACAGAATCTGTAATTGCAGGCTTATTTTTTTAACTTTAAAAAGTTTCTTTGTGGGGCCGGCCTGGTGGCTCAGGAGGTTAGAACTCCATGCTCCTAACTCCAAAGGCTGCCGGTTCGATTCCCACATGGGCCAGTGGGCTCTCAACCACAAGGTTGCCAGTTCAGTTCCTTGAGTCCTGCAAGGGATGGTGGGCTCCACCCCCTGAAACTAAGATTGAACACTGGCACCTTGAGCTGAGTCCCGGATGGCTCAGTTGGTTGCAGCACGTCCTCTCAACCACAAGGTTGCCGGTTCGACTCCCACCAAGGGATGGTGGGCTGCGCCCCCTGCAACTAGCAACGGCTACTGGACCTGGAGCTGAGCTGTGCCCTCCACAACTAAGATTGAAAGGACAACTTGACTTAGAAAAAAGTCCTGGAAGTACACACAGTTCCCCAATAAAGTCCTGTTCCCCTTCCCCAATGAAATCTTAAAAAAAAAAAAAAAAAAGTTTCTTTGTGATTAAAAGTAAATGTAGCACATGTAAAATTTCTCAGAGTATTTCTGGGGAAAATTATCCATCTTGAGAAAATTATAAAAAAAATATTTTCAAATATATGCTATCTTCCTCTCTTTTAGTAGCAAAACTATTTTATGAACAAGAATGAATAACCTAATAATATTGCATTGACAATATTGTTTATATATTTTTATTTCATTATGGAAATAAATACAAGGATGTAGTTTTCAAATACTAACAAGAGAATATTTCCAAATTGTTTACTTTCTGTAATGTTATATGATAAAAATATTGTAAGAATACTATAAGGATATTTTAAAAATTTTACACAGTTCACATTCCATTTACTTTCACAGAAAGCTAGGTTTAGTTTATTTTTCCACCAGAGGCTTAAACCTGATAATTTACCCATTTTCTCTTTCCTAATTAACCAGGAAAACTTTCCTGCCAGCAATGCTGAAAGACTGCAAGACCTGAAGTCAACTGTTGACCTGCTAACAAGTATCACATTTTTTAGGATGAAGGTAACTTATTTTATTTCTGTCACTGTCTTGGTGTGACATCACACATGTACTTTCTAGTCAAGTCTGGTTTCACATTTCTTTCTCTTGTATTGAAGTATAATTGACTTACAATATTACATTAGTTTCAGGTGTACAACACAATGATTCAATACTATGTACATTAAAAAGTGATCACCATGATAAATCTAGTTTTTTTCTGTCACCATACACTTATCACAGTATTATTGATTATATTTTCTATATTGTCCATTACTTTGCCATGGCTTATTTATTTTATAATTGGAAGTGTTTACTCCTTAATCCCCTTTACTCATTTCACCCATTCTCCACTCCTGTTCTTCTGGCTACCACCAGTTCTCTGTATCTGACTGAGTCTGTTTCATTTTGTTTGGTGGTTGTTTTTTAGATTTCACACATAAGGGAAATCATATGGTATTTGTCTTTCTCTGTCTGACTTAGTTCAGTTAAAATAGTACCCTCTAGTTCTATCCATGTTTTTTCAAATGACAAGATTTCATTCTTTTTTATGATTGAGTAATAGTCCATTATGTGTGAGCCTCACATTTTCTTTATTCATCTATCAGCAGATATCTAGATTGCTTTCATATCTTGGCTATTGTAAACAATGATGCAATGGATATTCGGGTGCATTTATCTTTTCAAATTGGTGTTTTTATTTTCTTCATATAAATATCCAGAAGTGGGATTGCTGGATCGTATGATAGTTCTATTTTTAATTTGTTGCAAAACCAACCACACTGTTTTTAGAGTGGCTGTACCAATTTACATTCCCACCAACAATGTACAAGGGTTCCTTTTTCTTCACATCCTCACCAACACTTGTTATTTTTTTTGTCTTTTTGACAATAGCCATTATGACTGCTGTGAGGTGATATCTCATTGGGATTTTGATTTGCATTTCCCTGATGATTAGTGATGTTGAGCATCTTTTCATGTACCTGTTGGCCATCTGTATGTCTTCTTTGAGACAATGTTTATTCAGGTCCCCTGCCCATTTTTTAATTGGATGTTCATTTATTTTTTGGTATTTACTCATGAGTTTTTATATATTTTGGATGTGAACCCCTTATCAGATAAATCCATATGCAAATATCTTCTTCCATTCAGCAGGTTTCCTTTTCATTTTGTTGATGGTTTCCTTTGCCATACAAAAGCTTTTTAGGCTTTACCCTTCTCTTAGTCAGTACTGTTCAGTCTCAGCAATTAAGCTATATTGCCTTTGTCTGAATTAAATGAATCTTCCAATGTAAGGTTGTTGAAAAAGTATTGTCCTAGACACAGGATATTGTGATACATTTGGCTCAAATTTAGCTTTAAATTAAACCCATCTTAAACAAATCTCACTAGTAAATGGACATGGCACTTACAAAAAAAAATCTCTAAGAATGTTAAATAGAAATGGAGTTTATTTCTTATTTCAGTTTTCACTTATATGTCTCGCTGGCTTCTTTATTGCAAGAGAGTAGCTGACACGTTCAAATTTACCCCAATTGTAGCCACTTCCATTTTCATCTCTAGCAATGACTACATAAGAGTACAGCTTAATCCATTAATATATTTAACTATCAGCTACCAAAATATGCAGGCAGTTCTTTCTAGATATATCTCCTCTGCTTTAATAGCAAGTCCTCTGCAGTCATAATTTGAGTAGCAGGCAGTTCATGTAAAGCTTGCCTAAAACTACTTTGTCAGGTAATGGACCAAAAATGTTTGATATTGGATAGAATTTTATAATGTTTATTCAGAAAATTCCTGTACAGGAAAAAAAAAAAGGAAAGAATTTTTTTTTCCAGTTTTTTCCATGATTATTTTCACTAAAAGCACTAAAAAATGGTATTTTATAATATGAGAGGCAGGAAACAAAGCCATGCTATATCAACAACCATTCAGATTCATTAAAGTTCATTTGGTTTAAAATCATGATTAAAATGGGTGAATGGGATAAACAGAACTTTTGTCAATTCTGATCAACTGGCAGCAGCCACTGGAAGTGTGTCAAAAATGACAGTGAGACCCAATCCAGACTCAGTGGGAAAGTTTACAAGTTGACAAATGATTCCTGCCATTGAGTAGGTAGGGGAATGGGAGTGAGGTGAGGGAGCCCCAGCCCACGTGCCACCTATCGCCATTCCTCAGTCACCAGCCTTGCAGTGTTCAGAGGACAAAATCGCCTCAAGGTTGCACCTCCTCCTCCACCCTCAGTGCCAGCTGATGACCTTGCTTCCCATTTCACTGAAAAAACAGAAGCAGAGATTGGAGAGCTTCCTCAAGCTCCGACTCATGGTCCTGCCACCCACCCCAACTGCCTGCTTACCTGAATCTGTGTCCATATACTCTTCCTTCTTTTTCATTACTACTATTGATTAGCTGTCTGTTCTAGGAAAGGCCATCTTTTCCACTTGTTCAACTGATTTTATCCTCTCTTACTAAAGCATTGCTTCAGCAATCCTCTTTACTCCCCCGAGTTATCAAATTTCCCCTCTCTACTGAATGGATATTCTCCATCACCAAACAAGCTATTACTTTTCCAACCTTAAAAATGTTGCTTGACTCCACTTTCTTTTACAGCTAATACCCTAATTCATCTTTACCTTTAACCATAAAAACTGCTCAAAATAGCCGTCTTTACATTTTCTTTCCAATTTCTTTTCTCCCATTATGTTTTGAACAAATTTTCTCCTTCCATTATCATTTTTACCTCATTACAGAGAGTCATATACACTTTTATTGTTGTACAGATCTCTTGCTTTTGACAAACGTGTAACTGTATAACCATTACTACAATCCAGATATAGCACAGTTCTGTACGCGTCCAGAATTCCCTTCTGCTGCTCATTTATTACAATCAACCCCTCTCCCATTCCCTGGCAGACACTGATCTGTTGTTGTCCCCTATGGTTTTACCTTTTCCAGAAGGTATTCCATGTAAATGAAATAATATACTATGTAGTATAACACTTCAGCTATTCATTCATCTTGTTCAGTGTATCAACAATTATTTTTTATTGCTGAGTAGTAATTCTTTGTGTATATATATATATTTATATACTACAGGCATTTGGGTTGTTTCCAGTTTGCAGTTATAACAAATAAAATTGTTAAAAATATTCACGTATTTACTTTTAGTTAACATTAAAAGTTTTCACTTTTCTTGGGTAAAAACCTAAGAGTGAGGTTCCTCAGTCATTTGGTAAATGTATGCTTAATTTTACAAGAAATGCCAAATTGTTTTTCAAAGCAGTTGTATAATTTTGCATTCCCAGCAGAGGTGCATGAGAATTCCAGTTCCCGTTGCTCTACATCTTTTGGTGAAGCTCTTGGCATTTTCCATGGTTTTAATTAATTATTTTTAGCCATTCTAGTAGAAGTGAAGTATTTTATAGTGGTCTTAATTTTCTCTGTTAATTAATATTGTTGATTATCCTTTTTTGGTCTGATTAACCATCTGAGTTTCTTTAATGAACAATCTGTTGAAATATTTTGCCCAGTTTTCATTAGGTTTCTTTCTTATTGTTGAGTATTAAGAATTCTTCATATACCCTGGGTGTAAGTCTTTTGTCAGATACTTTATTTGCTGATATTTTCTCCCTGTCTGTTCTTTGCCTTTCATTCTTTAACAGTATCTTTTGAACAACAAATGTTTTTATTTTTGATGATGTCTACTTTATCAACTTTTCTAACTATGGATAGTGCTCCTGGCTAAAGCAAGGTCACAAAAAGAATTTCCTATGTTTCTCCTATTAGTTTTATTTGACCTTTTATGTTTAGTCCAGTGTTCCATTTTGATAGTTTTTTAAATAAACAGTGAGGAATGAGTCAAGGATTTTCTTTTTCTTTTTTTTTTTTTTTGCATATGCGTGTTCTAACACCGTTTATAGAAACAATGATCTTTTATCCATTGGATGGCATTTGCATCATTTTAAAATAATCAATTAGTCATGTTTGTTTGGATCTGTTTCTGGATTCTCCATACTGTTCAACTGTCTATACTTTCACCATTACCTTGGTTACTGTAGTCTTATAGTAAATCTTCAAATCAAATAATGTGAGTCCTCCACCTTTTTTCTTCTTTTTCAGAATTTTTTAGGTGATGTTAGTTCTTGTTGGAATTTTGAGTGTGATTGCAGTTAATCTACAGTTCAGACTGGAGAGTTTTCCTCCTCTCTCATTGGCTGATTTTTTTCTGGTCTTCACTACTTTGTTTTTTTTCTCATTTACCTGATGTCATAGGGCTAGACTAACCCAGGGTTTATTTCTTGGACCTATTCTCTAACCATGCTCACCTAGTCTCATTTCTTTAAATTCTTCTCTAAACTAACAATTTCCAAATTTGTATCTCTAGCCCAGATATCTCCATTACTCACTTGCTGAAATGTCTATTTGAAATCCAGTTGTATGCATAATAGTCTTTTCAGTCTTAACCCATCCAAAACTGAACTCCTGATCCCCCAAGCACAGCCTACCCGTTTAAATTGAGGCCACCAGCATTATACCAGTTAATCCAGCCAAAACCTTCAGGACCTGACTCTTCTCTCACACCAATCATACAATCTGTCAGCAAATTTTGGTAGCTCTTTCTTCCAAAATTAACTAGAATATAATTTCTTATAACAGCTCTTAGCTTACCACTGTAGTCCAACCACTGTCTTCTCTTGACTGGTTTATGGCACTATTCTTATCACTGGTTTTTTTACTTTTTCCATAATCCACCTTAAGGGAGCATAAGGGAGGCTTTTTAAAAAGATAATGTCACTTTGCTCTTCTGCTCAAACAGTCCAATTTCTCCCCACCAGCTCAAACCCAAGGTTCTTACAGTGTGTATATATATATATGATCTTCCCCTTGCTCCCATTCTCTTACTTCTCTGAGTTCGTCTACTATTGCTATCCTTTGTGTTAACTCTAGTCCAGTGAAATCCCTCCTATCCCCACTTCTCTGTTTTATTTTTCTTTTCAACATGCATCATCATGTTATATGTGTTACTCATTTATTTTGTTTGTTATCTATTAGAATTCGTTCCACAAGGAAACAGATTTTTGTTTCTGTTATTCATTGCAGTATCACATTGTCTGGCATTAATAGGTGATAAATATTTGTTGAATGATTGAATGGAATGAATGAATGAATGACGTTGTGACTGGTCACTTTAAGTGTTTCTATTTGAATATTTACAACTATGACCATTTTCACTGATTTGTCATATCAGAAACTTAAAGTGGATATTTATATATTTAAAACATTTCTAAGATCACATTTGTTCCAAACATAGAAAAATCAACTAAAAGCATTTATTGAATATTGTTTGATTTGCTTCTACTGGATTACAGTGTTCCACTTTTTATTTTAAGAAAATAATTTGTCTCTCAGGTTCTAGAGCTGCAAAACCCACCAAAGGCCAGCATGGTGGTGAAAGATTGTGTCAGAGCTTGCCTGGATTCTACATACAAGTATATTTTTGACAATTGCCATGAACTGTACTCCCAACTAATAGATCCGGTAAGAAGAGATGTGTGTCTACTTTCTGTTTCTAATGTCTGTTTCTATCAGTTCAGAATGACAGTGAATGGGAAAGTATGTTTATTTAATTTCATGTTAACTTTAGGCTTTGAGAATGTTCACGTTTTCTTTACATTTGAGCACCACTTTTAATATACATGAAATAATGAACTCCTTAAGTAACTTTTATATATATGAAATAATTCACTTCATACAATAACCTTTATGTGCATGAAATAAGTCATTCCTTAAGTAACTTTTTTATGCATGAAATAATTCACTCTTTAAGTAATGTTTATGTACATGAAATAATTCACTCTGTACAGTAACTTTAGTAATGATGGATATTATTGTTCAAGTTTTTCAGGTGAGGACTCAGTTTTAGAATTGAGTGATTTACTTAGGGTCACACAGTGGTCAACTGGCAGATCTGGCACTAGATTTAGGATTCTAACTCCTGCTCCTATGTTCTTCCCCTAATTCATACTGCCTCCCTGACCATTTTACCTCATCAAAGTGACAGGGAGAAATTTTTATAGAACAGGATCATAAAATTGTCATATACAGTACATACATTTATTATTAAGATATATTTCAAAATTCAAAAGGAAATACGGAAAGGAAATCAAGCAAGCATATATTTACCATCTAGATGACCAATGTTAACATTTAACAATATTTGCTCTGCTTTTTATTGTTTACAGGCATTAAATGTTATACATGAAATGGCATCACACTTTGCATTTTCAAATTCCAATCCGCTGTCTTCCTCCTCCTTCAGAGATGGACACTATTTTAATACTAGTGTGTTTTAACATCTTTTCACATGTACGCAATGAACACTTCAGTTTTATCTTCTGTGAACTGCCTATTAATCTTTTGCTTATTTTTCTCTTTGCCTGCTTGTATTTTACATATTAATTTGTAGAAATTCTAAAATATATTCTGGATACAAATCCTTTGATGGTTACGTGATTTCACATATTACTTCCCTCTCTATGTGTGATATGTCTTTCTGTGTTACATTGGAGTTTTCTAATGCATGCTATGACTTATATATTATGTTAGAATCTGCTACTACTTCTATAAAATTGGTGTTTGGAGATAGCTTTTTAACAAGTATCTATTGCCTGTCTCCTTCCCTGAAGAATGCACTTTCTCCAAAGATTTGAAAACTGTGCAATGACCTATGGAACTTCCTAGTTACTTGAGTGGAGGCAGATTCTAGAAAGTATATGTCGGGTGAAGACAAGCGAGACTCTTTCAAGTTAGATTTCAAGCTAGGTGTCTATGGTAGTAAATCTTTCTGGAGTCATTGATTCCATAGCCAAATAGGAGGGAAAAGAAGTAAAGCGATGTTTGTCACTGCATAAGCAAAACAATATATAACCACATAATTATTCATAACTTTGGCTTATCATCCACGCTAGATGTGCTCTAGTTTAGAAACTTGGGTCTCTGAGATTTCTAGTGATTAAATCGGCTCTCACTTATACTGTGCCATTGGGTGCCTTTCTAATGGCTTCCCTTTGTCTATTCTCTACTCTCTATCTTCCTCCCACAAAGTTTTTTCAATTCTTCTTCTACATTTTCAACATCATTTTCTTTATTTTACTTAAAAGATGAAATTAAAGCTTTTATTATACATATAAGTATATGTAGAAGTTACCCATACATAATTTCATAATCAATCTTAGCAGACATTACCAGCCTCAATTTCCTACCCCTTGCAACTCCAAACCCAAACTGGTCCCCTCTCATGGGCCCTAAAGTGTATTATCTCCATGAATTGACCACCATCTTTTACATCCATGCATATGAGCACCGGCTCTGCTAACTCAGCCTCAGTGGTTGAACCAAATCACCAAGGTAAAGTGGCAAGCATTATTTAATGTATTCCTAATATATTAATAATAATAATAACAATAATAATCATTTTTATTTATATAAGAGATTTAGAAATATGGGCAGTTCCCATAAAGCAAACATGCCTCTGACAAGAAGTAAATAAATTGTTACATAAAAATGAATGTAATATAGCTTAATGTTTGCTGACTTAGCTTTAAAAAAAATATAGTTACATAATTTACTATCCAACTAGTTTTCTTTATAGGTAGATAGATCTATAGATTTTATATGAAATCTTGTCATTGTGGGAATGTTGGGAGCTAAGCTTTAAATCTAAGAAAAAGACTTTTCTGTAAACGTTGTTATTACTTGAAATTCTAAAGGAAGCACCCAAAGGATTTTAATAATTTAGAAAATGCTCCCTAGAGCCCTTCTGAAATCATTTCAGAACAATTTTAATGGTTAAGGCTCATCTCCCATCAGTTGACTGAAACCCCATTCTCCAGAAGATCAAGTGAAGACCTTTTATTCCTCACACCAGACATCTGAATCACCCTCAAATTCTGATGATTGTATCTTCAAAGTTAAATACCTTATTTTCAAATAAATATCCAAAATCTGACCACTTTTCACCAGCTCTATGCTTCTGTCCTGATCTGAACCACCATCATTGCTCACTTGGATTACTACATAACTTCCTAATAGAGGTCAATGCTTCCACCCTACCACTGTATGTCTGTTCTCAACAGAGAAGCAAGAATGATCGTTTTAAAAATAAGTCAGATCATGTCACTCTTTTGCACAGAATGTTCTAATGTCCCTTTATTTCAATCAAATTTGAAGTCCTTACAATGGCCAGTAAGACACAGGATCTGGCCTATATTTCACCTTCCACCTCACTTACTCTATTACTCTTTCCTTTGCACATATCATCAAGGGAGTGGAGAGACAAATAAGAGTTTGACCACAGGAAAGTAACATGAATAACACTGTACCGCTGGTACTTATAACAGTGTCTGGATCATAGTAGGTGCTCAAAACATTTGTTGAGTTAATTGAATAAATGAATAAACAATAATTTTTTTTCTCAAACAGTACAATAAGAATATTTGTGTATATTTGGCCTGATATAAACAAGACTGAAAGAAATGCTCTATTTCATGATAGATCCTCAGTGCTTACCTAAAGCCTCTTACAATTTGTACTAGGTCATCTCACGGTGTCCTGGATGATGAGATATGGGATGATTTGATGAAAGTCACATCTAATCCCAACCCTTAAAAACATCCTGCAGTATTCTCCAGCTCTCTCTCCTGTTTCAGTAACCTGGAAGGATACATTCCAGATGGCACAGCTACCATATGAAGGAGAGCTATCTGGCCATGTCCAGACATTTAAGAAACAATCTATTATTGCATTAACTCACTGAGATTTGGAGATTTATTTGTTACCACAGCACAACTTGGCTTATTTTGACTAATAGCTTTTTTAATTCATTTCCAGCCTGCCACTCTGTTTAAAATATACCCTTACTTATATGACTGTCCTATCACACTACAATCTCCATTCATTCATGGGATTAAGTCGAAACTCTTTGCCATTATCCAAAAGCCCTCCAAGATCTGAGCTCTGACTGTCTTTTCTTATTTCAGCCTCGTTTCTAACTTCCATTCTCTGAGTCAGCACGCTGCCCTCCTGATGCCTTTTTCTGCGTTGTCTTTAGCTGCTGAAAGTTGCTTCATCTTCCCAAGGCCCTCATGGCTAACCTTAGCTCATCTGACCTTTTCTTCAGAAAGCCTTTAGGACCTTTCCAAGCTGAATTAGGTCTTCCTGCTCTCAGTGCTCATAAGACCCCGATATGTCACCACCCGTGCATTTATCATGCTGAAGTCATTAGGCACATGATGTAATGTCCGTTTGGTACATCTCGCCCCAGGGGAAGCGAGTATCATCTTTGTGGCCCCAGTGTTCAACATTTCCTGCCACAGAGTAAGGTTTATAAAGTAACTAATAAAAAACAAATATTATAAAAGCAGCATTACATTACTTAGTCTCCTTCAACAACTCCACTTGCAAGCCTGTGG
Organism: Rhinolophus ferrumequinum; assembly: GCF_004115265.2. Lineage (NCBI taxonomy): Eukaryota > Metazoa > Chordata > Mammalia > Chiroptera > Rhinolophidae > Rhinolophus > Rhinolophus ferrumequinum. Next base: position 54,071,346 of record NC_046289.1, on the reverse strand, counting down.
TCAAGAATGTGATCTCTGATCAAAACCCTTGAGATCAAATTCCAGCTCTACTGCTGATTAGTTTTATGGACTTGGATGAGCTACTTAGCCTCTTCATGTCTCGTTTTCTTCATCAGGACATTTTTTTTTTTAAATATTTATGCTACTTCTGTTTTGTCTAAGTTTTCTCTAGATGATTTCATGCCTCAAACCAAAAATAAGAATTTCATGGTTGCTAGACACATTATAATTCTGATTACTTACATGTGGAGGCATACTTTCTCACTCCAAAGGGGTTTTGAAGAGCAATATAAAAATAGTGCTAGGAATAAAAATGGAAAATAGATTTGACAGAAAAGTCACAGTTAGTAGAACAAGATAGAAATGTGGTCTCTATAGGCTGGCTACAGACTCATGGTGCAGCATTTACCTTGCTTGAATCACCAAGCTTCATGTTTGTCCTTCATCTTAGCAAAACTAAGAATTAAAATGTGGCAAGCTGGACATGTGTGATTGATCTCTTGCATAAAGACACCTGAGAGATTAAATGATAAACTAACCCAGTGTTGTAATTATATTTCTTTAAGTAATAATGAGTTTAAGAATCTCCTCATAAACATATTAGCTTTTTGAGTAACTGTTTTTATAAATTGCCTGTTATTACCTTGTGCCTATTTTTAAAAAATGGAATTTCTGTCTTTTTCTGATTAATATTCTGGTGTTTCTTAGTCCTTTGTTAGCTTACATGACAAAGATTTTTCACAATCCATCATCTTTCTTTATGTTTGCCACAGTAAACATTTATAAGAAATTCTCAATTTTAATATAATTAAATTGTTCAATTTTTTCTATTTAAAATTGAAGTTTTAAAAAGTCTTTGTTGCCCATCTCACAAATAGAGGGTCTCTTTTTGTATAATAAAATAGATGTAGTCTAGCTTGGTAATAATCCCTGTTAAGAACAACCAATTTATCTTAAGGTTGTTTCCATGTTTCTTAAGCAACTTTTAGATTTTCAAGATTACAGATTTTCTTTTCATATAGATGTCCTTCCAGGAGAAAATAAGCCAAAACATTTTCAAGTCTAAATGTTTGTTTTTTATTTTAAAGAAACTATAATTTGCTCCATGAGGTGTCCTCAGAAGCTACATTAGTGCCTGTCATATATTAGTGTTGAGTATCTATCTGTCTGTTCATCCATCCATTCATCCATCCATCCATCTATGGAAAATCACATATATATTCTTAGATTCTTTTTGTTTCCCTCCCAAATCAAATTCACCTGCCGCTTACGTCTGAGGCAATCTCTATTATGAATTTGATATTAGCTTTCTGGTTCATCTTTGTATACATTTATTATACATGTCTATTATCCATTTGTGGTATTTTCTGTACCTCCACTAATCTCTCATATACTGCATTTTATAAACAGGTAGTACAGTGGTATGGTTACATGTGCTAACTCCAGAACCAGACTGCCTAAATGTTATTGTTTGGTAGGAATCTGGTAGAGCTTCAATTTTTAAAGCTCAGTATTACTCTTTGAGAACCTATGCTAATATATCTGGAATGATTCACTGATATTTTTTACTGCTGCCTATCATATTATTACATCACAATTTAGATATTAACTCCAGTCCTTCACTCTTACAAATAATAGTGCATTGAGTACTGAGAAGGGACATGTGCAACTGACTCCCAGTCTGTGTTATTTAGGAACAGGAGAATGCCCTCCTTTCCTCTACTTTTGCATTTCTCATAGAAATAATATAAACTTGGCATCTTGTAGCATGTGGTCAAAAGTATCCTCTATTTTTTCATGTGTGTTAAAATGCCCTGTTACTTGTAAACATTCAGTTTCATGAGAACAGAAACTCTGTCTTACTAGTATTGAATTTATAGCACATAGCAGTGTGCCTCACATACAGTAGCAGAAATCAAGAAATACTTGCTTATTAATGGAAAAAATATACTTTATAAAAATATCTTTTTTAAAGTCATTTTTCAGTTATAGTTGACATACAATATTATCTTAGATTAGGTGTACAACATGGTGATTAGACATTTATATACCTTACAAAATGATCACCCTGATAATCTAAGTACCCATGCTACTGTACATTGTTATTACAATATTATTGATTATATTCCCTATTTTATACTTTAAATCTTATGACTATTTGTCTTTCTCTGTCTGACTTATTTCACTTAGCACAGTACCTTCTAGGTCCATCCATGTGGTCGCAAATGATAAGACTTTATTACTTTTTATGGCTGAGTAATTTTCCATTGTGTATATGTACGACAATTTCTTTATCCGGTTGTCTATTGGTGGGCATTAAGGTTGCTCCCATATCTTGGCTATTGTAAATAATGCTGCAATGAACATAGGGGTGCACATATCTTTTTGAGTCAGTGTTTTCTTTTTATTCAGATAAATACCGAGAAGTTGAATTACTGAATCATATGATAATTCTATTTTTAATTTTTTGAGAAACATCCATCCTGTTTTGTATAGTGACTGCACCAGTTTACATTCCCACCAGTATTGCACAAGTGTTCCTGCATTTCCACTTCCACGCCATGACTTATTAATTCTTGTCTTTTTGATAATAACCATTCTGACAGGTGTCAGGTAATTTGTCATTGTGGTTTTGATTTGCATTTCCAAGATGATTAGTGATATTTAGCTATTGGACATCTGTATGTCTTCTTTGGAGAAATGTCTATTCAGATCAAATGTTTTGAAGGAGGGTCCTAATGTAGTAGATCAACCTTAACATTCAACTTTGCTAGCAAAGTTGTCCCTCGAACCTATAGAGTTCTTGTCTCACAAACCTTTGTGATTGTCCAGTAGCCTATTTTATTTTTAATAGTGCTCAGTAGATAAGGGTGTGACAAGACCCGCCAGTGTCCCAAAGGTGGGAGTCTCAGTTCAGGCTAATTTGTAGCCAGACCCTCAGGCAGCAGCTTTTAAATATATATGCAGGTCCTGTGGAACTGCAATCATAAACCCCACTGGCCTCCAGACACAATGATCTGGAGGTGTCCCCTGGGTGACCTTGGCGAAAATCAGGGCTCCACACCAGTGCATAAGCGCCTTTCTGGGAGATACTGGTGAGCTGGATTGAGGTAGGAGAGCGCAGAGGTGGCGTCCTCTGGCCTGTGTTCCCTGGAGCAATGTCGTAGGCTGCTAGATGTATGACAGTCCTGAAGCCTGCCTCTCAGGCTGACGCTCCAGAACAAGTAACTATTAATACTTATTCATTAAAATATTTATTTTGATGTAATGTGTGATGGAAATATTGTTTTAAAGTAATGTTTACTGCAACTTTAGAAATAAAAGTTAACTATGAATTATAGTGCAGAATCAAATCAACCAGTAACATTTTTGCTTTGTTTACCTTTGCTTTCTAAAATCAGCCTGGAGAATTTAAAAAAAAAACTCTTACAATATGTAACAAGTCCTTTTATAAGGTGTTTTCATGACTTATTAAATTTGAAAATAGTTGTCAAGCTCAGCTTTAGAAATGAAATGCTTTTTTTTTCCCCTTCCATTCCATCCTCATTACCTGAAATCCTAAAAATAGGCGCAGGGGTGGGGGCGATTTTTAGGGCTACATATTTCCTCATAGCGTTTTGTACACTAATAAATGTTTTAAAAGATGAAACAGAAATTAAGAGGTTTTATCAAGCTCCTATATTAAAAAAGTACTTCAGCCTCAAAAGTTATCATAAAAATAGATAAATGTGCAGGTGGAAACTCTTGAGGAGAAAGTGACTCGGGGAGAGAATCACTGAGGAAACAGATGAGGGAGATACAAACATGAATGCTTTCATCCTCTTAGTAAACTATTCTGTGGTTGACATATAAATCCCCCTTGTTCTTGGAATACGATTTACTTACAAAACACATTTCTCCTCTTCTTTTTTTTTTTTTAATAATGTTAGTCTTTCCTTAATTATCATCAAAAGCCATGTAGGGCCTGACTATGCTAATTTGTGATGTTGCCCAAAGACATCTGACTCTTTAGTTTTTTTTAAAAAAGAAGATTGACGGGATTCTGTAGTTAATCAGTACGCAGTCTAGATTACTTTTGAAATCAATTTCAATGTTCAAAATTTGATCATGTGCAAATGGAGTAGTCGTAGCGGTAGACTCTGAAATACTCGGATATACGGTAATTACTGAGCTAGGGAATACCGAGGATACATTTTTCTGTACTTTACCATTATCCTTATATGTAGGGTGAGCTCAAGCCCCCAAATTTGCCAATCCATGCAATAAGTACTTGTGTATTTCCTCTTGCATATGAGGCATTAAGCTAGATGCTATGTATGACAAAGTGAATAACTCAAAGCCTTATTTTCAAAGTTCATTTTCTACCGCAGGGTTCACAAAGTATAGTCATGGACCTGTAGCTTCAGCATCACCTGAAAACTTTCTATAGATGTGTATCTGAGGCGCCCCCCACCCCCCAGGAGCTACTGAATCAGTCACTCTAAGGGGGGTGTCCAGCAATCTGTGTATTAACAAGCCCTGCAGGTGATTCTGACACATACTCATGTTTGAAAGTCACGGATTCACTGCATAACTCAGACAAATAAAGGCAATTACAATACAGTGTGGAAAGTGCTCTGAGAGAGAAAAAATGGGATGTTCTCTGAACACATAGGAGGCTCAAGCGATGCACTGTGGGCGGGTGGTGAAGGATCAAGGAAGGCTTTCAGGAAGACGTGACTTCCCAGAAGATGTATAAAGGATAAGTAAGAGCTGAGCATGGAGGGGATACTAGGAAAAAGAAGAATGGGGCAGGGTGGGGGACAAAAGGCAAAAGAGAGTATTACAAATGAAGGAGGGTCCCACTTACGCAAAACCTCAGAGGTACATGAGGGTTTGATCCCTCTCAGAACTGAAAGCTGGAGCTACTGTGACCAACCAACAACAATGTCAAGATGATCATAAGGCTTAGTCACTATTGATATTAACAATAGGGAAAGTAGCAGGGACTCCCAGTAGTTTCCTTTCACTGGTAATAGCTAAGGCCGAAGAGGAAAGCAGATGTGTTGTAAGCCACGTTAAGGACTTTGGATTTGTTCGGAAGGAAATGTAAAGCCACTAAGAATTGGGTAATGGCATGACCGGATTTGTGTTTATAATGACGGGTCTGGCAAAGGTGAGACTAGGGCCAAGAAAAGCAGCCAAAAGGCCACTTGGGTAATCTAGCTGAGTTATGTTTTGTAATGGAACCTGACTTGTTCTTGCCAAAATAATGTATTTACAAAAATTCACCCTAGGTCTTCACTGTATGTTGAGTAAGAATAATACCTACAGAAAGATTAAAGTCTTATCTCTTAAATAATGACTTTCAATTTGGGGGTTCCAGACAACTATAGGTATTTGTAGACAAAGTTAGAGGAAATCACAAGCTATTTTTAGTATATTAAAAAGTACAGCAAGAATCATACGATTGTGTAAAAACAAATTAAAAATGCATGTTTCTTTCATTTTGGCTGAAGTAGTTGTCAACTCAATATTGATACTCTGGTTATCTAATGCTGATTAGAAACTCTAGCTTTATCTTTACATATCAATGGAGAACAAAAGCGTCAGAAAACCAACTTTTTGCTTAACTGATGCAGTATGAAGGAAAATGAAATAGGATCCATGAAAGAAAAATAAATACAAGTATCTTGATAGTTAAAAATTACAAACCATGACCAGATTTCTATTACGTGATGTTTCTGGACCCAAGTGAATAAGGTGGCTACCCAAGCATTACGCAGAAAACTGGACTGAAATGAAAAGAGGAGGAAAATTAAATTGCATGAAAACAGTTCAATTTGGGAGGTAAAAAATCATATTTGATTTGTAAGTTATTTATACCCAGAGCTGCTATGAGACGGAAAGGCATGAGCTTCCATGAAAGCCCTGCTTGAGTTCTAGGTTTTGGGGCAGGGCCCCCATTCAATGTTTATTTTTCTTAAGGGTAAGGAGTCTACTGGGACTTAATGCTGTTTTGTTCACATTTAAATTCAATTCCTTTCACTTTTTGAGTGGCAGATGCTTTTGAATTTTGATTGAGCTGATGACAGTTTGTACTTTTAGTTAGGGACAGTAGGAATTTAATTTAGTAATTTTTTATGGGAGCAAACTCATATGAATCTAAATTAAAAAGTCTAAAATCTTTAGGGAAAATAGAAGTACCGAATCTGAGATTCACCTCAGAAGTGCAATATGGCGCTGATTCTAGTATTTGTGTTTCTCATTAAATGACTTAATGGACCTTATTCAGTGTAATTTGTGTCTAGAAAGTGCTGTAACACATTTATCTATTCATTGATTCCCACTGATCAATAGTTATGTGAACTAGAAAACCATGAATGAGTTCCATTGTAGCGTGCTAGAAGGACTTTTGTCTGGACATAAGAACAATCCAACTGGGTCATAACCACTCGGCAGGCTATTGCATTTCCGTATGTTGATGCAGACTCTAGCACTGTGTCTGGAACAGTAGTTCTCACTGAATTGCAAAGAATCTAGCCACTGAGATGGTGCAGCCCCACTGACATTCTGATTGTGATAGCATTTCCTCTGCCCAGCAGAGAAAATTCCGTCCTTAGAATTAAACAAGTCCCTGTCGGATCTGCAGAGCTGCAGAACAAGCCATAGCTCTGGGCAGTTGTAATGATTCTTTTTAGTCTTTTCTGTCTCCACTCTGTTCTTGATTTCACTGGATGCAGTGACATCCCTGAGATTCTTCCCTCTGCATCCTTCCCTTTTGGCCAGGTGACCTTCAGAGGCTAAGCTTACCATAGCCACTGGAAGTCAACCATCATCTTGATGGTACCTTGGGGGAGGGCGAGTCTCTGGTTACTGCCCACAGGCCCTGCATCAAAGTAGCCTTTCGATTTATTTGCCCAAACGTATTTTTTATATTTGCAAGATACCCTTAGTAGTACCTAGGAATTTGGGATAGCATAAAAGTCCTTGTTGATTTACAGTTTTACATATGTTAGCTCTGTGTCCTGGGACACTTGGGCTTTATAATAGAAGAGTTTGAGTCTTGTTGGTCCGTTCTCATGTGACAGATTTCTTAGGCTCCCTGCCTGCACTCTGTCCCCATCACTTGGCCCCAGTAGCTGCCTCACCTTTGTGAGCATTGTAGAAACATTCTTTAGAACTTTTTCAGTGACTCTCTGTCTCCCTGAAGGTTCGCAACTTGGATTACCCATGTTATTTAGTTGTAAAAATATCGTGGGCTTTTATAATGAGATAAAAAATTATATCAGTTTCATCTCCATATTTTGAAGATATCTAGAATTAAGTTAACTTTTCTAACCTTTGCAGCACTTTACTTAAAAGTGGCATAGGAAAATTTATTTAGTTGTTCCATACAAGAAAAGCAATTTGGGACATTGCTTGTGTGTGTTATTTTATTTTCTATTTTTATTAATGGCTCCCTTTAAAATCAAGCATCTCTTCCTCAGATACAAAGACCTTATTTTTATTTTAAAAGCATCCTTTTGTCATGATTATTCTATTTTCCAGAATTAATTACTGATGTTTCATCTACACATAATTGTGTTGATACATTTTCCACCTGCTATGCAACAGATTTTATTCCATAACATGGCAAAATGTTATAAAGAAGCTGGCAGCTTTAGGGTACTTATGTTTAGCCTTTTCCGATTTCCCTTACGGCTTTACAAATGTGGATTTTAATCCTGCTTTATATTTTGCCTGATTCATTTTCCAGTCCAAAGTCAGATCCATGGGATAAAAGACATTCTTGTTTGAAAACATTTCACTATATTTTACTCATGTGCACGCTGACATACAGACACATATATACTGCTACCTGTAGTTTTTTGTTGCTTTTGATATCTTGGTTCTATAAAGTTTGTGTGCTAACATTATAGTTCTAATCTGTATATATATATATATATAGTTTTGTTTTTTTTTTCAAATCACCCCAGGAAAGAGGAACTTATTACGGCTTACCCACCTACCCACAGGGACCAATGTTTACAGTTCCTGCCAGTTTCTAGACATGTAGATACCTAGATATCTGGAGTCCTAGGCATTTATTTTCCTAACTTAGCCGTGCAATCTCCCATTGGGGAAACAGAGGAGAAGGTGCATATCCAATCCCCTGAGTGCCCCCATGGTGTCGAAAACCTTTGCCTCCCTATGGGGCTCTCTGAAAATTATTAACTCTTTGACCCAGGATACTGGCAGTAATTGCAATTCCAGTTTGCTGGAAGAAACAAGTTTAACATTGATGAGAAGAAATCTTTCTCTGATATTTCTATTAAACATCATCTTGAAAATAGATGGTGTTTTATTGTGACAGTCTTCCTGAGCTCTCACAGATATTTTACAGAAAATCCATAGATAATCTTTTTCTTCCATTTTCTAAAAAAATGGCTAACCTGTCTGTAAAGCATATTTGGACAGCCCTCGATTACATGCATATAACAAGGCACTAATGTCCCCATAAAACAGAGCAGGACACTGGTCCCAAAACCCAGTTAGATCAGGAAGTATTGGAATAACATTGCTATCTTCTCATGATAAAACTGGCTGTGTATCATTGGACCTCGGGAGCTAAGAGACCTTACAATTCATGGAATTTAATTATGTATAAGATCAGCTGTTAATGACATGAAAATTACTTACTAATCTGAATCTATTTATATTAAAGTCTGTTTATATTAAAAACCTTTTCTTAGAAGTTATTAGAACAGAAGTTACCAACAAAATATAAGAAAGTTTGCCAACTCCTACATATCTTATATTCCAAGCAAACCAAACAGTTCCTCCTCTATATGGCTCACATTTTGCTGCTGTCTTGCCTTATATATATATATATATATATATATATATATATATATATATATATATATATATATATAGCTTTCTTGCTAATATATTCACATTTCCCAGCCCTACCAATTCCTAAAGGCTCAATTTAAATGCCACATTTTTTATAAAGATGTCTAGATAGATCAAAGAGTAAAATTCTTTTAACTCTAAACTCCCATTTGGGAATTTGTTACATTTCCTATTATTATTATATTTTGCAACTCTTAGCTCACCTATTACACCACAAGCCCTTTAAAGGGAAGACTGAGTTTGATTCACATCTGAGAATCCCTTTCTTCCCCCTCTGCTGCCTACGTATGGTGCCTTGCACATGTTATCTGCTCAACAAACACTGATAGAATCAATGAATTCAAAATAAATGCTTACAATTTTCTAAAGGGAAAATGCAAATGATTCAACAAGTTGTAGCTATTATGGCTAGAGAAGTTGAGGAACCAAATTTGACATTTTTTTAAAATTTCATTTAAATTTAGCCACATTTGGCTAGTGGCTACCACATTGGAAAACACAGTTCTGGAACTCAAAGCAACGGTTGAAATTGACACTGTGCTACAACACTACACCTGGGTGAGGACCAAGTTCCACTAGGATAAGACTCCCTGAGTTATGCAAGTATAGGGTTGTCCCTTAAATTTTATAGTCAAGGCACCTCACCTGCCTTATCCTAGGCCCACCCCTATATTTCAGTGACATCAACAAGATTTTCTCACCACTGACACTTTGCCTTATATTGTCGGATCCCTGATAAGCTACAGATGACACTGGGGCACCGTTACTGACTATTCAAGAACAATGTCATCTATAGAATACATTGTTCACAGATCTAAGAGATGTCCTTTCTGCTAAATTGGGAATCAAGACATGTTTTCTTTTACCCTATCCCTTTTCTTTTGTATCATCTTAATATAATCAAATTAATGATATCTCCTCTGTGAAGTGACTCTTCGTACTTTGTACATTCATTTCTGACAAAATTGGACTTAAACACTGGATAAGCAGTATGACCTAATCAATGTTTATCTTTCCTAAGCTTCAGTTCCTCTCCCTGTCCCTTAATATGGTGATACTAACACCTAATTTATGTTTATTTTCTTAAGAACTACTTAATGAGTGCCTTCTTCATGCCTTGTATTTTCACTAAATTCAGATAATTCATTTAGCAAGGGATATTTGGCTTTTTGATACACAGAATAGATCTAGGTCAGTAATTAAATGAGCAATTGTCATAAGTGTATCATGATGGCAAAATTCCTGTTTCAGTAACTGAAATAGAGTAGGCACTTTAAGTAGTGGTTTTGGTATTTTCCTTTCAACTTTATTACGGCTGAGGAGTCTATTTCATAAAATCCAGAGAATGAATGGATTAGGATAGCATCACTGCATTAAACAACTGCAGATTCATTTCACGATAGTTTGTTAACAACAGTTTGTTAACCATTAGAATCATCTCCTCCATGAAGGAATGATTTGTTCAATATACCTTATAAGGACCTCCAAGAGCTACAGATAAAGAAAAAAATAATAAATTTTATCTAGTCACCACAATTGATGAAATTGAACACCTTTGTGTTTTTATATCCAGAAGTAAATTACAGAAATAGATTTTGTGGATTAAAGGATTATTAACCAGAGAAAAGTTGAATACTGGTGTCTACCCGTTAAATGGGAGGGTATTACATTTTCATTTTAATGTTGGTAGTTTTGAACCGAAATTATTTGGGGTAAAGTAAATTTGGACAGTTTCCTACCTCAAAAAAGTATTGCCTTTGCCGAAGCCCTTTTCCTTCTTTACTTGTTTATTGCAATCCAGCATAACAGTCACATTTACAACTAAATTGGTAATTGACTATTTAGATTACTGTTCCCTGTGCAATACTAAACTTGTAAGTAATGGTTCAGGCATTAATAAGGAGGCATGCAATTTTAAAAATGCACCACAAATTTTATGTTTATCCAATGAATTGATAAATCCAGAAGGAAATTCTAGATGGGTGCTATCATCTGTAAAATTAAAGGTAGGGTAGGAAGAAAGCACAGCTTCCTTTTGGTTATTTGCAGATGAGCTCCCTAGTTTGAAAGATCCTTAGATTGCCTTTTCTAATTCTTTGTTTATGACAATTTTGCTGATTTATTATTTCCCTAATGGGTGGATAGACAATGAAAAATGGCATTCAGATTAGTCAATTCACATGCCTAAAAGAGAGGATAAAGAGAACAAAAGGAGGAGAGGACCTGTCTGTGCTCTTCTAGCTATCTATCTTAACCTTTTCTACTGTTTTTAAGAAAAATGAGAGTTAGTTGTATTGGAGTCTCTGCTTTTCAGAGCTTCTCGGTGAGTGTAGGTGACATTCTCTCCTTGTGTTTTTAAGGGTGATAAGAAATAACAGGCAACATTTGTTTCTTATGAGCACATTAGTTGTACCTAATGTCAGTTGCTGAATTTTTCTGTGCCATTAGCATTGATGGATTATGAGCTAATATTTGGCATTTCTATAACACTTAGTATTTGTTTAGCACCACGTTAACTGCTCCCATCTCTCTCTACACACATATTAAAACAACACAAAACCAATACAGTGCTTACTATACCTATTCAGTAAGTGATAGAAGTGAACTGATCCCATCTGTTTACTGAACATGACTGTTAAACACTGAGAAATAGACAGTTTTAGAAAAGCAAGGCCCTAGTGACTGTCTGTATTTGCAAAGTCTGACATAAATTTTGGAACCTTGAATTATCCTGAGACAATTTAGTTTACTACATAAAATTCCGTATAATGAAATATAGACATTTAGGCATACAGATGGAGTTTGCTTACTTATAATTAAGCCTAGAGAAAAACAAGATTTGAAACCTTTAAGGCTCCTTTCAACTCTTAAACTCTCTATGAGCAACCTGACAGTTATATGGTATCCTGACGACATCTAAGGTACCTAATTCTCCTCTGCAGTGCTCATTTTCAAATTTCCCCTGCCTGTATCTTGACTCTAACTTGCAATAATATGTCTATCGCTGAGACTTCAGTCAGTCCTACAGGAAAGTCCGGAGCTGGGATCCAACTGGGATGGATCTCTCCCCAGTTGAGGAAAAGCAACTGAGCTTTCCTATCACAGCATTAGCCATCACCGGTACTGCCTCCTGGAAGAGGGTAACCTTGGGTGAATCAGATCCTTGCCTCTAAGGCAAGTGCCCGTGAAAAGCACAACTAAAAGCCTTTAGTAACCAATACTAACAGTAGCGCAGGGGTTGGTGCTAGGCCCTAAAGAGGGAATCTGCCACTGTACCCAACACACAGCTGGCTATTTATTGTCAGTACTCAATGGAAATTCCACTATACAAATGCATCACAATTTGTATATTCTAATGACAAAGAGTTGGGTTATTTCCAATTTGGGGAAGTGTGGCTATTGTAAATGATGTTTCTCTGAACATTTCTGTATGTCTCCTGATGAATAAATGCAGTAGTTTCTCTAGGATAGATGCCTATAAGTAGAGTTACAGAGTTAGAATATGTGCATAATTGACTTCACTATACAATGCCAAGCTGTTTTCCAAAATGTTTGTATATTTTACAAATGACAACCTTTCATTCAGTATCACAGTTGTGTCAACTGAGAGGTTTATTTAGTATATCTATTCTACCATTAGGTAGGCAAGCTTGAGGTTTTTAATATCCTTTCCCTCCTGAATAAAGTATTAAAATGACTTTTACCCTGCAGAAGTTAGCAGAATTCTAAGGTAACTCTCAATGCTCTGGTATAATGATTTGTTCTTAAGTAAGGGCAAAACCTGTGACTTGCTTCTAGGCAAGAGAATAGGGAAAATACCATAAATGTAAAACAAAACTAACCCCCCTTCGATTGTTACATGTTAAAGGCAAATAGATTTTACAGATATACTTAAGGTCCCTAATCAGTTTGACTTTAAATTAACGAAAAGAAGTTCTCCACATGGACCTCTCTACCCGGCTACTTGGGCATCCTCACTGCTTAGTGGCTGGATTTTAGGGCCAGATGGGCCAAGAGACAGGAACTGGGAGTTGCCAGTTTTGTATAACCTCAGCCTGGAAAGAAACATAGGTCACTTCTGCCATATTGTATTGGTCAAAGTCACCCATAGTCGAGGGAAGGAAATAGACATAGCTTTTAATGAAAGGGTTATCAAAGAATTTGCAGCCATCTTTAGTCCTGTAGCTGTGTAGTCTAGTTGTGTTCTCAAGGAAAAGGGAAACATATTTGGTAAACAGCTATCCACAATGTATTTTAGCCTTTTAAAACAGTACCCATATGTTTAATGGGTATGAAGTTACAGTTATACAAGATGAATAAGTTCTTTCTATCTGTTGAACAACATAGTGCTTACAGTTAACAATATGGTGTTGTGCATTTAAAAATGTGTTAATGGGTACATCTCATGTTAAGTGTTTTCACCATGGGGGATGGAGTGCAGGGGGAAAGCAAAGGGACAGAAGGAAACTTTTGGGGGTGATGGATAGATTTATCATCTTGTTTTGGTGATGGCATCATGGATGTATGCATATGTCCAAACTCATCAAACTGTTTACACTAATTATTTGCAGTTTCTGTATATCAACTGTGCCTGAATGAAGCTGTTAAAAAAAAAAAAAACAGTAACCATGTGTTTTTAATCAACATCCTGTCAAGTGCTCAAAACTTGTGGATTATAGTTTTATCTCTACTAATTTAGTTACAGTCATATAATTATAGAAAGCATATAAAAAATACACTCAGGGCACGTGGTCAATTTTTTGGTACAATATAGGCAAGGGATTTCTTACATGCCTCTAAACGTTTGGAGGTTTGTAACATTTGGAGATATCTGATATTTAGAAAGTTCTTCCTTCTGTTATACTAAAATCTTCTCTCTTGAAAAGTGTACTCACAAGGACTAGTGTTATTTCTTTAACCACACAAGACAAATTCAATTTATCTTTTAATCTCTAATACAGCCAAAATGTATTTGAAATCATGGTACTCCTGAGTTCAGTCTAAGTACTACGAGTTCTTTTAAAGATGAGATATCTTAAATGGAAAATAAATGCCTGCTGCATGTGAGTATCACATTTTTCCTTTAGTGGAAGGAAGTTTAATTTATATAAACAGCAAAAGCCAAAACTATTAGTTTATCCATTAAAATAGTAATTTTTTAAATTAAAGTTTATTGGGGTGGCAATTGTTAATAAAGTTACATAGGTTTCAGGTGTACAATTCTGAAATGGAACTATTGCATCTTTTCTTATGGCAGAATAGTATTCCATTGTGTATATATACACCAAATCTTCTTTATCCAATCATCTATTGAAGGACACTTTGTTTGTTTCCATGTCTTGGCCACTGTAAATAAAGCTCAGTGAACGTTGGATCACATATATCTTTATGGATAAATGTTTTCAGATTTTTTGGGTAGATACCCAGGAGAGGGATTGCTGGGTTATATAGTAATTCTATTCGTAATTTTCTGAGGAACCTCCACACTGCCTTCCATAGTGGCTGCACCAGTCTGCATTCTCATGAATAATGTATGAGGGTTCCTTTTTCTCCACAGCCTCCCCAGCACTTGTTTTTATTTGTCTGTTTTATATTCAAGAAACTTTCTTATGCATCTCTCTTGGGATTCTAACAAGAACCTTGTCAATTAGGCAGAGCATATTACCAAAAATATAATTAAAGGTGAACATTCCCCTTTTATGTTAATATGGTAATAAATGCCACTTATTGAAGATTACAACCTATATAATTATAAGAATTATTGGAAACATAGGAATATATATATAAATATTAAGAATCCAAAGTTGAAGAAATTAATTATTTTCCCAAATTTGAATAAGTCAATGTAAATTGAGAACAGAATGTATGTCTGATTCCGTGCTCAAATTTTACTTATTTTTTCTATTATACTATGCTATAAAGTAATTTGTATATTTAAAGTTCACATTCAGAGTTATCACAATTTATAGTTATGCATACATCACTTAACCATGTATGGTCTATTCAAGTTCAAGGAACCGTTTAGTGCTGTTAAAAAACACTTAGACTGTCCAAACACTTTGAAATGCAGTTTTGGCCATTTAAATACCAGATGTCTCAGACTTATTAAACCTGAGAAGATCCAGTGAAGATTCTTTAAACATTTTGCTAGAATAAAAGTGAAATATTCTAATGATATATGGAAATTCCTTGTTTTTTTCTAACCCGATTAACACTTTAATTTTAGTTTTCAATAATTACTCTTACTTAAAACCACTAGTTGCTAATTTTTTTTGTTCTCAATTAACAACAGTATATTAAGCTATTTGAGTATACCAATAATTTTCTAATGACTGTTAATATAAAACATAATGCTTTACAAAGGGATCTACCAAAGCAGTCTATCGACAGCTGGACGGGGCATCACATAAATATCCAGTAAGTTATTCCACTTTTTCTTAAAATGAAGGAGCTTTATGTAATCAGTAATTTCTCAGATATAAAGGTGCAACAGAAGTTATCAGGATAGAATGTAAAATTTAGCAAACCCATGATTGATACTGGCATCCAGGGAAAACTGTATCACTCTTTTTCCTAAACAAAATGAGGACTATTTTAACCTGACTTAATTACAAGTTAAGTTCTTCCTATGAATGCCAAAATTTCAGAAGAACAGAGCTGTGTAAGTCCAATCTCCCAGGCCATAACTCCAGTTATCCTGATTTAGTAGATCTGCAACAGGGGCACTAAAATCAAATGTACTTCTTTTTTTAAAAAATTTATTTTTATTAAATCAATTAGGATGACATTGGTTAACACAGTTATATAGGTTACAAATGTACAATTCTATAATATATCATCGTATATTGCACTGTGTTCACCACCCAAAATCAAATCTCTTTCTATCACTATATATTTGACCCCCTTTACCTTTTTCTACGTGTCCCACCCCCTTGTAATAAGTGACCCAGGTGATTCTGAGGTAGATGAACATGGACCAGACATAGAAAAACACTAGTCACTGGCAGCTTTGAAAATAGTCTCAAATCACTCCTCAGTATATTTCTCTTAGATTCTCTGTAAGTTGCAATTCACATTGTCCCAAAGCACCTTTGCTATGGATTTAAATAGCCAATTATACAATAAATCATGGCAATTGAATATAGACTCTGCCCCAGCTGTCCCAAAAAGGCAAAGGTAGCACAACTTTATCTGTAAAGAAAATTAATGCAGATTTATTCATGGCATAGCCAGAATACTAAGGACTATTCATTAAGTGTATGAGCAAGATCAAGTTCATTAGAGAATCCAGGCACCTGCCTCATTCATCCTAACTTCCCCAAATCTCTCCTATTAATGGCCAAAATTTAAGTGACTTACTATATTTCAGTAGAATTCAGTGAGTGAATAAGGCATCTTTGACAGTGACATTAAAGATTAATAATAGAAAATACCTTTGAAGTTGCTAAATCAAAGGCGATGAACTTGCAAATAGTCTAAGTAAGAGATGGACTGAACTTCGTCAAAGGCAAAAAAAAAAAAAAGAAGTAACAGGAAATACTGGCACCACCTTAAAAAGGATGTCCCATTTATACGAGGTCTTAAGATATATAAGGAGATTTCTTAGGTCATCAATTAAAAACACTAATGCTTTCATTTAGCAATGGCTCTCAAACTCTTTAATTAGGGGAAGGGGTCAAAAACCCTATGATTAATAACTTAATTTTCTTCTTGATGCCTTGCAAACAAAATCCAAATCTATTGTCTGTTATTTATCTTGAGTAATTTTTAACTTTAGGGTAGGGGAAGTAAAATGAAGGAGGTTTTTTTGAGAACATTAAAATTTCAAGGTCTTTATGACCTTATATGAGCTTAATGGACCGCTTTAAACTCTGCCACCCTCATTTTCCTCATCTGTAGAATACAAAAATTGCAGGAAGTTTTGTAGGTAGCCTTTTCAGTACTGCAATGTGATTAAAGAATAAAGAAAGGAGAGTGAGTCTAAGAACTCTTCACAAAAGTTGAGAAGAGAGACCCCCCCAAAAAAAAAAATTGTATTTACTTCTGCATGGATTTTAACTACTGTATTTTTTCCTCTTTTGCCTTGCCTGGAGAGAGTTGACTTGATACCACTCCAGATGCAACACCCTGGAATTCAGCCTGACTGCCTTTGTCTAAGTTGACAAAGAGCGGGGGATGTAGAACTAACTCTCTGGTGTGGTGATTAAATTGCTTACATAAAGTTAATATGTCCTAACAATGTTTCTCCTCTTTCATTTTCTTCCTCTTCTATGTGGAAGCCCCTGTGAAATACTTTCACATCCCGCTTTTTTTTTTTTTTTTTTTTTTTTACTTCTTGTCTACACCTTCAACCTTGATCAGAGCCTCATGTCATTTTGCTTAAGGATTATCAGTCAAACAAGAATTTAGCTTTCTAGAATTAACAAGATAAGGAATTTTAGTAAAGTCATTATTAACCCCATAGTTGATGGTTTCCTGTTCGGGCAAGCAGAATAGGGAGTCTGTGAAGAGTTAAGAGCTGATTCTTCCTATTATGTTCATGTCTGATGATCCATACTGTCTCAAATTGAATGGAATTAAACAAACATTAGTTAGGAGAAGCAGATGAAGGGACTGTGGTGACATGAACAGTAAGAATCAATTAGTAACTTTAGTAGGAACTTCTGGGACAACAGGATGCTGATGATAAAAGAGTGTCCATTAAGAAAGCTCTAAAATTGGGGGGAGGCGTGGAGGGAACATAAGGAAATTAGTTTAGAACTAGACCCTGACTGTGCCTAGAACTTTCACACTGCCAAGTAAGTGCTGAGGAGTTGTGAAAGTCTCAAGAACTCAGGAAGTGTGTAGGGATTTCACATAAGCATCGATAACTTTATTATCTGAAAGCTTTCCCTACCATTCAAGATATAACGCAGAATAAAAATCAGCTCAGTATTAGTAATGGGAGGTAATGGTTGTCACATGTATATAAACTATATAACAAGCTCTAGGAATTTAGGATATAAACAAAAGAAAAAGGCTATAAGTTTTTCAGAGTGGTCTACATGTTTGTTTACAGTTAAGAAGAGTGGTAGGAATTAAGGTAATGCTCAGTTTCTTTATCTCTAAAATGAGGATTTTAATATTTGGCTTTGATGTTTGGAAATGAATGAAGACCACCCAAATTAGAACAAACAGTCCCTTTATTCAGACCTTGCTATAACAAAGATGGCAGCCAACATTACTTTTTATTTGGCAGAGACTCAAAGGCAGGCAGGGAAGTGGGAAAGCTTTATAGTGAGAATCATGGAAAACATCAGGTCTGATATGATTGGAGCTGGTTGTCATGGGACAACTGGCAGTCAGCTAACTGGAAGGGCATCCTCTGTGATGGGTTTGGGGAGCATAGTTGGCTCTGGTTGATCCTGAGTTGGCAGTGAAGGCAAAATATGAGGAAACTGGTGGCCTGACCATTCTGGGCTGACTGCTACAGAGGCTGTGGTTTGGCTTCCTGGACTGGTTGCTAGAAAGACTGCTCTGACCATTGTCCATTTGTATATTCAGTCTTCAAGCCTAACAGTTTTGTTGTGACTAGTGAACAGAATGAGCTGAAGCGATGCCTCTGTAGTTGCATTTAGAGGTCATGGAAGTATTCTTAGACCCTAAAGGGAAGACAGCAGTACCTGGGAGAGAGAAGCAGGAAGGGTGGCTCCACTGACATCAAGAATGTTCCACCTGGTTTCCCTGGGATAAGGAAGGGTACCTGGAGAAATTCTGTCTGATTCTGTAGAATCTGTAGATTCTGTAGAGCAGTATAAATGTCTTCTTTCTCCTAGCTGATAAACTTTCCACATCACTTTTCACAAGGATCTCAGATCCCCTGAGCATCTGAAACTTTCTGATCTGCTGCCAAAACTATTGCTAGTTTCCCTTTTTCTAACCTGTGCACTGCTAGGGCTAAGACTTCCTAATCTCAGAAATAGGAGGACGTATACAGCCAACTCAGTCAAAGGAAGTCGCAAACATATAAGAGGTATCTAGTTAACAGTTTAATATTAATTTATCTTGCCAGCCCTTTTCATTATAGTTTAAGCTTTTTTCTTTTTAAATATTCAGGCTCACCTCTATTTTCGTTTATGTGTCTTTATATCCACACTGTCCTGATTTTCCAAATTTCTAGCATCTATAAACCTTGTTGCCAAAACTTTAATTGTGACTTACTTGCCTTGAACCAAAACCATCTCGCTATGCACATTTATAGCAGCCCCTTACTTAAACACACACAGATTCTGTAAGTTCTTTTCAGAGCTACCACGGCTTCAATTTCCTTGACTCTTCTAGACCTCAGGTCTACAGCCCATCACCTAATCTCTGTTCCTGTCTCCCACTCCCATGACCTAAATGCCCAAACAATCTGCTGTCCCTACACCCTCTAGATCTATTCCTCCATCTTCCCTTCCAATTTTATTCTTCTGGACCAAATTAAATATTTGTTCCAACACTTCAACCATTCTTGTCAAACATTCACATCTCTTTCTCCTTTCCTGCTTTCATTGACCTTCAGTAGCAAATCCAACACTGTTTCCTTGACTTCTAATCCAGGACTGAAAAGAACTCATGATGATACAGAATATTGTCACTATACGTTCAGAGACCCACTCTCCACAGAGCTCCCAAGCTACCTGGCAGTGCCACCATGGGTTCAACTCAAACCTTTGTCTAATTCCTTGCAAGGGTTATTTCACACCTTTATTATTTACTCCTCCTCTTCTTCCAGGATGGAAACTCCTAGCAGTTCTTTCTCACCATCAACAATGTATATCTGCAAGACTCTTTATCACCTGACTCAGAGGGAATCATGTTCTTCATTTATGTTTGAGGCTGATCATCCTATATATGAGTACACTGTCAGTCCCATTCTCTCCCATTTGACAGGGGCTTCACTCCCCTATCTATGCCTCTGTTTCATTATTTTTTTTAAATTAAAGTTTATTGGGGTGGCAATTGTTAGTAAAGTTACATAGGTTTCAGGTGTACAATTCTGTAATACATCATATATATATATATATATATATATATATATATATATATATATATATATATATCATATTGTGTGTTCACCACCCAGAGTCAGTTCTCTTTCCATCACCATATATTGGATCCGTTTTACCCTCATCTACCACCCTCCTCCCCCCCTTACCCTCTGGTAACCACTAAACTATTATCTGTGTCTATGAATTTTTGTTTCTTCATTTGTTTCTCTAGTCCCTTTGTTGTTTTCAGTTTTATATACCACATATCAGTGAAATCAGATGGTTTTCAACTTTTTTCGGTCTGACTTATTTTGCTCAGATTTTACTATTTTTCTTTTTTAAATTTTTCCCTAAGATTTTGTGACTGGCCATCAGTTATTTTCCCTCTCTTGGAATAATCTTATTTACTCCATAATTTCAACTGCCACATATACCTTGGAATTCTTCTATCTACATAAATAATCTAGAATGCATTTTAAAGTCCAGATCAATCTACCTAATTACCTTCTGAATAGTGCCACTTGCTTTCTCTCTCTTTCTTTCCACCAAGGCATTGAATTCCATCAATTTTACTTATTAACTCTTTCATAAGTTGAATTTTATTAAACTTAACTGCTACTGCCAAGTCATTAAAAAAAAAAACAATTGTAAATAAATACTCCCATGTTTAAAATCTTGTAGTGGTCCTCATCAAGTGTGGTTTAAAGGCAAATTCCTTAACATGACACACAAAGTACTTTCGGATTTAAAAGCATCTATCTTTATAGCACTTTGTTTCCTAAAGTCGTATTTATTCTGTAGAAAATTTTGCAAGATGGAGTACGGAAAATAGGAGAGGGTTGGAAGCTTTATCAAGATCAAATACATTTGAAACCCTAATCTTCCAGTGTTGGCTCTTAGAGCAATGGTTGTCTCTGAACCAGCAGTGCCAGAATTACTTGAAACTCTGTTATATATGCATATTCTCAGGCCTTACCCTATACTTACTAAGTCTGGAACTCAGGGGGTAGGCCTAGCAATCTGTGTTTTAGCAAGCCTTCCCAGCACGGCTAATACACACTACAGTTTGAGAACCATCATTTTAGAGAATTACAATGTACATTAACATATTACTCAAAGAAGACTGAAACAACCTATTTAACTTTGTTTAAGGAAATATTGTCTTTATTGGTTTAAGCATGAATCGTGTGTGTGTGCTAAACTCACTAACATCCAGTATATCTAATGTTGGAAAAACACAGTTTATCAAGGGCTTGTAGTCTCAGATTATTAGTAATTCTCAAAGTACGTGTCTATCATGTACTTTTGCATTTAAACATCCCAACTTTGCATTTCTCTGTTAAATACCTCCTCACAACCCTCGTCTGGCCAACTCCTTAGAAGAGAGTTTCAAAGTTAGATGCTCATTGAACAGCAACATCGAATGTCACAGAAATTCAGCAATCTTAGAAGTATTGCAGAAGTCTTACTACCAATAAGATATCATCTATTATGTCAACACTTTTGCTTTTTGCTCATAATAGTTATCTCCATATGTTGGTCTCTTCTTGATGGGATAGCTTCATATTTTCTTATTTGAAGTTATGAAAGTATAGTGTACGCCTTATCAGCTTGTTTGTACAAGCTTTTTGTAGTGAAATATCCTTTGTAAACATGATGATTGGATGCTTTTTTCAGCTGATCCTACATCCTGGCAACTTTCCACTTTCAAAAAATCCTCTTCCCGTTATACTCTCACAGACTTTCTTTCCTCAATAGTTTATTAATAAAATAAGTTTAGTCATGATAACACTGATGAACATAAAGTTGATCAACTAAATCATAGGTTTATAAACTTGTACTTTTGTTATATAACTTTTGGTATATAATTATAACTCAGTGACATACTTGTGTATTGTGTAAATACTTGTGTATTAGGTAAATACATATTTTAGTATAATAAATATTTACGTATAAGGGTTTCAGTAAATACCCAGGTGCCAAAAAAATACACATTTTAAGAGATGTTACCTATGTATTACTTTTCAAAGTTGAATTGAATTATGGTAGCAATGTGTAGTGTGACGTTCCCTCAAAAGATGGTGTTGTTAATCAAATGAATGCTGGCATCATTCATTGTATTACAATTTTAATACAGTTTTTTCCTTTCTTAAAATGTGTATACGCTTTTTTGGCACCCTCTGTGTCAATGTACTTATTATTAGTTTTTAAAATTTCTACTACCGTTATCCTAATTTCTCCAACCCCAAGGTCAAATGTTCTAGTAGACTTCTAGGATAGTAATAAAGTCTTACTTAGAAGAATTTAATTCTTAATAAATCAGGTAAATATTCTAATATACATGATTGCACCCCATAATTTTAAACATGCAGTTTAAAATGCACTAGTAAGACAGGGAAGGTCTGATTTATGAAATTCTTGTGTGCTATATAAAAATTTAATGATTCAGCATTCCATTTGGTTTATTCTGATGCTACATACAGAATTTGATGCAAAAAATGGTACCATCTATAATCTTCTAATGTCATGAAAAAGAGTAATGGCAATATAATTTGTGACAGCTAAGGGAATTTGGAATTAATGAATAGTCAACTATGTAGTTTAGTTTCTCCTTCTTTCCATATCACTCTTTGCAAAATGATGAGTGACTGTGATATTAAACATATCATCTATAGTCATTCCCTTTCATTTAATCACATTATTTGAAATAAGTTAGACATATAGTTTAGCTCTATGCACATGGTGATGATTAATGACACTACTCTCTATAGTCTCCTGTGGCCACCAGAACTAATTTTATCTACAACCTTCACAACTCACCAGGTTCTCTGATGTCTAAATACATCATAGAGAGGGAAATCAGTTGAGCTTAATGTAACGAATAATACGTTAATGTAATAATAAAGTCCTGTTCATAAAAGAAAAATACATTTTAATAGAAAATGTAACTTAAAAGTAGGCAAAGGTGGGTATTTGTAAGCTTGTATAGCTGCCTTTTTCTTAGAGATCTGTTGATGGGCATGAGGAACTGAAAAGGATAGCCTAACAAGGACTTTCAAGCAGTTCTCAGGGACCAGACGTACAAGGTTCTCAAGGTCCTTTGAAAGCTGCTTATAGTGCACTCTGGAAATTTGAAGTAATTTGTGCCAGCCACTAATTTTTTGACTATTTTAATTTTACTCTTCTACTGTGTTGCATTTTGAGCATAAAGATCAATCAACAATGCTTGGAAACACCCTGAGAAATTACATGTCCCTAAAGTACATTATAGTGTGTGTGTGGAGATCTCTAATTATAAGTGGATTCGATATAGGGCTATTATTTTAGCTTAAGAAGAATAATAATCTGGTGATGACCCATCCGAATTTGGTTACATGTCTTGGACAACGTTAGCAGATATGCACATAACCATTTAGCAGAGGTTGGCTGATTTTCAGATAAGATGTGCTAGTTGGATATGGCAGTTGATTGGGTCAGATAAAATCTAAATGTATATCAAAGAGCCCATGAATTTTATGAGGCACAAATTGAAGTTTTCAAATATCCTGAACCTATAAGCTTGTGAATAATATAGCAGAAATAGTCAGGGAAGCCATATGCTTCCCACTTAGTTCTATACTTGAGTTAAAATTATCTCTGCCTTTTTCTGTTTGCCTAATTTTAAAAAGTAAAATGTAAAAGAAGGGTTCTAAGAAAAATACCCACCAAACAAAATAACCGGAATAACTTCTCAGTATGTTCAAAATAATTATATGTGTTGAGCATGAATTTATATGTGAAACATTCAAGATTGTTATTGTACTCTGTTCATCTCAAAGTTAATTTAGATCCCAGACAACACTGTCTTTCTAGGGGTAAGAGTTGGAGAATTCATTCAGTGTAGTAAATTGAAAAGGATTCAAATATGAGTTAAACAGGTACTCATACACACACACAAGAAGAAACATAGACTTACGAAGTTTTAGCTAACTATAGGTGTTTATAGGTGGAATGAGCGAGTTCCAGGCCGTTTATGTAACATGTATATAATGTAGAATTTAATAGTACTGACTTTGTAACCAAGCAGCATTGAGTTCTGTCCACTTGCTGCCAGTGTGACTTTGGACAAAATATTTAGGCATGATAAATTTTTCACATACACACGTGCGAACACACACACCTTTGTACCCATATAATTCAATCTCTCTCCTTGGGAGAAACCACATTAAAGGAATCATTTCTACAGTAATAATTGCTAAGCTTATGAACTGCGATAGAGGAAGAGAAACATTCACTCAAGAATCAAAGCACTTAGAAACCAGCCTTGTCAATGTGACTTTATCCTAGGGGGTCCCATTCAATGAAGAAAGGAAACCTGAATTTAATAGCTTTAGCTCACAGGATCTAAGAGGTTTTTCGTAACACTTTTCTCTGATTCTCCTGTTTGACAGTGACTTCTAACTAAAGTCATACCATTTAACCTTTTCTTTTGCATGTTACGTGACCTTGTGAGCAGAGTAAGAAACAGGACATTCCTCGGGAAGAGCAGGGACCAACCACCAAGAATTTGGATTTTTGGCCCCAACTTATTACACTGATGGTCACTATTATTGATGAGGATAAAACTGCCTACACACCTGTCCTGAATCAGTAAGTACACTGCTTTATAAATAAATGAATTTTATTTAACTAAAGTTAAGAAAACATAAAATCTTTGAATCACGGATGATACTCTCATGACAAAGACAATTTTTTATAAAAGTAAGCCATAGTAGAAAGCAATATTTTTCTACTTTATTCAGTAAATACTAATTCAGTGATATTATGAATGTTTAGTTCAAGCCCCATAGAGTGTGATTCTTTGGCTATGGAGACAAATATTTCCCAAGATTTATTTTTATTTGATGTAGAAAAGTTTTCTCTTTCCTCTGGTTCCTTTCATAACTATGCCATTGTCTCCAAAGAAAAATGTGCACCCTGTCAAACTAAAAAAGAATGTTAAAGAACTAGTATTAAATATATTCCATTGTGACTTTTTAATAATAAAGATTTGTCCAAAAAAAACTGCTTTCAAATAGTTGTGTATGCTGGATTTAACAAATTTAATGCAATATTTAATAGACAAGTCCATTTTCTCAACCCAAGCTTATGCATCCATGCATAGAATTTACAAATTATGAGCAGGTAGACAAGGCAGATGAATTAAAATTCATAGCTGTTGCAAAAGAATAGACTTTAGAAGAGTCTAAAATCATCAACTTATCAAAATGTCGCTAGCTAGCTATGAGACCTTGAGCAAATTATCTAATTTCCTAGAGACTCAGTTTCTTCATATGTAAAATAAGGACATATTGCTAGATAATTTTCAAGATCCAGTCCAACTTTAATGTTGCACATTTAGGATTTATTTCATGCCCATTCTTCTGGGCTATGCAAGCAAAATAACAGCTGACTGCAAACTACACACTTACAATCTGGTTAATGGGGAGAGTATCCTGATATATTGGTAATACCAGTACAGATAGCAGAAATAGACAAATCATGAAGCAGGACATGAACTAGATTCAGACTTACTATGTAGACCCTGGTTTTATTATTTCTCATTCGCAATGACCCTACTGGTCAAGACTGTTAGGGACTTTTTGCCTACGTTGAATCCAATTAAAATTCCAATTACAGAAGAAATAAATTTCGGTTGGTCTCACAGTTTTCATCCTTTTCTGCTTCTTAACCACCTATTTTCACCTGCCCCACGTTCCTCCTAATTGTGGAGAAAGTGGTCCTGCCTTTGATATGCAACCATCATTAGGTTTGTCTTTTCACTTTCTTCTCTCTTTTCCCTTATATCCAGCTTTGCTGGCTGATGGCCAGTGTCTTTTGATGACCACCTGTAGAGACTTTGCTCTTTTATTCTCTTCTGATGATCCAAGACTTGATCTTCCCTTTTAATGTATGATATGTCCTCAGCTCATCCTGGGCAGCTTTGTGGCATATATGTGTTTTCTCATTCATTCTTTGGAACTTTCTTAAAGACAGAGTAGATTTTCTAAAGATAGAAAAATCAATAACTTGTTTTAAGGCTATCCCCTTGGATTCAGATAGGCCGTTAGATAAATTACTATTGAATGAAACTAAAAATCTGCTAAGAAATGATAATTAAAAGTTATTTGAAAGGATTTTATTTTTAATCAAAGAAATTCTTTACATTTAGCAAATATTTGAAATCAGGATATGACTGTAAAAAGAGACATTATAAAATCATGGAATCAATTAAAGTTTCCTAGAATTCTCTTTAATCATATACTGTGAAAGATATGTAAAGATTTTGGTTGATTTTTCTGTAACTGTATTAAAGGAAATAAAGGAATTACATTTATTTGTGGCAAAAATAAATTTTAAATTATGAACTAAACTAATTTTACTAAGTATAAAATTGAGCAATAACAAAGGGAAACGAGATAAATGTCTTTGTTCTGCTTTTTATTTTTGGTTTTAATGTCAGAGTTCAGAGTCCCTTTTTTTTCTGTGAAACCTAGTCCTATAAAAACCTGAATGCCTTCCTTCTGTTTGGAATCTTTGTTATTATGTTTGCTCAGATTTTGAGGATATTCTAAAGATTTCTCACTTATGAGGGATCATTTCGTTTCTCATTTAATTGAATCAGTGTTTCAAGTGAACTCATTTGGAGAGTGAGGTGTGGTCTTGGTGGTCAATGTTACATTTATGAAATGTTTATTCACACATGTTTCTTTATTGGCACAATGTGTCATCACCTTTAGTCTTCACTAATTATCCCATTAGTCAGTGAGGTTAGCACAATGTTTCACAAAGTAGAAAATCCAGACACCTGGAGTCAGGATTATATGGGCTGCTGGTTGGGTTTCCAAGCACCATTCTAAATCTATGGAGGCAAAATCTGAAGTTGGCATAGAAGTCTTCATTTTTTTTACATATTAAATAATGTGTTTTTATTTCTCTCTTAATTTTAAAAATGTGAACATTCTGTAATTCAGCCAAAGCCTTTACTTCCAGGTGATTTCTTCATTGGGTCTCAATTCCCTTTTAAATAATAAACTCTTGTTCTGGAAGGCAGTTAGCTTTTCATCATTCTTTCTGTCTAGATAACATCCAAGGACAAATATATGTACCCAGAAGGGACAAGTAGATGTACCCAGAAGTCTGCATTATTAACAAAGCTTCCATCATGTGTTCTATGTACACTAAAATCTGAAAGCTCAGGCCAATTTGTGAAGGACATGTCAGGCTAAAACAAGTTTTGGTTTTATTTTGAAAGCAACGATAGATGAACAAATGATTTAAAAGTATAGGACTTATTTTTATCTCTTTGAATGTAATTTAGGGTTATTGATATAAATAATTTATGAAATTAAATATTTGTTATCATTACTTTGAGAAATCATTGTAAGCTTTTGCTTATTCAAATTTGATAACAATTTATAATAATTGTAGAATGTAAACATGAGGGGAGGGGTTTGTTTTATTTTGTACACTAGTATAAAACCAGGCATATGTAGTAGTTGAATGAATGAATAAATTAAAGTCAATCGATATATGTAGTTGGTATCTGTTCTTGCTGTTCCCACTCCATTGATTAATGATGTACTAGAGTATTTCTTTTGAGCAATATTTATTTACATTTTTTAAATTACTTTTATGTGGGTTTCTAAATGCTTATAGAAATTTCACTATTACTCTGACACTGAAAACTATTAAACTATATTTTTATATCTTGAGGTGTGGGTCTCTCTCTCCCTTTTTTATCAGATTTACTGAGGTTTATAATGGACTACAACAAAAACTACAAATGTTTACAGATGTTTAATTTCATTAGTTTTGGCATCTATCTGTAGTCATGAAACCCTCACCTCAGTCAAGATAATGAAGATATCCATAACCCCAAAAAGTTCCTATGCACCCTGTGTAACCCACACCAGAAAACCACTGGTCTGCTTTCTGATACTGTAAATTAATTTGCAGTTTTTATCCTTTTATGTAAAGGAAGCGTATATTATATATATATTCTTTTGTCTGACTTCTTTCACTTATTACAAATATTTTGAGATTCATCCAGGTTTTGTGTTTTAGTACTTCATCTTCTTTTGTTTCTGAGTAATACTCTACTATAGAATATATCACAAAATGTCTATCCATTCATGTGTTAATGTCAGGTTTAGGCTTAGTGTCAACATTTGGATTTTTTTTCCAGATGAGGTGGCTATAAATATTTGTTTACAACTTTTTGCATAGGCACATGCTTTCATTTCCCTTCAGTCATGTGGTAGGTACATGTTTAATATTTCTTAAAACTGCCAAACTACTTTCCAAAGTGGTTGCACATTGCCAACACTTAGTATGATTTTACTTTTAATTGTAGCCATTCACATAGGTGTATAGTGGTAGCTCACTTTGGTTTTAATTTGTACTTTTCTAAATACTGGTGTAACCCATCTTTTTATATTCTTGTTGCAATCCATATATATTTGTTTATGAAGTGTCTGTTCAAATCTTTTTGTCATTTCCTAATTGGGATGTTTATCTTATTGAGTTACAATGGTTCTTTATATATACTAAATAAAGGTTTGTTGTCATATTTTCTCATAGTTTGTGAATTTCTTTTCCATTTCCTTATTAATATCTTTTGAAGAGCAGTTTTTAAATTCTGATGGAGTAATCCAATTAATTTATTTTTCTTTATAATTTGAGGTTTTTATGTCCTACTTTGGAAATCTTTGCAACATGCAAAATCAACTTGGAACATTAAGGTTTTCTTCTAGATAGCTTACATGGAGGTCTATGATTCATTTCAAGTTATTTTCTTGTACATTCTGTGATACAGAGTTTAAGATCCTTTGGGATGTTTTTTCATATGTTTATCTTTTCAACTCCACTTGTTAGAAAAATCCTTTCCCCATTGGATTACTTTGGCAATTTTTTAAAAAATCAATTAACTATGTGTGTGAGAATCTAATTCTGTACTCTCTGCTCCATTGATCTATTGATCCACATAACTATTGGTTTAGAGGTGGTGAACATCTGTTGTTTTTTTTTAACTAAAGTTTATTGGGGTGACAATTGTTAGTAAAATTACATAGATTTCAGATGTACAATTTTGTATTACATCCTCTATAAATCCCATTGTGTGTTCACCACCCAGAGTCAGTTCTCCTTCCATCACCATATATTTGATCCCCTTACCCTCATCTCCCACCCCACATGTGGGAGGTGAGGGTAAGGGGATCAAATATATGGTGATGAACACACAATGGGACAAGCTCCTTTCAGGGAAATATAGCACTTTGGTTGTATTATTGGAGAAAGCTAGAGAGAGAACACAAGGAAGAGAGCCCACAGGCTTCCCTGGGCTCTGAAAGGATCTCAGCCACCCCTAAAGGCATGCTAAATTAGAATCCAGACCCTCAGGCAGCAGCTTCTAAAGTATGCAGTCCAACCCCTTCCAGGGAAAGACTAAGAGAGGACCATTTTTTGCCTATTCTTTCTGGCTTAAGCACAAGGGATGCTCGAGTGCTCATTAACCACTGCTGCTTTATTTCTTATGGTCCTGTGAGTCTTATGAACTGAAGCCCCATTGGCATTCAGAGTTAAGAGTTTCAGGAGTCCATCCCTCTAGTGGAATTCTTAAAAGTTGGGGTACTAGGTCTGCAATCCAATCCCTTTGCTCTTCAGGGAGAAACTGGGAGTTGGAGATTCCCTTCCAACTCTATGGCACTATGCCAGGGGTAGGGTTAATGGCAAAGCTGTGTCTTGGCCTTTCCTACCTATTTTGATGTGGGAATTTTTTCATTCACCTGATATGTAGGAGTCACTCAGCTAGTCTCTGGATTTTTCTCAGAGGGAATTTCTCCATGTGTAGTCATACATTCAGTGTATCCATGGATGAAGGAAGTTCAGGAGATTTCTGTGCCATCATCTTGGTTCCTCCCAAACCTACTTGTTTTTTATTGAACTTTTGTAGTTTGTGTCTTTCAAGGAACATTTGAATTTAATCTAAATGGTCAAGTTTGCTATCATATAGTACTTATGACATTCCCTTATTATCCTCTTAATGTCTATAAGATCCGAAGTCATTTTCCCTCTGTCATCCTTAATATTGCTATTTTGTATCTTCTCTCTAATTTTCCTATCCAGCTGACTAGATATTTATTAGTCTTCTTGAAATAAAACGTTTTGGTTTCATTAAATCTCTCTATTGTTTTTGGTTTTAAAGTAAATTGATTTCTATTCTTTATTCTCTTCTTTTGTAAGTGGAGAGAGCAGTTAAGTGGTTACAGCAGTAATTCAGTGAGAAGATATGAGAACTTTGTATAAGATGATGGAGAGGTAGGATCAGATCTGAGAAATATTAAAGAGATAAATCAAGAATTTTTTTTTTTATTAACTGCACTGAATAATGTTAAGGGGGAAGGTAGAGACAAGATGCTATATTTATGGGGGCACCATTAATTGAGATAATAAATTCAGGAGGAAATATCAATTTAAGAAAGTGGAAAAAACTAAGGAAGTACATAGTGAGTTATGTTTGGATAAATAGAGATTTGTCTTTCTGTGTGACTTCCATGCATTCTGTGCAGTAGGAAATCATATCTTTAGAAGTGAAAGGCCCTTACACTGACGTCAACTAAATGTATAATGTAAGGGAGTTTCACTATATATTATTGAAAGTAAGAAATCTTATTTTTTTAAATATCCAGAAAAGAATTACTCTCAGTTCATTTAAATTATTGTGACTTTACATTACTTTACTTTGTTTTTCTAACATTACTTTGTTTTTCTAACACTGACCAAACTATAAGCACAAGCATATTTCCTCCATTCTATGCTCCTGTGTGTTTGCATGGATTTTATTATTGTGTGCAATTTCTTTTAGCTTCCTCCAAAAGTTTACGTACAGTTAAGGCTCAATTTATTTTCTCTCTGCATTAAGATTATATATTAGAGGATGCAATGCGTTAAGTAGAAAATGGAACGATTTTCCAAAATGTGTTGTTTTATTTGTAAAAATGATATATGTTGCATTTATTTTCTCAAGGCTATGGGATGACCAAAAACATTATTTTTTAATTATGTGTTTTAAAAGATAATATATTTCATTTGCTGCAGTGAGGAAATTGGGTTTAAGCTACTTTGATCAGGGATTTATATCCTGTTCTGTTTGGGAACTAATGCTATTCAAAGTATTAAAGCCATTGATTGATTTAAAGCCCTAAATTATTCTCTTTTCATTTTTAATGGCTTTATTGAGATAATAATTGACACTTCATGGATGGTGTAGATGTCTGACCACTGCAGTGTACACCTGAAGCTGAAGCTGAATAATAATGAATGTCAACTCTAAGTGTATATATATATATATATATATATATATATATATATATATATATATATATATAAAGCCACAGGATGTGGAGTACAGCAGTACAGCACAGGGAATAGAGTCAATGCAATTGTAACACCTAAGTTATTTTTATATTTAAGAATTGTTACAAAAGTGTTCATAATATTAAAAATTAGACAGATAATGCACTGAAGCTATATATCCATCACCCAAACAATTACCAAGATTTTGAAATATTTTCTTCATTTGTACTCACAAGCTTTCATTTTTCTTTGCTGAATTATCTTAAACAAATATCAAACATTCTATCATTTTATCCCTAGGTACTTCAGTATTCATCTCTAAAAATGGCATTTATTCTCTTGCATATCTCAATATCATTATCACAACTAATGACATTAACATTACTGCCTTGCTATCATGTACTCCCTGTTCCATAATCAATTGTCACTTTTTTTTAAATGCCTATTTACATTTACATTCTTTTAATCAGTATTCAAATAAGGTGCACTACATTACATATAGTTGTTATATGTCACAAGTCTCTTTCATTCTAGTTCATCTCCCTTCCCTTTTGTTTTACCCAGGCCACTGATTTTTTTAAAGAAGCCATGTTCACTGTCCTTTATAGTGTTCTGTTTTCTGAATCATTCTGCTTGCCTCTGTTAGGCTTAACTTGTTCCTCCATGTTCTATACTCCCAATAGTTGAACATTAGCTCCAGAAGCTAACTTTCAGGTTCCTTTTATTTTATTTTTCCAAGAGTACAACACAGGTGATTCTGTGTACTTCATACTCCATCACATCAGGGGGTCACGCATTAAGTCTGATTGTTCTCCCTGTAGTGATGTTAAGATTGATCAGTGCTGACAGCTTGATCGATCCCTCCATCCCCAAGTTTTCTGTTGATCTCTCCTCTGATGCTTTCATTTATACTTATTTCAGAATCAGTTATTCCATTAGGGATGTCAAAATTGTGATGTTATAATGTTATTCTTTCAAAATTGATTGGCTAGAATTTTTCTGTAAAGAAGAACTGCCTTTCATTAACTAGGGCTGCTTACTTGGTTACCCTGAAAAGCAAAAATACAGGAAAGATAGGGCAAATACTTAATTCTTTTAAGCTAAATATTTTTATTGCATACTTTTTTCCTGATTCATTTACTTTTTTATCATTTTTCACCCACACTATCATTTAAATTTAACAAATAGTTATTGAATATTCTCTATACTCCAGGCCTAAGTACAATTGTGGTCACAAAGATTTAATTGGGAAAGAGATAAACAGAATTAACCATGGGTCTTAAACTGGCTGATCATGTGCCTGCCACATTCACAAATCATTCTGGGCACTGATTCCTCCCCTCCCAGTCCTTTGTTGAGGTAACCTAATGAGAAAAACTAGATTTGCTCTCTGGAATTAGACTGAGAAATCCAGAGAAGGAGACAGTTGACAGGGAGAATAGACACTGAAAATTTATGAGTTTGGAGATGGCTGTGGTTAGTAATCCAAAACGAAGAATAAATCAAAATGATGTAGAAATAGAAGCCAGGAGATAAACAGGTTAAGAAGGAGAAGAAGGCAGCTGTCAGTGAAAGAAGAGACAGGATGCTTGGAAGGAAACACAGAAATGGTGAGAGTAGCCAAGTCACAGGATGGGTAGACTTCTTGAGTGACGATCCCATCTGCAGTCACTTACTGCACTCCCCACACTGCCTTCAACTCTAAAGGAGATTCTTGTCCATGACTCCATGAGACCTGACTCTACTGGTCACTGTTCTACCTGTTAGACTGAATTCAGCTTTCCTTGGGTGCTAGTAGAATATGGAACTGTAAGTTAGTCTTATTTCTCTGTTATAGACAGTATGCTTACAAAAATCACCTTTTAATCATCTGTAGTTACTTGAGTCTGTGTTCCTTATAACCAAGGTAGCATAACTATCCCAATATGATATTATATGGCACAACACACATATTCCACTCTAGTTGCAACTAGACTGCTGTTGAAGTATAAAGGAATGCTTTAATTTAAATTATCAGGATATTGCAAACAGTTTGTTTCCGACAAGCAATCAGTTTTGCAGAGCTAGAGTTTACGGTAGGGAGAATGGATAATCAGGAAAATCTAAAAATCTAGGCTAACCTACCTGACTAAAAGTAATAAAAAAAATAAAATAAGTCATTTTGAACTTTCTTCTCATGTTAAATACAGCAATTTTTAAATTTTAAAACAGATCAGGTTTTTCTCTGCAAATCCCCCAAACAATATATTATCTGGAAAGAATAAGAATATTTTTCTAAGAGCACAAGAGTACCACTAGAACAATGCTTACTAAGAATTGTACTAATTTAACCACTTCTGAAGATTTCCATTTTCTATCTCCCTGATTGTACATTATGCAGAAAAGAAAAGTTTCATCTTGGTTTTTCAAGATTTGTTGTGTTTGCCAGATGATTTAGGCATAACTAGATATCTGTGTGTTATAAATATTATCACCACCATATAAGAAACTGTAAGGAATTAACTGGAGTCGTGCACTGTGCTAAGCATTTTTATAACAACATTTAAGTTCATCCTATACTTAATTCTAATGACATCAGCACTATTACCATCCCCAAATTGCAGTTGATGAAACTGAAGCACAGTGGGACTAAGTAACTTCCCCAAGATCACACATCTAGTAAGTGGCAGAATCAGAATCTAAGCAACCGTTTGGGTTAATTGTA
The DNA here is from genome assembly GCF_004115265.2 of Rhinolophus ferrumequinum. Classification (NCBI taxonomy): domain Eukaryota; kingdom Metazoa; phylum Chordata; class Mammalia; order Chiroptera; family Rhinolophidae; genus Rhinolophus; species Rhinolophus ferrumequinum. The sequence continues at coordinate 54,037,377 of NC_046289.1, read as the reverse complement.
AGGAAAAGATCCCAAGAATAAGATGATGGGCATCAATCCTTCAGTCCACCCGAAACATTTCTGAGGCTTTAATGATTAATCTGGATCTGCTTAAGATAAACCATAACAATAAAACGATAACAATGATTACTCACAAGAAAAGTACAAGATACATCATATGGTACCAGTTGCAGTTGTATATAAACCCGTAGAAAAAAATGTATTCAGTTTGTTAATTTTTTGTGTAGGAAAAAAATGTTAATATGTAGTGTGTGCATACTGGCACCCTCAGGAGAAACCATGAAATAATTTTTTTATCTCAGAAAGCACTGCTTTGAAGAACATTACTTCCTGAGCAATTGGGATACATAAAAATGATCAGCTTTCCTTTATGGATTAGATGCTAGAAATGTCAGGATCGAGGCCTACATTTAATAACTGTAGAAGCTGACAGCATACATTTCTATGTGTAGCCTCATTTTTATATCCTCGTTTTCCCTTTAATTTGTCTACTTTAAGACAAATCTCATTTTGTTATAGTAATTTTTTTTTAATATCTTAATATTGTTGAATGAGATGAATACAGAAGCTCTCTCCTTGCTTTCCACAGTTTCAATTACCTGAAGTAAACTGTGGCCCTAAAATAAATGGAAAAATTCCGGAAATAAACAATTCATAAATTTTCAATCGAGCACCGTTCTGAGTAGTTTGATGAAATCTCACACCATCCCACTCTGTCCTGCCCGGGTCATGAATCATCCTTCTGTCCAGCATCTCCATCCTATATATGCTATCTGCCCATTCGTCACTTAGTAACCATGCGGGTTATCAGTTCAGCTGTTGCAGTATCACAGTGCTTGTATTCAAGTAATCTTTGTTTTACTTAATAATGGCCCCAAAACCATTCACGTGACTTTTATTGCAGTATACTGTTACAACTGTTCTATTTTATTATTAGTTATTATTGCTAGTCTCTTACTGTGCCTCATTTATATTAAACTTTATCATAAGTGTGTATATATAGGAAAAAACATAGTGTATAGGTATAGGGTTGGGTACTATCTGCTGTTTCAGGCATCCACTGGGGGTCTTGGAACATTTCCCCCATGGGTAAGGGGAGCCATCGTACATAAGTAGTAAGTGAAAATAAAGAAAAGCACTGCGTTCTAGGTATGCAAAACTAAAGGTAGTTGAGAGGCTTAGTGAGTGGTCTAACATTTTTGAGTGAGACAGACTGAGCCATCAGACCTTAGCAAAGTTTTTGCAACATCTGTCAGACTCTTTCCTATATTTAAAAACTTGGGAGGTAAAACTCAACACATAGGACCATTACCAGGATTCAAGGAGATAATTAATGCATGTAAAGCACCTAACCTAGTGCCTGACGGTGCCCAGATACTCCCCACATATGAAGTCCCATCTCTCTCTACTGCCTCAAGTTCCCCATCCCCAAAGTGAAAATGAGGATTTGCTTTCCCCAACTGTCTAATCTGGAAGTACTGGGGTGGTTTGAGAAATTGCTGTCTGAATTCAGTAAATTCCATGTATTATTCTCCCAGGCACATTATCCAAGTTTTTTAGGCTATTTCTGGCCATTTCCACTTCCTTTGCCACTGCCCGCTGGCGTTTTCAACTACCTTACAAAAATGCTGATTTTAACAGTTTACCTGGATTCATCCCCAATTTCATTTTTCATATTTAAATTAAATGTTTTTAAAGATCCTAATTCATTAAAATAATGCCTTTGGTTGTAAATGTACATAAAGAAACAACAAAATGGTACAAAAAATTATTGGATTTAAATGGCATTGGTGATCCACTTGTTTTTGGTTTAGGAGAACGTAAGTATGAAAGGAAAAATTATCAGCACTGGAAATGTTCAGTTAGATGAGTTCATGCTCCAAAGTCTTAAGCTGGCTTTCAACCTTAACTGCAGTGCTATGTATGATATGTTTTAGCTCCCCTTAATACAGCTTTAACTTGAAAGGCTAGTTTATAATTTACTAGTTGACCCCTGCTTAAAGTTCATTCGTTTGGCTGTTCTCTCTCTTCATGGTATTGTTAGTTGATTGCACTAATGCATGTCAAGTATTCTTAAATGGAGAATGTAGTAACAAAAGATAATTTTTTTTTTAATGTGAAAAAAGCGCAGCAAATTAAATGTCTCTTGAATTCTGGCTCTGACATGAGCTCCAGTTGCATACATAGCACACAATAACAGAACTATTGCTTTGCATATCAAAATAATACTTCACATTTAATGGATTCCAATTTCATCTGTTGTGACTAATGAGTCAGTATTATCAAATTTTGACAGTAGATTGTTTTTCTTATTTTACTAAGAGATTTGCAAGACAATAAGTTGGGTTATTCAATTATTGTGTCTCATAGGAGTCACGGTTTCAAACATTTATGCTCTGTATTAATTGCTGCAAATTAAAAACAGGAGATGTTCAAATAATGTTGGAGTGGATGATTTATTTCATTAAACTTCCTTTTATAAATGACAAAGTTAAGTTACAACTGCATTGAAAATCAAGAGATGGAGCTATACATTAGAGAATTTAATTTGTGTATAGAAAAACCTCACAAATTCAGACCAATATGAGGGTCAACTTTATTTTAAAAATATGAATAATGAAATATGAATAATTAATGTACATATTACATGTGTATTTGTTTTAACATTTAAGTATGTATAGTAGTTCATTCCTACAAGTTAGGAAATAGTGTCGAAACTTAAAATCTCTTTCAGTCCTGCTTGTACCATAGTTTGGAATTTATTTGAAAAATTAGCATATAAATTGCTAGTGTGTAGCTGGAGATTTCTGAAGTTTGTGAAACCAGTTTACTCCTATGAGTACATAAAAATTTCCCTTTGCAATTAAGTTTATTGCTATTAATTTTATTAGCAACTTTTTTTTCCTGGAGATTAAAAGCTGGCAAATAGCAATGTAAATTTCCATTCAGTTTCTGTGATAATTTTTCACATTAGAAATCAATGGAATCTAAATACTATTTTCTTATATGTCTCATTTACAGTTTGAATTTTATTGTCATCAGCAAGCGTTTATTGAGTACTCACTACATGCCAGCAGCTATACAAAGTATTTACATGTAAAAATCTCATTTAATCCTTACCACAGCCCTAGAAATAGTCCCAAATTGTACAATTATTATCCCCATTTGACAGATGAGGACATTGAGTTTTAAAGAGTTACTCACTGCTCCACTGGGTAAATTAGTTAAATAGCAGAAGAGAAATCAAATCTCTATCGTTTGGATTGCATTGAGGTATAACCACTACATTACACTGCTGTGGATTATGCCGAGGAAATGGCCAAGACTGTTAAATTGCAGAAAATAAGCCCCAGCAAACATGCAGATGGTGTAGACTTCTTAGCTAGCCCAAAGAAAAGGCAGAAATATTCCACTGTGGAGAGTGTTGGAAGAAAACAACGTTGTCTTTTGAATCATGATTTGGTACTAGGTATATAATACAGATAAAAAATATAAAATTTGATGCCACGGTGACAGTGCATATTTGCAAATCTACAAAGGAAATTTGAACACAGTGAAAAAAGCTCTCTTATGGGACTGATTATTTATGGCCTTTTAAAAGTTGGAAACAAAATCTAGAAATACTTGGTGTCTCTCCTCTCACTCCAAGTACTGATTTGCTTCTTTCATCTGTTGTACTCTGCTCAGAGTTGTGAATGTTTTCTCTCCTCTTTTCACTAGATAGGTAGGAGTAAAAAAAAATGTTTTGGAAACTGTTAGTTTTGTAGATGTTGTCTCTAGATTGTATCCTGGCTTCTGGAATTGATTAAATCATGTTGAGAGAGAGAGAGAGAGAGAGAGAGAGAGAGAGAGAGAGAGAGAGAGAGAGAGAGAGAGAATGAGAATAACTGTTCATATTATCTGGTAGTAAAGAGATGCTAGGTGAAGAAAAATTGTTTTCTAATTCTAGACAAAATCGGTTAACAAGAAAAATGATATTATCTTCATGAGTTTTGAACTATAATACCAATGTCAATAAAATCATACTAGATAAGTTAAATCTCGTGTCAATAATAAAATTATGAAACTTACAAAATATAAAAGCACCAGTACTATCACTGACTCTTAATATTAAGTGAGCTGTGATCCAGTTTGTAGTTATTGTTCATTTTTCTTAGCCCTGGTCCTTCACAGATAATTAATCACTGCTAATTCTGCCTCGAGTACAACAGAGGACTTTAGAGGGAGCTGATACTTGATCTGTAACTTGAAGGAAGACAGTAGTTATGATTAAATGAAAATTGAGGGGGAGAGAGAACAGACAGGGAAAAATGATCTTAAGGCATAGGACATCAGACATGTTGAGAAATTAGAAGTACTCTGGGTGGCTACAGCATGGAAAGTATTGGAGAGGAGAAATAGAAGTTAAAGTTGGGGTCTGATCATCACTGGCCAGAAAAGTCATACTTTTTTATGTTAATGAGCTGCAACTTTTTTATGTTAATGAATATGTGACAATCGATGGTCTTACAGCAGTGGCTTGAAATATTATGGCCTGTGTTTTTAAAAGGTAAATGATGTGGTAGTATAGAGGATGCAATAAAAGAGGAAGTGATGGAGGCAAATAGATCAACAAACATGCTAGTGCCATTCTTGAGGCAAGTGAGGGTAAAGACTTGAATTAGGGATGTGACAGTAGGAATAGGGTAGGGACAGGCAAATTCCACAGGGTTGTCAAAGGAAGAATCCATAGGAGAGTGGAAAAGAGAAGATGCTGTGGATTGTGGCAGAGTTGATGACTAAATTTGCTGTCTAGATTTAGGGTTAAATTAGTGATTTTTTAAATTCAACTAGAATATACAAGTATGTAAAAAAAAGAGCCAGAGAAGTATTTCCAGATGCACCAAAAATACTATAGAGAGGTAGAAGAGTGTAAGTATAGACTTCAGAAGAACCTGTGTAACTATTAAGCAAATGAGTAGCTTTGAGTTCTATTTTTCTAGCATAGAATATTCATTATCTCCATAGGTAACAACAGTAAGTACAATTAAATGTGAAACCAGCATATCATAATGCACTATAAGCAGAAGTTCTTCTAAAACAGTTGTCAGAAAATATCTCAGATCCCAAATATTGTCTTCTGCATAAAAGTAGAGCAAGTAGTCAAGATTGAGATTTAAATTTAAATAGGGACTGCGCATATAATAAAAAGCTAACATTTTGAACTGTAAATATTTTAAGTTCAAAATCATTAGGTTAATACAAAAAAGAGAGATAAAAATAAGCTGTGAAGACCTTTTCAATGCATTTTTCATTGGCATTTAAAAAAAGAATGAAAAAGAAATATAGTCAGGAAGCGTAAACTCTGTTTCTGCCATTATTTTATTTCATGTTTTAGGACACATTTCTTAATCCTGAGTCCAAAATAAATGTAATCAAAGTTACCTTTATGTCTCTCCTAAGTATCAAAGTTTGATACTTAGAATTGAACATTTTCTTCTTTATTGGAAAGATCATGAGCTTTGGAAAAACAGCTCCAAGCTCAAATCCTGACCACTAATTCCTCATTTGTAAAATGAGAATACTAATAACAAATAGGGGTTTTGTGAGAAATAAATGAATGTTAATTCATCTTTTAAAAAATTCTTACATATATAGCAAATCTTACATATATAGCATTGATTTTACTTCAAAAGACAAATTATTCTTTTTTAATTTGATGGTCACAAAAATAACCTTATTCAGCTTCATAGGACTGTATGAAGTTAAAAAAAAAAGTTGTAATGTTTATGTATCACTGTTGTGAAGAAAATAAATAAAAAACTAAGACTCCTCTCACTCAATCCACAAAAATTTTCAGTAATTGAGTGTTATTTTTTTCAGCTAATACTTTCTACACATGTAAGCATAGATATGCAATTAATAATTTTTATTTTTTGTAAAATATGGGATCATATTATGCATACTATTAATCTGTAATGTGCTTTGTTCACTTTACACTGATAGACATCTTTTCATTGTAATACAAGCAGATTGACCTTGTTCTTTTTAATAGTTGCCTATTATTCTGTGGTTTCATAAAACATCAGAATGATGCAGTCCATAGAAGGGACTACTGGGTTGTGGGAGCGAAGGGCATGGGAGTAGCACAGGTTTTGGAGCAGCAGAATAATCGGAAGCCTCTATAGAGCCATTAGATAACTTTTGGGAATCCGACTCCAACAAGCCGTATTTTTTTTTTTTTAATGTTTTCTAGGCTGAAATTTTTTTCAGTAAACAGTTTCACTATAATTTTAATCAAAATTTCTTTGAATACTGGAGAGTTTGAGCATCTCTTTTCTTAAGGTTATTAGGCTTTTGTGTTTTTTCTTTTCAACTGCCCGTTCATCTCATTAGCCTTTTTTCTACTATTCATCTTTTTTTATAGATTTATAACTGTTCTTTCTGTATAAATAATATTATCCCATTACCTTTTATATATTTTGTATTTTTTTCTGGCGTGCTGTTTTTATTTTAAATGGTAGTTTGCTTTTGATTTAGGTTTGCCATCTCGAAGATAAAATAGCATTGATGAGAACCATTAAACCACAGTTTTTCAAGAATGAAATCAAACTTGATATTGATTATGCACCTGAAAAAATCCCTAGACTAACAGTTTGTGTTTTCAATTCCTGGTTTTGAAGTTATCTGATTGAAGCTTGTAGAGTAAAGAAAAAAATATTTTAGAAGTACTCACTTTGAGAGTCTTTTTTTTTTTTACAGTAATTACAACCATATGGGATATACAGCTTATCTCTTCCACCAGTTAATCTTTATCCTCCTTCAGAAGTACACATGACTCTTACTTTCTTAATCTCTGTAAATGACGGCACCAATACATTCTTCCACATCATATAGTCCTAACCTTATTTTGTTCAGTAATTTGGACTTTCTAGTGTAATATTTTCCTTTTAATTGTACGTAACCCATGTTGCTTAAAGAAACTTCAATGCAAGGGTGAGAAACTGAATAGAAAAACAATAGCCATTCACATATTTTTGGCTCATTTCTCTCCTGCTTTGATCTGGCTCCTCAGTTTCCTCTCAGCTACAGGTGATGCCCTTCATTCTCCTTTTCTGTGTATTCTCCCTTTTCCTGTTCCCCATATTGTTCTTTTTCTGTCCCCTTGTGATGTCAGAACAGTCATCATTACCTACAGCATATACCAAGTGTCGTGTCACTGCTGGTGCCTGATACCAGAATTCTGAATTACCAGTTGCCAAACTTGTTCATGCTTCATGTTCATTTCTATAGAGGCCCCAGAGGGATTCTCCACTGAAAATGAGATGTTATTGTCACAGCCATGAGACCCAACGATGAGTAGTTTTTCTAAACCCTTGATATAATATAACCACTCTGTTTCCTACAACCATCTCAATCTATTCACCCTGTGCTCTTTTTAAAGGGCACCTACCAAATTTTATATAAATTTAGATACATATATTAGTTTTTATTGCCACTCCTACTAGGTTATAAACTTCAGACAGGCAGGGACCATGTCCGTTTTATTTAATAGTATGCGATCTGTCCTTGGCACAGTGCACAACAGGTGCTCGACCTTCAATTTATAGCTACTAATTAATGCATGTTATTTATTAAATGCTAAACGCGTTAGCAGCCATTTGTATTATATTACCTCATTTATGTCTTATAAATTTATAAAAATTTTAGATTTTTTTTCTTAAATAAATAACACATTGCAAATTTGAAGCCTTATGTGTACACATGCCTCCCTGAATCCAATTCCCTTTGTTCTTTGCGCCAACATAACAGTTAGAATAGATTTGATGTATTTTATCCCCATGAATTTTCTTTATGTTTTTGTAATATATGCATGTATTTACTAGAAAAACATGTTAGATATGTGCCAACATTTTCCCCTAGAGGCACTGATTGATTGACCTACAGGCAAAGTCTGAGCGTATGAGAAACCAGAAAGAAAGTAATAGCTGAAAAACTGAGAAAGCTAAATACGAGCACAGGAGATTAATTGGAATACAGGCCCACCAAAGTAGTGGGTCCTGGTAAACACCCCAAGCATACAGTTGAGGCTGTGAAGGGGTACAGCCTAGGAGTTAGTAGGAATATAGTATTGACTGTTTTGAATGAGCTCAGCCCCTAATTTGATTAAGAGTATCTCTCCCAAACTTAAAGCACTAAAACGACCAGAAGAAAATAAATTCTTTCTGAAAGAATACTAACATCTAATACTAAGCGAAATTAAGTCAGACAAAAAAAGTAGAGAACCATATGATTTCACTGATATGTGGTACATAAACCGAAAACAACAAAAGAACAAGACAAACAACTGAAAAAAAAAAAAAAACTCATAGATATAGACAAGAGTTTAGGGGTTACCAGAGGGTAAAGGGGGGGGGTGGGACTGTAGAAGAGGGTAAATGGGGTCTAATATATGGTGTTGGAAAGAGAACTGACTCTGGGTGGTAAACACACAATGTGAGATATAGATAATGTATTACAGAATTGTACACCTGAAATCTATGTAACTTTACTAACATACATCACCCCAATAAACTTAAATTTAAAGAAAAATAAATAAATAAATAAATAAATAAATAAATAAATAAATAAATAAATTTTTTAAAAGAATACTAACATCATCCAAACACACAAATTAAATGTACATTTTTCACACATAAAACCAAAAATAAGGCAGTATAACAGATTAATAAAGTGAGATTTAGAGACAGATGTTACAATAACTATAATTAATATATTTAAGTAATTAAATAACAAAATGGAAAACTCAGCAATGGGCTCAAAACTACTGAAAGAATCAAATGGAAATTCTAGAACTGAAAACTACAACAAATGGAATTAATAACCCAATATATGGGTTTAACCATAGTTTAAACACAACTGAAGAGACAATTAGTAAGCATGAAGATAGTCCAGAAGAAAATATACAGAATGAATTTCAAGGAGACTATGGAAAATAATTTACTGAAATTAACTATACACTGGGGTATAAAGCAAGTCTCAACAAATTTCAAAAGATTGATTTTCTTTTTTTAGAATATGTTATTTGACCTTAATTTAATTAAGGCAGAAAATGGCAACCAAAAGATACTTAGGAAATCCCCAAATAGTTGGAAGTTAAGAATTCAATACTAAAAATGTGAAATATTTTGATTGGATAAATATGAAAATGGAACATATTAATCTTTAGGATGCCTCTAAATGCAATTTCTAAAAGAAATTTATACCTGAAATACACATAGTAGAAAGGAAGAAAGGCCAAAAATTAGCTAAATCTTTCTTAAGAAGGTAGAAAAGTAACAACATATTAAACTCAAAAAAAGTAGAAGGTAGGAAATAAGGAAAAGCAAAAATTAATGAATTAAAAAAATAGTTATGTAACTACCACTAAAATTAATATATAGAATAGTACCCCAAAAGTTTCTTCATAGCTTCTTTGCAGTCACTCTCCTAACGCCAAGCTCCTGCCAATCACTGATATGTTTTATGTCCCTATATGTTTGCCTTTTCAATAATGTATTACAAATGGAATCATATGGTAGATATGCTTCTGAGTCCAACTTCTTTCACTTAGTATAATTCATCAGACACTCTTCCATATTGTTAAATGTATTGGTGGTTTATTCCTTCTGTTGCCTTAATATATTCCATTTTATGAATCTACTACAGTTTGTTTATTCGTTCATCAACTGAAAGACGTTGATTGTGGTTTTTGGTGATTAAGAATTAAGCAACATGTACAGCTTTTGGTATAAATGTAAATTACATTTCTATTGGCTAAACTCCTGAGTTGAGTGCTAGTAAATGTGTATTTAACTTTATAAGAAATTGCCAAACTGCTTTCCAGTGTGACTGTAATATTTTACATTCTCAGTAGCAATGTTTCAAAGAACCCACTCCTCTGAATTCTTGCATCCTTGTCAGCCTTTCGTATTGTCAGGTTTCATTTTGTTTTTAAGCTGTTCTAGTAGACATGTAGTGTTATCACATTATAATTTTAATTTGAAAGTATATAATGAGTAATGATGTTGAACATATTTTCATGTGCTTATTTTCGATCTAATTATCTTCTTTACTGAAGTGTCATTCAAATCATTTGCTCATTTATTTATTTTTTTTCTTATTGAGATTTGAGAGTAGTTTGTGTATTCTGGATACAAGTCCTTGATCAGATTTGTGTTTTGCAAATTGTTTTCTTAGTCTGTTGCTTATTTTCTATTTTCTAAACAGTATCTTTTGAAGAGCATATTTTGATTTTCATAAAGTCCAGTTTATCAATTTTTTATGTCATGGCTTATACTTTTTGCATCACATCTAAGCAACCATTACCTAATGCAAGGTCATAAAGATTTTCTACTAGGTTTTCTTTTAGAAGTTTTATAATTGTAGATTTTGTATTTAGGTTTGTAATCCATTTTGAGTAATTTGTTATACATTGTGAAGTATGGTTCCAGGTTTGTTAATTTTTTTGCACATGGATATCCAATCACTCTAGCACAATTTGCTAAATGGACTATTCTTTCTCCATTGAATTAGTATCACATCTTATTGAAAGTTAATTGACCTTGTATTTGAAGGTGAATTGTTTTCATACTATTGTTTCATAGTGACTATGAAGACAAAGAATGTGAACTTTCAAGTTTAAAAAACATCACTTTTGCTCTTCTAGTTATATTGTTTTACCATATAAATTTTAGAATCAGCTTGCCAATTTCTACAAAAAATTCTGCTGGAATTCTGATTGAGATTGCATTGAATTTATAAATCAATATAGGAAAAATTGACATTCTAACATATTGAGTACATATACCAACACATGAATATATTTCTCCATTTTTTAGGTTTTATTTGATGTTTGTTCAATACTTTGTAATTTTCTTCATAAAATCTTGTACATATTTCCTCAGATTTATACCTAAGTATTTCATAACTTTTGGTGCTATTGTAAATGATACTGTTATTTTAATTTCAATTTCAATGATTCATTGCTAGTATATAGAAATACAATAATTTATACTCTGGCCTTGTATTTGGGACATTGCTGAATTTATTCAGTAGCTTTTGTAATTTTGGGAGATTCCTATGTAGACAGTCATGTTGTCTGCAAATAGTTTTATTTCTTCCTTTGCTTTTTCCAGTCTTTAGAAACGCCAGTACACTATTTAATAGAAATAGTGAAAATAAATATCGTTGCCTTGATCCCCATATTGTATGAGGATATTGTATGATCCCCATTAAGTATGATACTAGCTGAAAGTTTTTGGAGATTCTCTTTATAAGGTTAAGGAAGTTCCTTTTAATTGCTGGTTTTCATAGTTTTTTTAAAAAACATATGAATGAATGTTGAGGTTTGTCAAATACCTTTTCTGCATCTATTGAGATGGTAAAGTTTTTTTCTCTTTAGTCTTTTGATATGGTCTTTTAAATGACATTAATCATTTTTAGATATTGAATTAACATTACATTTTTGGGATAAACTTCTCATGTTCATGATGTATTATCCTTTTTTATATATTGCAGGATTGAATTTGCCATTGTTTGTTGAGGATATTTTCATCTATTTTTATGACAGATATTTTTCTTTAGTTTCCTTTTGTTTGTTTTGTTTTGTTTTGTTTGGTATCTGGGCACTGTAAAATGAATAAATATGTTGTTTATTCTTGATTCAAAAAATTAATTTCTTCATTTTATGAGCTTAAAAGCACTTTCATATCCCTTATAATTTTGTTACTGCATATCTATTACATAAAAATTAAAATACTACAAATTGTATGATGTTAAAAGCTATTCACAAATAAAACCTTCTGAAATAAATTATTTGTCTAAGATTTTTTTATATCAGTAGAGGAAACTTTAATATTGAAAACTAATTTTGTATATATTCAAGTTGTATTAATTTTTTGATCATAGAAAGTGTTCTGACTTTATTTGATAAATGTACATTTAAGTTTTAAAATGTCAATCAACATTATTAGATAAACTAATTGGTGGCAGTTGGTAAGGAATATTTGATGAAACACACCTTGCTTTTGGTGGAAAGTTGGGCTAGAATGGTTTTTTTTTGTAATGCCAGTGGTCTTTTCTTATTTGAGGTCATATTGAGGTCCTATTTATTTAGGTAACACCTTCCCATTCAGGATTGAATTACTCGTTTCTTGATTTGGATCCAAAAATATAAATGAATGTGAGTGCTATTTTTGTTCCATAATATAGATTTTTTGTTCATTAATATATATTATTTTTGTATGTATGTTGTATACATACATACATATATACATTCATCTGATGTACCATCAATACTGACACATATGAAGATGGAGTATATGATAAAACTGAAGTGTCTCTTTAGATACAAACTAACACATTCTAAGAAATCCATTGGGTGCTACAGGCACCACTCCATTGGCATTAATGTAATGGAACCTATTTTCCCAACACCCAATAGCTTCATCACCACAGTCTGGTGTGTAGTTTGTTCTTTTTTCCTCCTACCCAGGAAAGTTCAGAAAGAGAAATCACATAAATAAAAGTGTTTATGAAGTATGTATTAATTACTGTGTATGTATTAAAGTGAGGTATTTGTTTTTTGGAACTTAAGAATTGTTTTTTCTTCTTTTTGATAAACTAACATATAGATTTCATTTTAGGTTTCCTCAAGAACTGAACATGGGAAAAATAAGTGCCGAAATTATGTGGACCCTTTTTGCTCAAGATATGAAATATGCACTAGAAGGTAATTACAAATATCTATTCTTATCACAACACGCCTTTTAGTTAAATCATGATTTCGTATTCTTGGTTTTAAATGTAAGGAATTGATGCATTAAAACATTGACTGTTTCATAAGATAGTTCTATTTTTAATTTTTTGAGGCGCCTCCATACTGATTTCCACAGTGGTTGCAACAATTTATAATCCAACCAACAGTGTGCGTGGGTTTCCTTTTCTCTACATCCTCGCCAGCACTTGTTGTTTGTTGATTTATTGATGACAGCCATTCTGACAGGTGTGAGGTGATATCTCCTTGTGCTTTTGATTTGCATTTCCCTGATGACTAGTGTGACCTTGAGCATATTTTCATATATCTATTGGCCATCTGTATGTCCTCTTTTGAGAAATGTCTATTCAGATCCTCTGCCTATTTTTTTAAACAGACTGCTTTTTTGGTGTCAAGTTGTATGAGTTCTTTATGTATTATCTGTATTAATTCCTTAGTGAATATATTATCACCAGAAAAAAAAATTGTTGTGAACAGTTTAGTTCTCAAACTTATTTCCACACTGTAGAAAGATAAATTTCTCAAAGTATTTAAAAGCCATAAGAAGTGCAGACATTTTTAATCAAGTGGTCTAAGTCACAGGATGAAAGTGAATAGTTTACTTATAAGACAATGCTCAGATGCAGGACTGCTTTATGGCAGTTCCTTCAGTAAAGCAGACCATATTGAGAGGGTGGAAGAGTAGTATCAGTCCAGATATTTCTCTGCATGGACTTGGAAATGGTGTCCACAGCTATGCAGGTTAAAATGTGGCCAGAGCTTATACAAGGACAGTGATGGCAAGGCTCTTCACCAAAAAATTCACTTTCAATAAATGTAAATCATACAATCTAAAGCAAAGGAAATAGAGCTCTCAGTTTTAAAATTCTATAAATATTCTGTGAGCTCTCACATCATGTTTAGAGGTGGAGACAGAATTATAAAGCAGCCTAGGGTTCCTGTCCTCTAGGAATTTATAGTCTAGTAGAAAATTGTCTTTGTACTTATTCGATAAATACATATATTGAGCCCTTAGATGTCGAATGCCCCTGGCGGCATTCATTCTGGAAGAAACAACGGTGAACAAGATAAGACAGCCATGGTCCCTGACCCCAACAAGACTATGGAGAATAGCTAGTACATGTGTGCAGACAATGGCAGTGGGGATTGGTTATGCTGCTGATGATGGGGTATCTGGAGAAGAAGCACCTAAATCAGAATTCAGACAGCGGGGTAAGGGAGGTTTTCTGGAGGAATCTCCTCTGAGGAAGTGTTAATCGCAACAAAGACCTGAAGTGTAAGTAGGAGTTAGTTTGGGGAAGAGATGAGCAAGAAGCATCTCTGTCTTGTCCTCGTAGAGGACAAAGCATTGGCGATTAGAGTAGCATAAGGTGTGAATTCAAGAATAAAGAACTTATCAGGCCCGATGAGCAAGAAGTAGCAAGGAGTGAGGCGTGAGAAGTTCGCAGGGACCAGTATGCAGGGCCTTGTGGCCTGTGGTGAGGGGTATGACTCTCTAAGAGACACAAGAGGCCATAAAGGGATTTCATCAGGGACATAGTTTTCAGATTAGCAACTCAGAAAAGGCATTTTGACTGCAGTATGAAAAACAGATTAATAGGGTAAGACCGATTCAGAGTTTGTGCTCATGGTACTACTATTTTTTAGCATTGCTAAAATGTAAGCTTGCTATGAGAGGACACAGAAGGAACATACAGAACTTTTCTTATTTGGGGAGAAAAAAAAGGGTATTCAATAGATTATAATACCTCCTTTTTTGGTAAAGTCTGGGTCTTCCACCCTACAAATACAGAGGTTTATCAAATCCTTAAGATTATACCACAACTGCTCAGAAATACAAACTCCTTATTCTGTAATGAAGTGTTTCTTCTCTATTGTATTAATCAGTCCTGCTTTCTCTACCTCTACTTCTTACCAACCACATCCTTTTATGCCACTGTGTTCCGATTGTCTCTTTGGAATTCAACAAGTCTCTTAAATTGAACAGGAAACTCCAGTCCACTAGGCAAATAAGTTTCTTCAGATAGCATTTACTCCCCTAGTCCTATCCCCTACACGCCCCTCCTTGAATGTCTGTCAGGCATATCATACTTTACAGGATCAATATAGAATTCTGAATCTCACCTTTCAAAACCCACTTCTTCCCCTCTGTTCCCTATTGCAATTATTGGCACCACTATTCATGCAGTACTTAAGTCAAACTTGTAGGGTTATTATGGATTCTGGTATTTTCCTCAGCACACTAAATGTATTCCAGCCTCCCGGCTTTTCACCAGGTGGTCTACTGCTTGGGCTTCTCTTCCCACCAATTTTCTCAATCAGCTGTGTCGGGTTCAGTGGAATGTCACCTCCTCAGGATCTAAAGTCACCCCAGGAAGAACCTTATTTTAATCCTGTGCATTGCAGGGTTTACTACCTTTTCTTTGTTTGTGTATTTATGCTTGTTCAATGGTGTATTTCTTATCTCTCCTCCTCGCCACAATGTCAAATTTTGTCTGTGATTTTTACCAACATGTCTGTATTGCCTAGAACGTTACCTGGAAAATAGAAGCTACTCAGTAACTATTTGTTGAATATGGACTTTACCAGGTAATTCCAACTCAATGGCGTAGTGAAAAGGGCAGTGGTGGAGGAGACTTCCACTGTGTTCTTTCGCTGTGTGATGTTGGGAAACTTCCAAGACGTGTACAGCTTTGTGTCTCATTGTTCTCACCTGTAAATTGAAAGGCTCACATGGGATCAGAGGGCTGAGCAATGCGCAGGGAAACTCCTGCTCACACTTCCTAGGGACTTGATTATCTGGAACCATTCCAAGGTGGCCCCACTCATCCGTGCACATCTTGTTTGAGCAGGGCCTGTAACTGTGTTTACATAGTAACGTTTGTGCAATTATTGGGGGTTTTATGTTACCTTTACCCATAAAAAGAAGCTTTAATCTAAGATATGTACCTGCAATATTTATGTTTAGAAATGTAATGCTCAAAAATTTAATATTTGTTTGACACAACAATGAAATTAGGACTGCTACAAGTAAAGCATCTGTAACTTTGATCAGATGCTTATTCATTATAGGTTAACAAGTTTGTGTAATAACAGTATCTCAAAGTGCTAAGACTGTATCATCAAAAATCAGGTCCAAGACCAATGGTAATTAATAATTTTGCGATTATCTTAGCCTTTTCGGAGACAAGAGTCTCCTCCTTAACAAGAATTCTTTTATTAATTTGTTTGGCTTTTTTAATAGCAGCTTTATTGAAATTTAGTTCACATACCATACAATTCACCAACTTAAAATGTACAATTCAGTAGTTGTTACATTGGTACATTCACACACATTTTCAGAAAGGTATGATGGATACGGTACGGTGGTAACTTGGATTGCAATTTATGGTTTATGCATCTTCTTCTTTTGTATTTGTCATCTTTGTATTCACTGAACCTTAATAGAAATTTAATATGTGCTTGTTTATTTGAATCAAATTGCAAATGTGACAACCCAATATAGAGAACCTTGGAGATAAGGTCAGAATACTTTCCAATTGTAAACTAAACATTTAGAGATTACAGGTTGGGAGGCAGCAAGAGATCTGAGTCTGGGAAACCTAATTGCAGAAAGCGTTGTCTCTTATGAGCTGCACAATCTTGGGCAATTAATGCATCACCTCTCCAAACTTTAGTTTTCTATAAAATAAAAAAAGGATGAGTTCCCCGGTTGGTGTGAGGATCACATGACACCTTAAATGTACTTTGCAAACTCTTCCGCACTATACTGATGGGTGAGGACCTGTGTTGTTTTTAGGTAGAGGAAGAATGTTCTGTCAGAGTTTCAAAACAGTCTCGTGTAGGGGTCATTTAAGGTTTAAACTCCTAGGAGAGTGTTCACAAATGCAGGTGGATCTGTTCACTCTCTCTCCTTGGCTTTCACCGTTTCAGTCTAATAGGTGGCTTCAGTAAACGTACTGTACCTTTTCTAATATGTGGCATGAATAATAATTATTAGAGAAAATGAAGACTAAGAGTACTTCGCAGAGTAGAGGGCATATCTTAAAAGCATTCCTTTAGCGGGCTCTTTCGCTTATTAACACTAAGGTTCTTACTCTCCCTATTTGCCTTATCGAATGGATAAAATCACTTGGCTGTGCAGTAGCGCTCCAGGCTGCTGACCCAGAAAGACTGTTGTTATTATAGAATTGGGCTACATTGTTCATGTTGTGATTACAGTATCTGAGCCCAACAGGTGAGCAGCCTCTGATGAAGCCAGGTCAACGGAGAAGAGCCAGTTAGCTTTGATGGCCTTGCAGGTGTTTGAGGCAGCTCTTTGCTTTATTTCATGAACTCATCAGCTGCTACAGAAGAAATAATCTAATTGAAAAAAGTAAAACAACTTCCCCCAACTTGACTCAATCGATATGAGCCAACTTATTTTGAGGGCTATAGGAATAAAAAAGCAAAAGAATCGTATGAAGTGTTTCATTTTATAGTGAAATAGAATTGGTTTTGCAGAATTTTTCTGAAGAATTTATTCTAAAGACTTCTAGAGTCTTTACCCTGGCAGATACAAACATGGGCTTTGCAATCATTTAGATCTCGGTTTGAGTGCAGGCTCTGCTAGTTTTCATTTATGTTTAGCTATGATTTTGGACAATTTCTTAAACTCACTCAAGGGTCAGTTTCCAGACTGGCAAACAAGGGACATTGTAAGGAGAAAGAGACAGACAGATATTGGGGCAGGGAGGAATAGTTCCCTAGCACATAATAAACACTCAACAAATACTATCCATATGGCAATCCAGAGGATTATGATTTAGTAAACAAGAACTCGGAGACAGTTGATAATACCACCAAAACGACTGGATGTCTGTAAGTGAAATAGTTCAGTGGGAATTCCAGTTGGCTGGAGTTGTGTATTTATCTTGGCATCTGCAGAACTTCACTGCCTGGCAATTCTTAAATCAGCACACTCCTGTTCAGGGTGCTGATGTGTAACATATATCTGTGTCTTCAATCTCTATTCAGAGCAAACCTTGGTCGGCCCCAGGGTAGCAGCTGGATGGTGGATTGGGTCCCCAAGAATTCAGGTGCTTTCTATTTAATAATTCTGTAAAAGAGTGTGTGGGATTCTTTCAAACACTAGTTTTTAAATTGGGGTCTGTGGCTGGGCTTTAAGTCATGTATTGAAATTGCATCCACGTTTGGAGGTAGGCGGAATTGGAGAGGGGTATCTAGGGCCTTTGCCAATATCTCAGATAAATCTTTGAACAGATAAACAATTAAAAGTCACTGAAAACAAGTTAGTTAAAAATTCTTGCTTTACTTCATTAACTCAGGCAAAGGTGGAATGAATTATAATATGCAAAACACAGTCATCATCACGTGATATTAGTAAAGTTTCCCAGATCAGTGCTGCTCAAACTTCAGTGTACACATTAGTCTCCTGGCAATCATGTTAGATTGTGACTGAGTAGACCTTGGGGTTGGGGGCTAATTGTATTCATTTCTAACAAAATCTGAGATGATGCCCAGGTGGCTGGTTAGTGTATCACACACTTAGTAGCAGCAAGGTTTTAACATCGATCTTAAAGTAACTTATTAGTTCTGGACTTTGTTTTTATCACTGATCTGTTGTCTGCTGCTTAGTTATCATGTTGGACCTCACCGATAGGTGAAGATTCTTAGGCCGCCTTTGTAATTTTTCATCATCTCATCACTCTAATAATAAGTACAACTGTTGCCATTAATTCTACCCTTAGTTTTCATGCACTATCTTCTCTTGACTTAGGAATTTGGATATTTGCATATCAAATACCTTCAGAAAGTTCTTTATTCTCCTCACATTTATTTTTAGGGCCTTCCTCAAAGGAGTATGATTTCTTTGTATTTCCCTTCACCCAAATACAAGTCTCATGCCACCCTGTGTATTTTAGAACATTGCCTTTGACCTTGTAGCCACAAAGACAATGAGAATGCAAAGGCCTGGTCACATCTGTCCTGATTTTGCTGACTGTCTTGGCTGTGCCAAAAGAACTGACTTGTCCCCATGAATTTCTCTAGCTGACTTAGACTAGTCTCATACTTAACATCTTTCTGGTCTACGTCATACTTTGTCTACCTCAAACTGTTATTTCACACTTGTCAACTTTGTGGTCTACCTGTCAGCAATGTTCTGCCAATTTTCAAGTCTACGAATCACTTGGTTATCAGTTTACCTTGATTCTCATTTCTTTGGTAGAAAAGATTGGCTTCTGACTAATTTCTACAATGAATAAAACTTCCCCAGAAATAACAGATTTAATTCTTCTCCTATTTCCTACTTTCAATCTACCGTAACTTTATTAGAATGATAGATATTAAAGTTATGCCTCTGTATACTGCAAAGGCTGTGGGTAGGGCAGAGATTGGTAGTACTTTGTAAAGGATCTCTCTGGCCTCCTTTACTTACAGTAGTGGTTCTCAACCTGTTTGGTATTTTCCCCCTGTTCCACCTGATCTCAGAGGTACAGAAACTCCCATGAGTAAAAAGGGTATTGGTGTTTCTTGACCAAGGAGTGATGGCAAGTGACTTTCTCCCATCTTTTTGAGAATCATCAATATTACTCTTATCCAGAAATACACAACTGTAGAATAACTCAAATAACACAGCACTAAAATAGGAAAATATCGGCTTTTAATGGATAATGTCTTATGCCTGAAGAAAATTCTATACTATAGTTCATATTACTAATTATCAAGTGAGTTTCTGGTTTTGAATGCTATTTGCTAAGATTTAGGTACTTTGGCAGTGAAAACCAGAATACCACAGAGATAAACACTACTTTAGCACATGTCCACATTCCGGATATTATTAAAA
Organism: Rhinolophus ferrumequinum; assembly: GCF_004115265.2. NCBI lineage: Eukaryota > Metazoa > Chordata > Mammalia > Chiroptera > Rhinolophidae > Rhinolophus > Rhinolophus ferrumequinum. The sequence continues at coordinate 54,017,734 of NC_046289.1, read as the reverse complement.
AAGCATCATAATCCAATGGCCTGAGCTCAAAATTGGAAGTTATGGTTGACCTCTTTCTCTCCTCAGCATCTAACTAGCAAATCTATACTATAAGCTCTATATCTGAAAAAAAAATCTCAATAATTTTCTTTTCTGTACTCCTTATCACTGTCCCTCTTCAGATACATCATCTTTCCTGCTTCTACTATCAACGATAAGGTTCTTTCTTTGTAGATGCCTCCCTGACCACTGGATAAAGTTTGAATTTCTTAACATAGTCTAGAGCAGTACCCTACTCTTCTTTCTGTACTTGATTTTAGGGCTCAATAGTTTTCTCATACACATCCAACTATTTAAAAGTTCCCTGAAATCCTTATATAAGTTTCTGCCTCACTTATTGTACATTGCGCTCCCCCAACTCTTACCTAAGCTTTTCCCTACTTGCCATTCCTGGCAGAGTCATATTTTCTTCAAAGTTCAAACTTCTTCTGTTAAGTTTTTTCTGAGATTGTCAGAAAGAAATACGTACTTCTTTCCTATTCTCCCATAATACTTCCTATTATAACATTTATCCTTGTCTCACACTTCACAAATACATCACTCACCGTACCTTAAGCTCTTACTGATCTTTGTATGAATTTCCCTACTCTCTCCCCTTTCTTTGACACTTAATAGAAAATAGTATAAACCAATGAATGCCTACATGAATATAAGCCTATGTCTGCAAACAGGCAAAAGCACAGACATATGTTCCATTCCTAAACTCTAATTTCCAGTCAAAATTCAACAGAATCACACAAACCTAATATAATCACTCAAACAAAGGAGAACACTTTTCTAGGTATGTAGACCCAATAATTATTTTTACCACATGTTGTGGTTGTAGCAATTATAGGAAGTGTTTAATAATAATTATAGATGTGAAAAACAAAACCCTAAATACCTTTCATTTACTCACAGAAACTGTGTGTGTGTGTGTGTGTGTGTGTGTGTGTGTGTATACGCACGCATGCATTTCCATAATAGATGTTAGGTTTACAGTGAAGTACAAGCTATGCTTCCAAGGGAAGTTGTGAAATACCTCTTCCTGTCATATTTTGTTCGTCAGTCTCCACCTTCTTTTCTGTAACATCCCACTAATTTATATTAACATATCTCCACACAGAATTACAAGTGTAGATCAATGGATAACAGAATGAAAAGAAAACCAAAACCAGTGGTTACTAATTCTCAGTGCTCATTACTGCAAAAACAAAGTTCTATTTATTTAAATTTTCAGTGGCAGATCACATGAATAAACCCATGAACTGAAATATGATTTCTGGATATATATATATATATATATATATATATATATATATTCACATATATATAGATATATAGATATAGATATATATACTTAAATGAGACTGTTCATTGGAGAAATTATGTGTTACATTTTCCCCCACTCTCCCCAATAAAGGCAAGACGAAATGTATTTCCCAGTACATCTTAAGTTTTCCTGATTCACTAGGCCAGTGGTTCTCAAAGTGTGGTTCCCAGACCACAGCATCAGTATCACCTGGGAGGATGTTAGAAATGCAAATTCTTGGGTCCCACCCCAAAACTGCTGATTTCAATTGGGGCCCAACTAGCTGTTTTTCTAAAGTGACCTCCAGGTGATTCTGATGCATGCTAAAGTTTGAGAATGATTAATCTAGACAACGTATAGTCAGCATAGTACTTCCATTATTGTTTGAAACAGACAATGAGTTTTGAAACACATTTAAGTATGTCAGAAATATGTGCCTTATAATGAAAGTTAAAATGGAGGAGCTGGTATGGATGCATTAACCATGTAAGAACAAACCAGGAAAGGAATAACATCATGGAAGAAACACAAGTTAAAGAAGCAAATTAATTGTTAAATTAATCACTTTTTTTAAAAAAAAATTCTAAGTAAAGAGGACAAGAGAAAAAGAATTAAAATAATAATGAAAGAAAAAGAAGAGAACTGAAAACTAATTCTCAAGGAAATGAAGGGAGGCAGGGAATGGACTGGGCCAAGTTCATTAGCATGAAACTTAATGGGAGAAGAGTGACAAGGGAGATGTTGATGACTCAGCCAAGCAGGCATACAATTCTCAGGTTCAGAAAAGTCTGTTGAGTACTTAGAGGAAAATGAACTTCCATTACGAAGAATGGAAAACGTGCTTATTTTGTTTAATCTCCTACTCAAAAGAAAAATAGAAACACATGCTGCACTTATATCATTTTCCTTTTTTTGTCTTGGAGTCAAATACCAATAAAAACATATAAATTTCCTCCAATGTTTGCATCTTTCTTTATCTTTATTATTTTGAATAGAACAAACCTCAGTGCATTTTGAAACAGTTAATGCTTTTTCGTACCATAGTGCTGCCAAATGTTGTAGAAGGTGGATGCTAACGAGCTTTACTGTTTTTTACTTTTATTGACCTTATCAGTGTTACTTTAACTGGGGATTTTGGTAAAACCTTGCATAACAATATTTTCCATATTTAACTGTTCAGCATGTTTTATATTTATTTTATGGAGTAAAAGTTTTTATTGTTTTTAAGTAGGATGGATGGTCTTATTGGTGGCATTCTCAATTATATGACATGAGCTCTTTGCAGGTAGGGACCACGTTGACCATATTCAGTTCTTAACATAAGCCTGACATATGTAGTTGCTCAATAAATAATCGTGGAATGAAAATCCAAGGTGCACTGCACAGTGTGTATGTGAGAGTACACGTGTATGTGAGAGCACATTATATAGGTTAACTATATAATGCAGAATGATTTTTATCTGGATGCAAGCCAGGGATTGCACAATGTGAAAACTCTGTTTTCAGTACATTCCATATTGAAGTCCATTATTCATCGTTTAGTTGTCTGTATTGGTATTTGGACAACAGCATGGTAAAGTTTCAGTTCATCAAAATGCCTTTCATCAGATAAGCCTTTGTGATACAGTCCTTAGCCAAAAGCTTTCGAATATGTAACAATTTATTCTACTTTTATGTTAATAAGCACAGCACACAAAACATATGGTGAAACTCTACTTTTTTGCAATAGAACCAAATTTTAGCCATAGACCTGATTTCACAGGCTGGTTAATAAAAATCAGCTGTCAGGCTATATAATCAGAAGTCTAAAAACATTCTGTTAAACCCCCCATGGCATTTAAAGAGGAAATAGATATGAGTGAGTGTAAATCTTGAAAACCAGGGCAAGACCAAGGTAGACAGATATATTTCGGCCCTGTCTTTCTCTGCTTGTTCTGCTTTTTTCTTCCTACTTCCTCCCACATCTTCTTTATCATCCTCTTGAACTCTGGGTACACTGAGGGCTTTCCAAAGATTGAATACACTAAGGTATTTGGGGTATTCAATATCTTATATCAATATTCAATATCTTATATCTCTTCCAAAAGATATAAGATCAAAATAAGGAAGAAAAAGCATTAAAATTAAAACTTGGAGGTGTGGGGATTGCAAATAAATCCTGCTATACTAGTGAGCTGGAAGTGGCCAGCAGGCACAATCTCAAAGGAAATAAAACGGAAACTAAAACAAAGCTTATTACCCACTGCCTTTCGCCTTGTAAACATGTTATTTCTCAGACATTGAGGGGATTCCTGCCTTCTTTCATCTTTACTCTGTAGGAAAGCATCAGCAATAATTCAAATGACCTAAATAAGAAACAAGAACCCCCTTTCACACTTACAGTGAATACATTTCAAGGTTTCCTGCTCTCTGGCAGTTCCCTCCCCCTGCCCCGTAATTAAGTTGAAACTGCTTTGTATTTCTGGAGTAGATAGAGAGGTTATGTTGTATGTGTAATTAATCTAGAACATGCTGACTAAAATATTTGGCTTCTAAATAACAGAAAAGAAAAACAATGCTATTACTTATCTTAACCTTTAACCATCTAACTCACCTTATAATCTATTTCAGTAAAATTAATTAAAATATGTTGACCTGAGTAATATACTGTGTTCCTTTGATAGAAATGAGCATGACGGAGAGTAGGACATAATTAACTGGTCAGCCACTTACCCTGGGTCTCCAAATCTCCAACTTAAAAAGTAATTGCGTGGCTAAAACAGGACTAGCTAATTTAAACTATGGATGTGGTCTCACTAATAGTATAAGCAAATCCATGTGTCAAATACACCCCATGTGTGTTCTGAAATTAAGTTCAATGGTTTTTAATGCTGTCTTCCCACAGTAATGAACTTTGGCAAAATCTCAGGTAAATACAAATGATTTTCTCAAAAGCCCAGTGACCTGGTTAATTAGAACCAAGAGATAAAGCATTACCTATTCAGATATTTTACATTGTTGCATGGCCAATATATAATAAGTAACACATAAAAGTCTTCATAGTCATTTTTCCTTTGCCCAAACTTTGGCTCTAACAACAAATTCTAGTTATACCTCACATAATTCTGTTATTTATTTGGTTTTGAAATAAAAAACAATGGACGCTGACAATTCAAGGGCTTAGGCAGCATGGCCATCTGTGCTCCTAAGAAATACTGAGCTTTCTCCCATTTTCCTTTTAAGATTGTATAAGAATTTAAATACTTTGTTGACTCAGGTCAGGGTCCCTGTCGTCATGAGCATAGCTGGCCTCTACCTGTTGAGCTTAGTACAGCTCAGGAGTATTATGTCATTTTTTTTTCTCTCTCTGGATGTGAAGCCTCAGGAAAATACAAAGCGGGATACGGGTTCTCTTTCTCTCTCTTTCACAGAGCATGGCCAATTTACTAACTAATCGTTTCTTTATATCTTAGATGGACTTAAAGGCTTAGGAAAGAATAAAAGGAGCAGATCACCCACAGTAACACCAAAATAGCAAAAGGGAAACTGTCACCTCAGGTCTCTAGAAATTATAAGATATAGGGTTATAGCACTTTAGCTGTCTATCGCTGTGTAACAAATGATCCCCAAACTCCATGAATTAAAACATAAATAAATATGTTGTATTTTTGTGGATTGCAGGTTCTGAGTTGGGGTCTCTTGAGAAGTGACATTTAACCTGTGAAGCAAGGCTGCAGTTACTGAAATTTTGAAGGGCTGGGAGCTCTGCTTCCTAGGTGGCTCACTCACCAGCCCCTATGGGCTGTTGGCGGGAGGCCTCACTTCTTCTCAGAGAGGACCTCTCCACACACTGGTGACTGTCCTCTCGGTGTGGCACCTAGCTTCTCGGGTGAGCAGTGCAAGAGAAAGGGCAAAAGCTACGATATCTTCTATGACCCAGCCTGAGAGTTACACTCTGTCACTTCTGCAATATCTTATTGGTCACACAATTCAGCTTATTCAGGGGGGAGGGAGCATACAATAATTAAAATATGTTGACCTGAGTAACACACTGTGTTCCTCTCATAGAAATGAGTGTATCAGAGTAGGCTATAATGAGTAGTACCAGAGGACGTGGACCCCAAGAGGCAAAGAACACTGGTATCATCTTAAAGGCTGTAGCATAGTTAGCGTGTGCCTCTCTAACCATTTCTCTATATTAGCATATTTTTATATCAGGACAGACTTTTATTGGTTGTGTTGATCTTAAAGAAAAGTAACAATCAACATGGATAAAACCAATTTTCTTCTTCCCTCTCCTTTCCCTCAGCCTCTAAAACAAGGAAGAAGGTCAGCATGAACCAACTCTTGAAATTTTATGAACATAAATTCACTCACGGGATGCTAGGGCTCTTTCTAGTTTTCTACCTTAGCATCTCTTAGAAGGGAATTTTGTTTCACTGAGAGGAAATTAACCCAACACTCTCAAGAAAAACATTCATCTATCTCTTGCTCTCTCTTCATTGCTGAGCAGTGGTTTTCAAACTTTGTTGTACATTGGAATCATCAGGGTTAGTGCCTGGACTTTTTAAAAACACTCTCACGTTTTTAATCTTATTTACCACCACCTAATTAGCACTTATTAGGTAGTGCTCTAAATGAGATGCAAATAATAACTTATTTGAACCTCATAACAAGTCTATGAGGTAGGTACCACTATTATCCCCATTTTATAGATGAAGAAATTGAGGCACAGAGAGGTTAAGTTTGTTGACAAACTCACACAGCAATTGAATGGAAGAACCAAGACTTCGGGGAGTTCTAACATATATCCATAATTGAGTGTCACTACTCTTAACCTTAATTAAATTTTGTAGGCCTTCTTTGAGAATCTGATGAAATATGCAAGCTCTATTAAAGAAACATGCACATACCATATACATTAAAAAATTGCATATACCCTTCCAGGGATACATATATAAATACCCTGCAGCCCAATTATAGACTTCTTTCAGGGATCCATGAACCCCAGGTTATGAGCTTTTGCTTGCTAGAAAACTGGTTTTCCCTGGACCAACATCACCTGGGAAGGTGTTAAATGCAAATTCTCCAGCCCCACTCCTGACCTACTGAATCAGAAAATCTGAGAATTGGTTCAGCAATCCCTGTATTAACATGACCTCCCAATGAATCTAATTTGTGCTAAAGTTTGAGAACCACTGCTGTAGAAGGTTGGTGTGTAGACATAAGTGATTAAAAGTAAATGAGCCTAGCTTCATGGTTCTGTACAGACATCTCACTGTTCTTGGATCACCATTAGGGTAGTAGAAATTCTCTTTTGTTAAAACCTGATTTGTTTGAAAAAGATGATCACAAAAAGAAAGTCAGTCACTGATCTTCATTCAAGTATTCATTAATACCAACACTTACATATCATTTGTTCAATAGATATTCCCTGAATGCTTGGTCTGTGCCAGGTATGCAAGACTCAGTGTAACACACAAAATTAACAAAACAGGCATGACCACTGTCTCGAGTAAATTTTTACTCTATAGTAAGCATAAAATTACACAAATAAATGCATAATTATAAAATGTAATCAGTGCTATGGATCAAAAGTGTATATTACAGACATACATGTTAAAAATGAACCTCTAGAATGAAAACCTCCTCACCCAAATCCTATTCCTATCTTGCCTTTTCTATTTCAGAAAAAGATGCTAGCATTTGTGCAGTGTTTAGACATTATTTTTGATCCCTTTATTTCTCTTACTCTACCACCACCCCCAGACACACAACATATGTAAATCTATAAGTAAATGCTACCTTTTCTACTTTCAGAACATATGTGGCTCTGTACCTTTCTCCATCTCCACTACCTCCGAATAGTTCTAGCAATAGACCTCTTTGCTGTGATAGCCTCTCAAAGAGTTGGCACATTTCTACTGCTGCTTTCTTGTCATCCATTGTGCTCATAGCAACCAGACTGACCTGCACAAATTTAAATTAGATCCAGACTGTCTTTGGCTTATAAAATATTTCCATTTCAATAGACCCAAATCCTTTTTTTTTTTTTTTTTTTACAACCATGGCTTATATTGCAGTGTGTAGTCTGGGCTCTATTCCAACTTCATCTCATTCTCTTTCCCTCTCCCTTATCCCTAGCCACACTGCCCTTATGCTTTTTTCTCACTGGGCCAAATTTATTCTTGCTGTTTGTCCCACCTATAAAGCTCTTCCCTACTCTTGGCATAGTAGGTTCTTCGCCGTACTACAGATCTCAGTTTACATGTCATCTCTTCTCATAACCCACCATGACAATCCCCTCCCTCACTGTCATCCCACAACCCCGTCTCCCCACCATACTCTTACTGTATCTTTATCATGTTATTTAGCCTGGTTATTTGTTCACTTGTTTACAAATGTTTTCCCTTTCTTTTATTAGGCTGGTGCAAAAGTAACTGTGGTTTAAAAGGTTAAAAATAAATTCAAAACCACAATTACTTTTGCTCCAACCTAATTACATGTTTCCCGGAAAATAAGACCTAACTGGAAAATAAGCCTTACTTAGCATGATTTTTCAGGATGACATCCCCTGAACGTAAGCCCTAATGCGTCTTTTGGAGCAAAAATCAATGTAAGACCTGGTCTTATTTTCAGGGAAACATGGTATAACACTACAAAAGTGTTTGGGTCACAATTCAAAGTAAAAAGTACATTTTTATAATGACACAATATACGCACATAGAGAGATAGACACAAAACCAAACCAAAACTTTATGAAACATGGATTCTTGACAAGGATAGAAGTGACAAACTCTGAAACTTTGTTTCTTATCCTATTTTTCAACTGCATATATATTTAAATTCTGGTTATAATACTCTAAATTGATTTTATGATCCACTAATGAGTTGGGGCCAGTAATTCAAAAACACTGCTCTTAAATTTAAAAATAGGCTTAATGAGGTCAGAAACCTTATAATCTCTTTTACAGTTGAATCTTTACTCCTAGAATATGGTAGATAGTCAAACAATAATCTGAATCACTTAAAAATACACTATGCCATACGCCTTAAATCCCACAAAGTACAAGGTGTGATCAAACAATACGGTGAATGTTTAAATAAAAAAAAAATTATTACAGTAAAAACACATTGCCATTAATCCCCCTCACTTCGAACACACTTATCCCATCCTTCTTGCCATTTTCTGAAGCAGTTCTGGAAGTCCTCTTTCGTGAGTGTCTCTAGTTGCACTGCTGTGGCTGCCTCAATGTCCTGAATCATTTTGACTTTTGGGGAAGAGCCACAAGTCACATGGTGCCAGATCCAGTGAATAAGGTGGATGAGGACACACCATAATGTTTTTATTTGACAAAAATTGCCGTATACCAGAAGCAATGTGTGACGAGGAGCATTGTCATAATGGAAGATGATTTATGGCACAATTTAAAACACACCTTCTCTTCAACCATAGCTCACACCTGACTGACTGCACCAAACAAGTTGAAACTTGTCACACACACTATTACTAAGGTTCCACGTGCCACCTCCCATATTGAAGATCCCTGCCTTTCCGTTGGATGGCACTCAGGAGCAGCATTCACCATATTTTGTGATCACAATGGAAAGGCTCTATGTCACACATCCCTTCTGGTATGGCAATTTCTGTCAAATAAAAACATTATGGTGTGTCCTCATCCACCTTATTCACCGGACCTGGCACCACGCCACCTCTGGCTCTTCCCCAAAGTCAAAATGACCATGAAAGGAAAACATTTTGAATCTTTTCAGGACATCGAGGCAGCCACAACAGCGCAACTAAAGACACTCACGAAAGAGGACTTCCAGAACTGCTTCAGAAAGTGGCAAGAATGATGGGATAAGTATGTTTGACGTGAGGGGAGTATTTTGAGGGGGATTAATGGCAATGTGATGGCAATGTCTTTTAATGTGATAAATTTTTCTAATTTAAACATTCACCATATTTTTGATCACATAAATATGTTCCCATATTTATAAATTTGCCAATACCAATAGCATATACATAATTTCCCTAATAATATTTAGTAATTTGACATAATTTAGGGCCAGTTTTTGTGTACCTCTTTATTTTTAAATATCTATGATGAGGATGTTATATTTACGCATAAATTTTTTTCTCTTAAGACTAATTATGATATTCCTGGCTAACTATCACATCTCTTGGGCAAGGTATTTAAATGGAGCATTTGATATGCAAACCTATAGTAGGTCATAAGTGCCAGGAGAAAAATGTTGTAAGAGTACAATTAAGAAAATAAAGTTAGCATTTTGCTGAAAACAAAGTATGTATATGTATATGTCAATATTGTAACATAGTAAATTATCACTTATATAAAAAGTATATATTGAGCTCTTCATTTTTTCCTCTATTGTTTTTCTGCTATTAGTCTTTCAGCCATGTCTATATTTTCACCTGGGAAAATATAGAGGAAAAAAATGAAAAGATAAAAAAGAAACAAACCTGGGTTTAGATTTTTCTTCCTTATTAGCAGTTTTTGGGGAAAAAAAAAGTTTAGAAAAATAACAAATTGAAAGTTAATTGCTAAAGTTCATTTAGGAAAACTCATTATAAACAGGAAATAAAAAATATTGAAATATCATGGCCTTAAATGTTAGTTGCTGCCTTGCTGCCCCTGGTAGGTATTGAAGAAAACAAAATGATTTAGGAGTATATGAACATTATCTAAACTACTTGACTTTAATGGGAGAACTTGTAAATTTAATTATATCAAATCAAATCAATCACAAGTACAGCAATGCATGCAGATACACAGATGGGACCAAAGAATACAAATATCTATGACTTTTTGGGGGGTAATATTTTAGTCAAGAATCTCTGTCTTTGTTTGGAGATTGATGATACCCAGCCAGTGAAAATGTTTGGTGACAAAGGACATATTTGGTGACAAATCTGGGAAGGAGATGGCAATTGGTATAAAATCAGCTTTCCAGAAACTCTCTCCTGATAAGGAGCCCAGGAAACTATACTTTTGCCTTTTTTTTTTTTTTTTTTTTAATTTAGAGACTCCCAGGGAATGCTCTGAAGGAATGACCTCCTGTTGGTTCTCTTGGGGGTGATGAATGATATGTACAAATGTGACCTGGTTATAACCTGAGGAGAAAGGAAAAGGCACCCCCTAAAGCCCTTTAATGCTTTAAACCAGAGCTTTGCAAGCATGATAGACAACTTGCACATATGTTTTGTGCTATTAAGAAAATCACATGTGAATGGCTGTGGTGGTGAAACCTCAGTCTCATATCAATCCCATAACAATGGGATGTTTGAGATGGCAAAAGAGCTGAATTAAGAGGCAGGAAGAGAGAATTTTTAGAAACTTAGTGGAAGAAGAAGACAGAGGTTACAGCTGATGACAGTATGATGCCAGAGAGAACAGAGCAGGTTGGCGCATGGCGGATACTTTGGAGAGAGAACACAGATTTCTAATGGGGAAGTTGAATACATTGTGCTGTGCTTTGTGCTGGTAAACTTCTCCTCCATTTCCCCAAGAAACTTCAGGGTACTGTGTGTTACTTGTCATTGGAAGGGTTCTTTAGGAATGCTCCAAAATGCTAATCCTGACTTCAAAATGGGTCCAAGTTAGAGCCAAGGCTGACAAGCTACACACAAAGTCACGTGCTACAGGAAACTCCAGCTCTTTCTCTCCCTACAGAAACCACTCCCACATATGAGAGCATGTGAGAAGCTTTATGATATCGTTTATTCTTGTAAAAGAAGCAAGCAAATTATTTATAAAATTTAGTACCATCACTGTGATGAGTAAAAACTTCATTGTGGCACAGCTCACAACTCACCATGTGGATGGCTGGGTGCCGTAATACCATGGCCAACGACCACTGCTCAGGATTAGAGGAACACAAAGGCAAAAAGTAAAAAGAGTGAAAACTGGGAAGATTTTTGCAGAGGCAGAAAGGCAACCCGTGATAAGACATTTGCAAGGAAAACCCAAGCACAGGAGAATCACAACTCAGGTATAGACTGAACAAGTGTATCATCCCGTGCTCATCATAAGAAAAACTTACAGGTACAACCAGATGTGAGAGATCTTATCAATAGATCCCAATGCAAATGAAGCCTAGAATATTTGGTTATTTTTTTCTCAATGATTATAGTCCTTCTTACTGATCCTGAGAAGGTGGTCTGGATCAGTTGCCTTTGTATGTTGTTCTGTGAAACACAAGGTTGAAACTTCACAGACTACTTTGGTGGTGAGTGTGGTGTTAGGGCAGCAAGACTCCAGGGCAGCTCATTTCTCCTCTGTTGGTCCCAGTGTGTTTAGCAGATATTTATTGCTGTGTAACAAATTATTCCCAAAGGTAGTGCTCAAACAATGCAAATTGATTATTTTAGGCAATGCTATAGGTCAAAAGTCTAACATGGTCTCTCTGAACTAAATCAAGGTGAAGACAGGGCTGCCTTTCTTTCCAGAGGCGCTGCAGGACGATCCATTCCCTGCCTTTTACAGCCTCTAGAGCAGGGGTGTCCAAACTGCGGCCCACTGGCCAACTGTGGTCCGCAATCCATTGTTAATTCGCCCGCAGCAAATTCCAAAAATATATTTAGTTTACTTAAATAAACCAGGTGAGGCAATACGTACTTCACCTTGAGTGAGTGGCCGGGCTGTTTTTATATTTTACTGAATATGGCCCTTGGTAAAAAACGTTAAAAAAAGTTTTGATACCCCTGCTCTAGAGGCTTCCCACATTTCTTGTTGTTGCCACCTTTCATTTTCAAAACCAGCAATATTTATTCAAGTCTGTCTCACATCGCATCACTATGACACTGACTCTTCTGCCTCCGTCTTCCACATTTAAGTACCCTGGTGATTCCATTGGGCCTATCTGGAAATCCAAGATAATTTCCCTATCTTAAGGTTAGCTTACTACCAAACTGAATTCCAACTGCCGCCTTAATTTCTCTTTGCCACTTAACAGAACATATTCACAGGCTTTTGGGATTAGGATGTGAACATTTAGTGGGGGCATATTTTGCCTACCACAGTCTGTAATCTGGACATGGCTCAGCTGGGTCCTCTCTCTTAGGATCTCTTACAAGACTGAAATCAAGGTGTCATCCAAGAATGATTTCATCTGAAGGCTTAACTGGTGAAGGATCTGCTTCCAAGCTCTCTGATGTTGTTTGCAGAATTCAGTTTCTCAAAAATTGTTAGACTGATGCCCTCATTTCTTCCCTCGGAGTTGGCCAGTTGCCTCCTCAGTTCCTTGCCAGGTAGGCTTCTCCAACATGGTATATGATTTCATTAAAGTGTGCAAGCCCAGAAATCAATAGAGAGAGAGTCTACTAGCAGGTGGAACACGTGGTCTCTTATAACCCAACCACAAAATCATAACTTTTGTTGTATTCTATTCATTAAAACCAAGTCATTAGGTCCAGTCTACACTCAAGGGAAAGGGATTTCCCAAGGATGTGAATATCAAAAAGCGGGAATCAATTGTTTTGTTTTGTTTTTTTAAAAGATACCTTCTACAGAGTGCTTCGGGACAAAAAACATTGACTTTAGTCAGATAGGTTAATACAATACTTTCTCTACTATTTACTAACCATGTGACATTGAGCAATTGTCAAGTTAGGTCTATGCCTCAACTTCTTTATCTGAAAAATCAAACTCATATGAGGATTAAATAAGATACTGTAAGCAAAGTGGTTAGAGAATTGCCTGGCACCTATTACTACGTGCTCAATAAGCATTAGCTATGATGATGATTTAAGTCTTCATTTGAATGGAGGGTTCAATGATAAAACATAAATTGAAAACTACTATATTAGACATATTCAAAAAACCCTATCTAAATTAATAATCTATGGGTTTCATTAATGACCTAAATACTCATTTTTTTTCTTTTTTTAGAATATATCAAAAATATGAAGCTTAACATTTCATTAAACACCAGAGGATATGATATAATGGTCTCTCTATTTAAAAATGTATGATATTATTTTTCTGATTGAAAAAAGCAATTACAAGAAATTTGGGAGATATAAAGAAGCACAAAGAACATTAAAATCACCCAGGCTCATTATCAGAAGTTATATAAATGAATGTATTACTGTATGTATAAAATATATGTGATATATGTCATATAGTATAATATATATATATATATATATATATATATATATATATATATATATATGGACATGTTTTTTTTCACCAATTTGATATATTACACAAATCCACTTGTACCTTTAATTTTTACATTATAACTAATCAAAACTTTTTTTACATGAAAATGTTATATTGCGTTGTATTTTACTATAGCTTTCTTGACTTCTTTTTATGGCACCCCTATTATTGATTTAGTTATTTATCCAGTATATATCTGCATGTCATTTTTTAAAGAAAGTGTATACGTTTGTCTATTCTAAGCCCCTACATGTCTGAAAATCTCTCTCTTTTTTGCACTGGAATGACAACCTGGTTAAGTATATAATTTGGGGGTCACATTTGTTTTCTTTCAGAATTCTATAGCCACTTCTCTATTGCCTTGTGGTGTTTAAGCTTATGACAGAGGGATATACCTAAGACCAGAATGTGTTTTTCTTCTTTGTATATAACCTATATTGTTTTAGCTTAGCCTAGATTTTTATTAGATTTTTTTAAATATATTTCAAAGATTGACAATAGTGTTCAAGGGCTGCTCTCAGTGTCAATTTTGCCTAGTACTCAATGGGTAACAGTTAGCAGTTGTTCCGTCATATGCTTTCTTCCTTTTGTTTGGCCCCACATTTCTCAAATCTTGTATAATTTCTTAAAGTTTCTTGCATATGAATGCCCTCTTTTCCTGAAGTGTAGGCTCTTAAAGGCTCTTGTAAGCAGGAAATAAGTCAACATTCAAAGTGCTTTAGGATATTTACAGGGTTGTGCAACCTTTGTCATAATCTAAATTTAAAACATTTTCATCATCGCAGAGAAATCTTGTACCTATTAGCAGTCATACCTCCACTGATTGTGCACATGCAGTCGATTCACTTTGTGCTATATAAATTATATCTCAATAATTCTGTTTAAAAAGTGATTTATAAGAAGCAGTGTCATATAAATGTTTTTAATTTTTATAATGAAAAGAGGAATGGAGAAATCTCTGAAGGCAACAAGTGAAAGCATTATTCTCTTATAAACTTCCCATATTTTCCATCTCTTTATCTTTAAAAAAATGCAATGATTTATACTTCTAACACATTGTCTATTATTTTTCTCAAACCATAAGTTATTTTTTATGAACCATAAAAGATGGTTCCATGTAAGTAAATATGGAAACATAGTTATGTTTACACTTAACATGAACTATAACTAGTAATTTTCCCATCATTTCTCTATACCAAAGTCATTAAGGGAGAACAAATACTGGTAGATAATTTTCATTATAAATAGGTACTGATATTTGTATTTATTCATGTGTAATTTTAATTAGTTTTTTTCTTAGATTAAGTCTAACCAAGTTCATTCATTTCAGATTTTATCATGTATTAATTCTTACTCTTTATCCATCTCTGTGGGAAATTGATACAGAAACTTTGAAGTCAGTGTTGTGACAGCATTACTGTTTTGTCTGCTAGTCCTACAACTTATTTCTATTTGCCTAAAGAGGAATATATCAAGTCACTTTAGAAGTATCAGAAAATAAAGAGTAATACAATTCTGGATAAAATGTCAGATTTGATTTAGATAGTAAAAAATGAATTTTATTAGTATTTTATCTTTTATAGTAGTTTATCTTTTAAGGCATATGAAATACTGAAATGTACGCTTGTCACTAAAACACTTTTATTTTACCAAATATAACAAGGTAGTTTGAGATTATAAACATAGGAATAAATGCATGCTTGACTATCACTTCAATTTTAGGAGCATATTTCATCCTCAGGCATAGCTTTAATTTACCCTAAACCAGTCTCTACTCTAATAGTATGTTGAAATGTTGGTTGAGTGGAAGTCTCAGATTCCACATTCACTTTTTCTGTGAAAAAGGAAAATAACACTACGTAGACTCTACTCTTACAAGTTATGATCTATCAACTCTTATTACACTTAACTTAGGGTGATGAAGAATTATTACATTTAGTTTTTCAGTGTTCAGATTATGATATCGTCTTAAATATTTTGGTTAGGGTTTGATAACCAAGCCCAACTGGTATCAGCTATCAAATATTTTTAGATTACTTGTGATAGAATTTAAAGAAATTCTAAAGTTATATTATTATCATTCTTTGTATGCTCCTTTCATATTGAATCTGGCCCTGCATGTACAAGTTTAGACATTTTAAAAAATGTGCTCTTTGCTCATACTCATTACCCTATCAAGCTTCTCCAAATCTTATAAGGTAAATCAGCATTAAATATTATTAACAGAAATTAAACTATACCAAAATTAAACTACTTGTCAAATCACATTTCCTCTGCCATGGCTTTTAAAAGAGTTATCTTGCCTAAATAAACAGTAAGACTGTTTGCATGCTAATTTAAATCACATTTTCTTTCTACTGCATGGAAGAGGGAGCCCATGAGATTGATAACTACACTAAATACTATCACAGGAATTTTAAGAAACAGAATGAAATGAGCCTGCTGGGTAATGGAGGTCTTTCATTCATTTATTCCACTGAGAGCTTCTGGAATTTGGCAATTATATTCAGTAGTTAACGTAACCAAGGGAACGGTTGGTACGTGGGTTAGGACAGATTTTGCCTAGTTAGTGATCCAAGTCTTCCCGTGGGAAATTTCAGATATCCTGAATCATGTTGCAAATTCTCCTCAGAGAAAACCTGGACAGGAGATGGTAATACCCAAAGTAGTAACGTTAACATTTTTCAGCTTCTCACTGCTCTTGCAAACCAAGTAATTTGTTAACTCAGGAAGGAACATTCAGAATAATTATTGCTAACACAGTACCAGATTTGGAAATTTATTTTGGTGAATGTTTGGTTTTGTTAAATTATATACTCAAGAAAAGTACTATGTAAAGCTGATTCTGTTCAACTTTAAAACATGAATAAATTTCCTGGAATAATTAAAATTAAGTCTCAGATATCCTTGAATGTTGTGTCACTATTTGGGGGACCAACCACCTTTGCGAATTTTAATTTTCTGAATCACATTTTCTTTTCCCTATCTGGAAATGCAATACTTTTCCTCTGTCTTTATAGGAGTTCTGAAAATGTATCTCCTCTTTCTATAATATTTAAAATGTCTAATAGAGTGTCAAATAGGCAGTGTCACTTGTCAGTACATTTTATATTTTAAACTCTAAAGTTTGATGAAATGAATTTTTGTTGTTTCACCGTTCTTGTAAGATCCACACTCTACAAAACAGATCTACTTAAAATACATGCTACAATCTATGTAATATGAGTTGATTGCAACTGAGGAAGTAATTTTGAAGACTGTTATTTTGAAGACTGTAATTTTGAAGTCTATATATATACATATATATAATCACATCTTCATTATCCAATCATCTATTGATGGACATTTGGGTTGCTTCCATATCTTGGCTGTTGTAAATAGTGCTGCAGTGAACATAGGGCTGTATATATCATTTTGAATTCGTATTTTGGATTTCTTTGGAATACCCAGGAGTAGAATTGCTGGGTCATAAGGTAATTATATTTTTAATTTTTTGAAGAGCCTCCAAATTGTTCTCAATAGAGGCTATACCAATTTGCAATCCCAACAACAGCGCACTAGGGTTCTCTCTTCTCCATGTCGTCGCCAACACTTGTTTATTGATTTGTTGATGATGGCCATCCTGACAGATGTGAGGTGATATCTCATTGTGGTTTTAATTTGCACTTCCCTGATGATTAGTGACATTGCACATCTCTTCATGTATCTTTGGAGAAATGTCTATTTAGGTTCTCTGCCCATTTTGTAATTGGATTGATTTTTTTTTTTTGGTGTTTAGTTGTTTGGTGCATGAGTTCTTTAGAAATTTTAGATATTAACCTCTTATCACATGTGTCATTTGTGAATATCTTCTCCCATTCAGTAGGCTGTCTTTTCATTTTATTGGTGGTTTCCTTTGCTGTGCAAAAACTTTGTAGTTTAATGAAGCCCCATTTGTTTAGTTTGTCTTTTGTTTCCCTTGACCAAGGAAATAAATCTACATATAAATATATATATATATATATTTATTACTATATATATATATATATTACTATATATATATATATTACTACATATAATATATATATATATATATATATATATATATTACTAAGAGCAATGCCACAGAGTTTACTGTGTATGTTTTCTTCTAAGGAGTTTCATGGTTTGGGATCTTACATTGAAGTCTTCAATACATTTTGAGTTTATTCTTGTATATGGTGTAGCAAAGTGATCCAGTTTCATTTTTTTTGCATGTGTCTGTCCAGTTTTCCCAATTTATTGAAGAGACTGTTTTACCCGACTCTATATTCTTGCCTCCTTTTTCATAGATTAAATGTCCTTATAGGCATTATTTCTGGGCTCTCTATTCTGTTCCATTTGTCTGTGTGTGTTTTTACAGTATCATGCTGTTTTGATTACTATAGCCTTGGAAGTTCTGGTCTATCAAACCTGGTATAGTTTGATATCAGTTAGCATGATACCTCTAATTTTGCTTTTCTTTCTCAAGATTACTGTGGCTATATGGGGTGCTTAGTCATTCCATATAAATTTTAATTTTATTTCTTTTAGTTCTGTGAAAAATATCATTGGTAGTTTTTGGGGGGGAGATTCTTTTTTTTTAAATTAAAGTTTATTGGGGTGACAATTGTTAGTAAAGTTACACAGATTTCAGGTGTACAATTCTGTATTACATCATCTATAAATCCCATTGTGTGTTCACCACCCAGAGTCAGTTCTCCTTCCATCACCATATATTTGATCCCCTTTACCCTCATCTACCACCACCCCCCCCCCCGACCCTCTGGTAACCACTAAACTGATGGATCTTGAGAATATAATGCTAAGCGAAATAAGTCAGACAGAAAAAGCAGAGAACCATATGATTTCACTGATATGTGGTATATAAACCAAAAACAACAAAAGAACAAGACAAACAAATGAGAAACAAAAACTCATAGACACAGTCATTGGTATTTTGATAGGCATTTCATTGAATCTGTAGATTGCTTTGGGTAGTGTGGACATTTTTTTTTTTTTTTTGAAGGTAAGGATTATATTTTATTCTACTTTGTATTCCCAAGACCTGCACAGTACCTAGAATACAGTTGGAGATCTGAAATATTGATTGATTGATTAATGAGTATGAATATTACTAGCTATTTAAGTGATAGCTGCTTACCACTGAAAAGAGGTTGTTTTACGTGTAGCAGTAAGCTGTATTTCTTTTTAAATGTTTGTTTTTACTAATTCTGAAAGGAATACATGTTTACAATTTGCATGGCTAAATTTACAATTTGCGTGGCTAAATTTATAAAGTACAAAAAACTATAGAGAAAAAATTTTTACATCAACAGTAATCTTATCACCAAGAAATAATTACTGTTAACATTCTAACTTAAGTTTCTTCTAGTTTCCTCTGAATATGCATGATTTTTGCCAAAATAAGATCATAGTATATATACAGTTTTATACCCTGTCTTTTTTTTTTTTAAATTTATTTTTAATTTATTGGGGTGACAATTGTTAGTATAATTACATAGATTTCAGGTGTGCAATTCTGTATCACATCATCCATAAGTCACACTGTGTGTTCACCACCCAGAGTCAGCTCCCCTTCCATCACCATACATTTGATCCCCCTCACCCTCATCCCCCCCCAACCCCCTTACGCTCTGGTAACCACCAAATTACGTTCCCCAGATTAATTTTCAAACCCCGTGGCCATCCTGTGGTCACCGACTGCCCTCCAGTCCCCTCACCCTCCCCCCCCCCCCCCCACCCCTCCCGCCCATCTAGCAACCCTCAGTTTTTCCTCATTGTTAATTCTTCCTGTCCATGAGCACAGTATATACTTCCATTTATTTGTATCTCCTTCAATTTCTTTCTTCAATGTTTTATAGTTTCCTGAATACAGCTGTTTTACCTCCTTGGTTAAATTTACTACTAGGTATTTTTTTTTGTTTTGCTTCAATTGTAAATGGGATTGTTTTACTAATTTCTGTTTCAGACAGTTGATTATTGCTGTGTAAAAATGCAACTGATTTCTGAATATTTTTATCCTACTCTACTGATTCACTTATCAGTTCTAATAGCTTTTTGGAGGAATCCTTACAGTTTTCTATACATAGTATGTCATCTGCAGATAATGACAGTTTTACTTCTTCCTTTCCAATTTGGATGCCTTTTATTTATTTTGCTTATTTGACTGATGTGGCTAAGACTTCCAATACTATGTTGAATAGAAGTAGTGAAAGTGGGCATCTTTGTCTCGTTCCTCATCTTAAGGAGAATGCTTTTAGCTTTTCCCTATTGAGTATGATGTTAGCTGTGGGTTTGTCGAATGTGGCTTTTATTATGTTGAGATATGGTCCTTCTATTCCCAAAGAAATGATTTTTAAGCTTAGATCACAAGGACAAGAGTTAACCAGTTGAAAATGGATGGGAAGATCTGTTTTAATGAAAACCTTTAAAACCAATATATATATATATATAACAAAATTATTTCTTTTAAACTACTGATTTTAAATATCACCACTGACCCTGTACATCAGTAGCTTTGGAATTTAGAATTTACATTTCTCTATTGGCTGCCTGCAATGAGAATGTGTGGTTTATGCACATATGCATTCACCAATTTGACACATCTGATAACAAACCAGTTTCTTCCCCAATGAAAAATTAGCTTCCCCTTGGATAATTGTTCTCATTGGTGACCACTTAGCCTCCACTATTTTTTTGTGTTGGCAAATCCCCAGAAAGTTCCAAAAGAGGAAATGCATGTCCATCTTTAGCTATTTGATTATGTTCATGATATTTTAGTCACGAAATAATTTCCAGCTGGCAAGCTCAACATACATATTCAACAGCATCTAAATATTGTTGTTGCATCTATTACATAAGCTGCAAAGAAACTCACTCAACAGATGCTCCAAAATTTATAAAACTTGTAATTCTCAAAACATTTGGTGTTTTTGTCATAAAATCTGAATCTCATCTATGATTGATTGGATTGTTCACATTACAGCTCTTCCCTTTCCTGGATCAGTATAGTTTGTTTATTTTCTGGGCTTCCATATGTTCCATTTTGTCAGTGTTGGGCCATTTACCCAGAAGTCAAGCTATGGGTGAAGTTCAGTGATAGGGAAGCTTTTCTGAGGAGAATATTGCCAGTTAGAATTTAAGACACATAAGAAGGAGGTAAGTTAGTCCAGCTCTGTCCTATGGCAAACAAGAACATTGGTGACAAGCAACAGTAAATAATTTTCCTAGGTCACACAGGTGGTTGGAACACAGCAGTGGTGTATGAACCCCCTTCTCCAGAATCTGTCCAGCATAGTTTGTGTTAAACATTTTATAGTATAATAATTAAAATCAACTTTTGAAACCCATGAAATTAAAAACGGTTCTTTGCCTAAAATACTGAAAAGCAGCTCAAGGCACCGCTACATTTTGAGTATATGATAAAAGTAATTACTCTTATGCCCTAACATCTCTTATTTTCCTTGACTATTTCAAACTCATAAATTTCTCTAGTTAGCAGGGGTGAGTGTGTTCATAAGTGGAAATAGCATAAAGTAAATTCTAAGCTATCGCCAATTAAATCCCTTAACAAAATATTTAATGGAGTTTACTCTTAAGGAAAGCCTGTCGATTGCCTCTCTCCACCAAAAAAGGTCACTTTACTGGCCCAGCTTAGGTCAGTTTCTCAGGCCAAATCACCCAACCAGCTGCTATGATCCTACAGTAAATTCTAAGCTGCGTAAAGTTTATGACTAAATCCTTCCAAACTCCAATGATTCCCCAAAGTGTGTCTCCTAATGGCCCTGACTCTCCTACTAAAATATCAATGGAAAGGGATCACAGGATACAGAGATGGCCATCTCTTTGCTTTCCTTCTAGTAGAAAATGTCATGTGTACAACAGAGTTGCATTTTAAACATTCATTTCTCATTTCCAAGGCTTTGCTCTCATCGATTGTAAGCGTGCACATTTTTAAAATACAGATTTGCATGTGGTTGACTCCTCTACTCTAGTCAACAAAAGGGGTCCTCTTTCTAAGTTCCTGGATTCATATAATCAGATTCTTCTTTTCTAAAATGATAAATAGAATATACTTTAATGTTTATACCTTTGCCATAAAGGCACATGATCTCTGATTTGCTATCTAGGTACAATTTCTCAACCTTTGGAACTGTTTAGATCTATGCATCTGTGAGTTGCAATTAGCCTCTATAGAGGGTTGATGGTGGGGAACTACCTCGAGAATCCTAACAGCACATCAATAAATTATCCTTTTTCCAACACTGTTCTTTTCCCACATTCCCTATGGTACTTGACAGCCTCACTCCGAGCCTAGTAACTCTAGTCACATCCTCAGATCAGACTAAGTTCTCCCCTCTTACTCCTCACTTACGGAGTCAAAGCTCTATCAGTTCTCACTTTTAGGTATCTTTTTTTTATTCTCCCTTTCTTCTCAACCCACTCACTACTGCACTAGTTGAGGACAACATCATTTTCTCCATGGATTCCTTCCTAAGTGCCGGACTTCTCAAATTGCCTTTCTCCTGCTGCAAAAGATCTGTCTAAACTCAAAAACATCCCTCTCTCTCTCTCCTCTACATGGAATTGTTCCAAATATAAAACCCTTTGGTGAAGCTCCATTAATAACAGTATTACATCCAATACCTTTGCGTTAAATAGCTACTTAATCCTTTGTGAAAATGCCATTTACGTGTAGGTATATTACTACTCCTGAAAGAGCAGTAACAACCCAGTGCCTGTGCCACTTCTCATTAGCCTAGGTAATCTGAAGTTTGAATTAAAGTCTGTAAAATCTAAACAGAATTTCTCTGTTTCCGGGTACATGAAAACCGGTTCCTTTGTTGATAATTTTGAATTTATTTAACTTATTTTTATTTAATTACAACAGAAATGTTTAAATTAACCATGATCATACCATTTCATTTTCTCCTGCTACATGTGCAAACATAATTTTTTATAATTGAAATAATAGCATAGATACCTTTCTGTACATTTTTTCACATTTTTTGGATTTTTGGCATATTGATACCGAGATTGAGTCACCTTCATGGTTGCATAATGTCCCGCCAAATTCATAAACTTCAGCTTCTAAAACAACCCTCTATTTTTTGGATAATCAGGCTGTTAGCACTCTTTAAAACATTAAAAATAATGCTACAATGAAAATGTTCTTATATTATGCTTTTCTTTGTCTTGTTTATATCCTTGGGGCAGTTACCTGTAGAATTACTGAGTCAAAGATGATTAACACTGTATGTTTTTTGAAATGCACTGCAAAGTTGTGTACCAAAGTTTTCAACAGTGTGCATGTCACCAATGATGAGTGGGTATTCTTGTTTCAGCATACCTTTGACAGAATAGAATATTATAATGATTTGAAGTTTGCTGCTGTAATAGTTATAAAGTACTACCTCATTTTTTGTTTATACTTTGAATTTCTTATATAGCTAATGCATTCAACTTTTTTATGTTTTTTGACTAATTTTACTTCTTCTTGTGTATTTTTTAAATTTCTATCCCTGCCCTTTAAACATTAGCCTTTCAATTCAATGAATATTGTTTTAATTTTAAATCTATTTGGATTCTGTAAAAAATGCAGCTTTTAACTTTTAAAACAATAGCTGCATATATTTTTCCCATAGTATTTTCCACTTAAGTTACATTATTTTTGTTGTGAGTATTTATATTATAATTTATCTTTGTTTGCTGTTTCTTTTAACTTCAATATTACCCAATAAAGAATTTTGTTAGTCTCTAATTTGGTTTTTATATGTATAATGTTTAATTATTTAAGCCCTTTGGTTTTCATTTCAAGATTAAAAATCCACTTAATAATAGAAAAATTTTGTATGTTTTTATGGTTATGACAATAATTAATTTGGACAGAGAAAAATTAATAAGGCATAAGAGATAGTACATAATTGCAACAGCCAAGTCTTTGAGTGGGAGAAATCAGGTATTATCCAGTACACGAGTAGACTACTTAGCTTTAGATAATAATGTAGGTAGTTAAGTCATAATAGCAGGAGGAAAAGCAAAGCATATGACTATAGAAGAAAGCAAATTGGTAATTGTGGTAGTGGGAGATGTGGAATCTACGTGATCAACTCAGAATGAGAGGAGGAGAGGGTTTTTGGATGTCTGTGAAAAGAGAAGATGACTGTTATGAAATAATAATCTCAGCATAGGAGAGAAAGTGCTTAGTGAGATGTAGAAATCGTTGTCAGTACTGAGAGCCCTTTTGAGCTTCGTGGCTGTAGTTTTAGGTAACAACAGTGAGCATGGTTGTATTTCTTCCAATCATGCTGAGGCACAGAATAGATAAGGAATTGAATATTCCAGGCAGGCATTTGCCAGGTGAATATGACAAAGACAAAGAGAGGTCAAGTGATTGAGGATATACGAGGTCTGACAATTAAGTTTATGAACTCACCCTAGAAAAAGTGCTACAGCAGCTGTCTACCCTAGACTCTGCCCCTGGCAACTCTTCTACCAGTGTTTCTCTCCTTAAATAAGCTTTCTAACTTCTAAAAAAAAAAAGAAAAAGTGCTACACACCTCATTGCTGAATATCACTATGGTCACTTTCAAAGTACTCCCCTTGGGAAGCTATGCACCAATGCCAGCACCTAGTCCACCCTTCAAAGCAATTTTGGAACTCTTTTTCTGGAATGACCCTCAGAGCTGTCGTCATATTACCCTTGATGTCCTGAATGTCATCCAAATGTCTTCCTTTCAATATTTCCTTTCTCTTCGGGTAAAGAAAGAAGTCATTGGGGGCCAGATCAGGTAAGTAGGGAGGGTGTTCCAATACAGTTATTTGTTTACTGGCTAAAAACTCCCTCACAGACAGTGCTGTGTGATCTGGTGCATTGTCATGATGCAAGAGCCATGAGTTGTTGACAAAAAGTTCAGATCATTTAACTTTTTCACACAGCCTTTTCAGCACTTTCAAATAGTAAACTTGGTTAACTATTTGTCCAGGTGGTACAGATTCATAATGAATAATCCCTCTGATATCAAAATAAAAGTTAGCAACATCGTTGCAACAAGTTTGAGAACTTCATTGTTAGACTTTGTACATAAAAGAGAGGTTACAATCATTAGCCATAGAGTCTCAGTTAGATAAGAAGGAAGTCGAGCCATAAAGGAAAAAAGAAAAGGTAGGTCTCAATGGATACACAAGAGACTGAGATAAGGGAGTATCAAAAAGTAGGATGTTTTTCAAAGAGCAGAATTCTCGAAATTGAGAGTTTGGAGGGAATACCCTTGTTGACAATGACATGATCAAGGGTGTGCCCATGGAAAGGGACGGCTGTGGTGGGAGGGAGGACAAGTCCAATAGAGAAGTGGAGGCCAGAGGCTGAAAATCAGGGCACAAAATAGGCTGTCTACATCATTATTACGATCACAAAAAAATAGACAAAAACAAAAAATGACAGCAGGAGTGATAGTGAAGAGAAAGAAGCAGTGAGCTAAGGAATACAGACCAAAAATTAGTAGTAATTTTCAATAAGCTTATGTCATTAAAGATTCCTATTAATGATATGTGCATGTGCCTACTTCTCCATATGTGGCTGACACCAGGTATTACCAATATGCTTAATCTTTATCAATCTCCTAGGTGAAAAAAATATTTTGAGATTGGATTTTCCTTTTCTAATAATGAATATAGTTGATTTTCTAATAATAAATATAGTTGATTATCTTTTCCTATATAGTCATTTGTATTTCCTTTCCCATTCATTACCTTTGTCCATTTTTTCTGTTTATTTTTTCATTACCGGTATAAAAGAAATTCCCCTAGCATAGAAAAATTCCCTCTGAGCTATCAACTGCCTTGCAAGTGTTTTCCAATTATTTTTATATTGGTATTTTAGTGAAGTATTAATAAATTGTTCCCTTTTTTAAAATAAACATTACAGTTAATGTATTTTTTATTAACTGATTGTAGATAAAGCATCAGATTGATGTATTTGTTTATTTGGATTTAATCATTTGAGTTTCTTTTCTAAAGAATGAAAACTCATCGTAGGTGATTTAAATATATTTTTGAAAACTCCACAATGGCTTTCGGAAAAGGATGTATCTTAAGGATAAAAGCCTTTTAATCAAAATTTCACTTGAATAGCTTAGGTTCTCCTTAGCAACCACATACATATTTTAGGTAGTACTGCTTCAGATAAATTTGTTGGATTTTTCAGTGGAAAATGAGAGTAAATTAATGTAATGCTAAGAGGAATGCAACTTTATTGACTATTTTCTTGACTGGCAAAAAGGTATCAAGGATTCACAAATGGAATGCTTTTAAAGGAAAAATAATTTCAGAGTTATTCATATATTTATTTTCTCTGTATCTTAGAACTTCTATAATAACATGTTTCACTAAAATTTTCATTTATTGTCCACTTGCAAGGATAATGGAAGCTGACTTGCTATATTATACAACAGAATTTTTTTGTATGTTGAATTGATAATACGTATCTGGTGGCAGCATTCATAGCATGCAATTTCAATACGTACTGATGCTATTGTTATCTGCTTTTGGAATATGTCTGTATGGTACTTCAGCTTGAAAGAAGCAATAAATGAACCAAAAGAAGACAACTAATGAGACAGTGAAGACAATAGGGTAAATTTCCAGATTTCAAATGAATTGTACTATTTCATGACTTCACTCATCTTCAAATTATCATATACCAGGGGTGCCAAAAAATGTATACAAGTGGACACTTTGGTCATTGTTCAAGCAGTAGTTCGCTATAATCAGAAGTGTCTGGACACTGATGGTAACCACTTTGAGCACCTCTTGTAATTGTAGAAGTCAAACGTGACGTCTATTCATCTTTTGTTTTCAGTATATATTGAATATTACAATTTTAACAGTTTACCTTTCTTAAAATGTGTATACATTTTTTTGGAACCGTGTGTGTGTGTGTGTGTGTGTGTGTGTGTGTGTGTATTTTTCAGTCACCAAGAATACATCAGAAGATAATTAACTTTAGGTTGTCATTTTCATAGTTTGTTTAGCCAATTCTCTTAGCCTTTAAATGATGAATTATAATTCATTTCTTCAAAGTCTTTTTGAGCTCCTACTCTATGCAAACACTGATATAAACAGTAAGGTTGACATAATAAAAACAGATATCTCAGCATTATAGCTTGTTTAGGGTAAGAATTAATAAGAAAAAAATGCAACAATCCATTAGCATGACTCCCCAGCTAAGTTACAGGTAAGTATGGAGTAGTACTAATAAGTGATAACTTCTAATATGTATAATTGGAGTCTCTGAAGAACAAAAAACAAAACTAAGGAATAGAACTTAAATTTAAAACTGTAATAAAGGAAAACTTTATAAAAACAAACAAACAAACAAATGTCCCCAGGATACATTTTAACAATGACCTCTTGATACTAGAAAAAATCAACCTGGAATTGTCAACTCTGAAACTGATCCTAGTAAAATTATTAGATTTTCAAGGTAAAAAAAAAAAAAAAAAAAAAAATGTCCTAAAGATCTCTAGGCACAAACAACATCTACAGTGGTTAAAAAAAAACAAAAGAAAAAATTAGGTGCCATGAGACTTTTCAAAAAATATATCAGGGCAACACAGTAAAGCAGTATTTTGAAAACTCATGAGAAGAAAGTGTGAACCAAGAATTTTATATCCATGAGCCCTTCATGAGGAATCTACTAGTAAAAGAGCTTTATACATTAAGAGATAACTGAGGAAATTCCAGCTAAATGAATTATGGTGAGCACTTAATTTAATTGTAAAGCTAAGACTAAAACAAAGACCATAAAGGCAGGGACAAGAGGAAGAACAGTATACAAGTGTTATATGTTCTGACAAAGAAAAATATACAATTTATATTCATGATCACTCATTATATCACAAAGAAAGCTTTAGTAGATCACAAAGAAAGCATTAGTAAATTCCATGAGGTAAAAATGTGGAAAAAAAAAAACTGATCAAAATGCACTATACTCGAAATGAATAATAAAAAAGATCCTAACTGAAAATTAAAACAAAGATCCTCTATTCCTGAATGAAAGAAGAAATAAAAATTCAAATCATCGAAAACATCATCATAACAAAAACAACACGTAGATTTATATACTATATTTTAAGCATTGACCAGAGGAAAATACAGAGATTTAAACATTTATATCAATAAAAATGTAAAAATGAAAGTAAAAGGATTATATTCTCAACCTAAAGATCTAGGAAAAAAAAACACAGCAAAGTAAACAAAAAGAATGCACAAGGAAGAGGATAATAGAGATAAAAACAGAAATAAATGAGGTAGAGAATAAAAATAAAAAGACACTAAGTAAATCAAAATTCTAGTTTTGAAAAAAATGAACAAATTAAACCAACCATCAGCTAATTTGGTCAAGAAAAGAGGGAAAAAGAACAAATATATCAAATAAAAAATGACAACTGAAAAATAATCACAGAAACAAAAGAAATTTTTAAAGTTAGGAGACTACTATGCAGAACTATATGCAAATAATTTCAAAAACTAGATGAAATTGATAATTTTTCAGGTAAATACAATATGCCAACTTTATTTCTTCTGTGGAAATTGACCTATTTAAGCTTTTTATCTTTTTAGGGGTCAAATTTTACATAATTTAACGCAAACACATTAATTTAAATATTAGTAGACAGAATCCAAAGCCATATCAAGAAAATAATTCCTCGTGGTCAAATAGAATTTAATCCAAGGATGAACAGTGCTATGGTCTGAATGTTTGTGTGCCCTCAAATTTCACATATTGAAACCAAATGTCCAATGTGATGGTGTTGGGAGCTGGGGCATTTGGAAGCTGATTAGGTCATGAGGGCAGAGCCCACAAGAATGGGATTATTGCCTTGATAAAAAAAAAAGGCCCTAGAAATCTCCTTTGCCCTTTCCGCTCTGTGAAGGTACAAGAAGTCAGCAATCTGCAAACCGGAAAGGGCCTTTACCAGAACAGAACCATGCTAGTACCGATGTCTTGGACTTTCTAGCCTCTAAAACTGTGAGAAATAAATGTTCGCTGTCTACAAGCCATCCAGTCTGTGGTATTTTGTTATAGCAGCCCAAACAGACTAAGACTTAGGCTAATTTAATGTTAGGAAATCCAGTATTACATAACATGTTAATAGATACTAGAAGGAAAAGCATTTGTTAATCTCCAGAAATGCTGAAAAAGCACGTGACAAAATTTAATACAAAATGCTGAAAAAACATTCAAGAAAGTGCAAATTGACATATATATATATATATATATATATATATATATATATATATCCATCCTTAACATAGTTTGTAAAAAGAATTATATATATTTCTGTGTGTGTGTGTGTGTGAAATATACTATATATATGAAATAGAAACAATAACAAATTTAGCAAGATATTAACCCTTGTTGAGTCTGAGTAAAGTCTGTGTCAATGTTCATTGTACTATTCTTGCAACTTTTCTGTAATTTTTATATTATAGCAAATTAAAATATTACAAAATTTATTATATCTAAATAATGCAGATTAAGAATGGACTAAACAATGTCATTTTCTGCTTCTGTTATGTAGTCCGTGCCTTTGATCCTTTTAACCAAGTTTTTGTAATGGACTTCTCACATAGTAATTCTTGTTACAACTACAATTACTGTCATTCATAAAGTATATTTCAGTGATGACAGTTATATAATGTTATATCACTGGATTTTCTACAAAAACAAAACAAAACAAAAAAATTGAGAAACCTAAAGGAGTTACCATCCCATTTTACATAAGAAAAAGCTGAGCCTTCTAGGGGCCAAAATGGCTTGCCCAAGGTGACAAGGCCAGTAAGTGATACAGCCAAGACTGAAGTCTGTTTGTGTTCTGGCTCCCTTGCTCTCTCCAATTTGTTCTCCAGTGTATCCATTTAACTCAAAAAATAGATTAGTCTTTCTCTATACTTTTGTTTAAATGTGAGGACCACGTGCTACGCTTCTTTTTGTCCCCATAGAATGTAGAATAGTGGTTTACACATCATAAACAATCGATAATACATTGGATTATATTACAATGTAGTGTGAATAAACAGAAAGGGTCAGAGAAAAGAATAAAAGTCTATGCTTACTTAGTTCCCTAGATATATCCATTCTATTTGGACTTTCGCCTAAAGCGTAAAATTTATTAGCTAACCCAGTGAAAATGTTAGATAAATGAATATGAGCAGAAGATTCATTATGGTAGTATTCATAAGGTAGTGTTTTAAATGTAATTAAAAGATATAAAATATTTTACTGGTATTTTTAACTTTCGGGTGTGAATTCTATTGATGGTAAATTTGAAATACTGTAAATATGCCAAGGATCTTGTGTCTTTCATACTATTTTGATAAGTATTTCCCTAGACATAGTGTAATTAACATCGTGTAACTTCTGTGCTCATAAATCTTTAGTACATGAAGTAGTTTCAATCACTGGCCATTGCTTAAGGGATGAGGTTCAGTTTTACTGACTAAACATTTTACTGAACTGCAGCATACGGTCTGACAATTAAGTTCATGAACTTATTCAACAATGTTGCTAATCTTTTTTGATATCAGAGGGATTATTCATTATGAATTTGTACCAACTGAACAAACAGTTCACCAAGTTTACTATTTGAAAAGGCTGTGTGAAAAAGTTAGATGACCTGATTTTTCGCCAACAACTCATGATTCCTGTATCACGACCATGCACCAGCTCACACAGCACTGTCTGTGAGGGAGTTTTTAGCCAGTAAACAAAGAACTGTATTGGAATACACTCCCTACTCACCTGATCTGGCCCCCAATGACTTCTTTCTTTACCTAAAGGTAAAGGAAATATTGAAAGGAAAACATTTTGATGATATTTAGGATGTCAAGGGTAATACGATGAGAGCTCTGATGGCCATTCCAGAAAAAGTTCCAAAATTGCTTTGAAGGGTGAACTAGCTGGCATCACTGCATAGCTTCCCAAGGGGAGTACTTCGAAGGTGACCATAGTGATATTCATCAATGAGGTATGTAGACATTTTCTAGGATGAGTTCACGAACTTAATTGTCAGGCCTCGTACATGGTTAAAACCATCAGTACATAAGAATATCTGTGAAAAACTTCTTCCCCAAAGATAATCACTGTTTCCTGGTTCTTGTGTATTTTCAGAAATGTTCCAAGCATACACAGAGTTGTATGTACATGTCTTCTTTACACAAGTGATAATGTATTATCTATATGCCACTGCACCTTTCTATTTTACTTAACAATGTAAGTTGGGGTTTATACTACCTAAACACTGTTTTGTTTGACAACATAAACACATTTAGATCTACCTCATTCTTTGTTGTAATTTTATTGTTTTTAAAGGAATAGGTGTATGAAACATACTTATTTCTTTCCATGTCAATACTTAGATAATTTTTAGTATTTTGCTAAAATACCTCTGAATATAAACTTTTTGTTGATATGTGCAAATATATTTATAAGTGGAATTCTTAGAAGTGGAATTGCCAAAAGATTTGTGTATTTAAAATTTTGACATACTCGTATATTGCCAATTTTTCCCTTAAAATCAAAACAGTATAGTTTCTACTTTTTTAATCTGATAGAGAAATACCATCTCATTAAATTTTTTTCTTTAAATGAGAATGAAATTATGCATTTTTCTCATATTTAAGGGCCATTGTCTTTTTACAAATAAGAATTCCCAAAGAAATTATTAATAAAGTAGAGAAAAAAACATTAGCAATAATAAAATTAAAAGTAATAAAAATTTTAGGATGTTTTAACTAATATATAAATAAACTAATATATAAATTAATATATAAATTAATTGAAGCATTTTTTCACCTTTGTTCATGACTTATCAATTAGTTCCTTTTCCTTTGTAAGTAATAAAGAGATGATGGCAACTCAGAAAGCAGAGTTAAAAATAGCTTAGTTAAAATCGACCAAAAAGAGAAATCCCTACGTTTTATTTTTGTATGTTGTAATAATTGATATAAATCAATTTTATACTAAAAATTAATCTCAACTACAGGTTACATTTAAATAAGTAATGAAAAAATGTACAAGAAACTATGAGAGGTGAAATACATAAAGTTTTGAGTCTTTTAAGAAACAGCTACAAGCAATGATTTTGCCATAAAAGTTACGTAGTTCTGAGAAATACATGAAATTGATTATTTGAGAGTGGTTTATATGATCTAATTATATGGGGGAAATTATGTTTATATTTTATTGACAGTTCTTAATAAAAAAATGTATTGACATAAACAGAGCCTTTTATTAATACAGAAAATTAGACCTATCTAATTAACATACAGCAGTGACTTCTCTTCATGTGAAGCTATAAACCAGCAAACATTTAGACCAGGTCCAATGTTGAACAGGTACTCTACCAGTCTGAAAGATGACCCACTCTATTTTTAGCAAGAATGAGGAAAATAAAGGCATAGACATGGGGAAAGAGCTGTATACAATCTTGACATTGTTTTATCCATCCATCTATCTATCCCTCTATCCAAGTGTGTCTGTGGTTCTAAGCAGAAAAGGTGGTATGAGAAATCAAAATTTTAAGAAGTTATTATCATGTCTCTTCTTAGCTTACTTGGGAAGGGAAGAGGTGAAAGGCACAGTTATGTAACGTTAGACACAGAACCAAGATTAGACCCTCTGCCTCATCACTTCCTCCAGTCATCCCTATTACGACCAAGTCCAAGCTGCCCCATCCATTGCTACTTTTACTGCAGTAGTCTCCTCTATACCTTCCTGCTTCCAAACAGCAACCAACATGATGTTTTACAAATGTAAATTAGACCAAAATCCTCCAGTGTTATTCCATAACTCTTAGGGGGAGTGGTTCTTACCATAGGCTACAAGGTTCTATGTGACCTGGCCTTGGCATCTGTCTGAAATCAGCTCTCACCACTCTTGCTCACTGTCTCTGCTGCAGTCACACTGGCCGCCTTGCATCTCTTTGAACTTGTCAAGCACACTCTTTGCTTGAGGGCTACTTCGCTTGCTATATTTCCTCAAATGCTCTTCCAGGAGATGGTTGCATGGTTTTCTCTCTGACTTCTTTCAGTTCTGCTTTCATGTCACCTCATTAGAGATCTTTCCTGAAAACCCTATTGAAAAAAGCATTCTCAGCTCATCTACTCCCTTACTCTGCATTATTTTTTTCCCCATTTTGCAGTTTAACACTAACAACTGAGTGGTTTTATAGTCTGTCTCTCCTCTCTATATAAATTTCAAGATGACAGGAACACTCTGCTTTCTTCTTTGCTACACTCTCAGAATATAGAACAATACCTGGTTCATTGTAGATAACCAATAAATATATGTTGCATAAATTAATGAAATCCTCATTTCAGTCCCCAGTTCTAAATCTCGTGGAAATACTCTGTAGTACATTTATTGCTAGGACTCTGGGTGAAAATGCAATGTAAATGAAGCTTGTTTTTGTTTCTTATTTTAATACCCTTGCTTCATGACTTGTCAATGCTAATAACTTCTTTGGGTGTCTATATTTTACCAACGTGTTCCAGACTGTTGTACATCTAGATCTTTTTGAACCCTCTTTCCCGTTTCATCACATTTTTTACCTTATAACTATTCATCTCTAGTTTCTTAGCACCAGATGGTTCTGCCTTCATACTGCTTCCTGATTTTCAAGGGCTGTGGCTTAGATAAGTCATGCAGAGTTCTTCCAAGTCATATCATGAAATGGTATATTCTTTCTTCTGGGTGTTCTGGCAGTAGCTCCACATTTTTGCGTGGCTGCAAACTACTTCACTGATGTAGGAATTGGTGTCGTAGATGAAGATTAAAGGGGAAATTTTAATGTTGTACTATAATTTTGGCAAAGAAAAATGTGAAGTCAAAAAAGATGATTGAAATGCGAAGCTCATTTGCAAATGGATTGTTTTATCCAGAAATAAAAGATCAAGTTTTCGGAGACACAGAAAGGGGTTCAGGATGTTTTAGATCCACTGGAAAGATCTGGTCTTACTCTACCCCACTGGTCTAGGTTTGGGGGTTGTAGGTCTACACCAGAATTCTAAGCAGATATATCAGAAAGTGTGTCTGTGAAGTATATCTGACCCCACATCATACTGGTTTAACGAACCTGGGGAGCCTGGATTCATTCGGAGATTTTGCTGAGAGTCTGGTTGTAGTTATAAATAGCACTGCCAGCTACAACTCTCAAGGGTAAAACTGCTTCTAGCATCAGTTTCAGTGGTCATGGAGTAAGACAATATTTTATTAATTTTGCTTGGCTTTTCTTCTAGTGTTTTGGTGAAGCTTAGTTATCAGAAATGTGTCATGAAAGAAATATCTTCTTCCTTACTCTACAAAAATGAATGATATTTGTTCCTTTATATTCATTAATTCTTAAGACAGTTGCTTACAGTAATGTACTATTGTGTGTAATATGTTCTCTTGTTTGCTGATTTGCCATTCTGGAAGCTTCACATTGATCCACACTACTTTTTGCTAACATGTTATGTGTAGTCATTTATTTTTTACTTATTTATTTATTTTATCAATTCAAGCTTTATACCTTCTTAATACCATAGCTTACTTTGGCAGCCAGAATTTTAGACTATTTCTCACTCTAAGGATGTACTTATATTACAAAACCTTTGTAGAGCTGCTCTACAATGGAAAATCATAACTTCTGTACTCTTTTTTTCTTTACTTCTAATTACATGACTGAGCATTATCAGTGCATAAAAAAAGAGCCCACGATCCTCATCTATATATTGTTGATATGAATTTATGGTTATCTTTGATGTTTATATGTGTGTATTATCGACAAAAGTCTGATGCATATTTAGTTTTGGAACCAAAAGTTCTGGGTAATAAGCTTTTAGATTTGTGAGTGCATATTATCTCCCCAAAACTCATATCCATTGAGCCCCTACCATGTTTCCCCGAAAATAAGACCTAACTGGAAAATAAGCCCTAGCATGATTTTTCAGGATGACATCCTCTGAACATAAGCCCTAATGGAACTTTTGGAGCAAAAATTGATATAAGACCCGGTCTTATTTTCGGGGAAACACAGTAATACTGGCTTTTTACTTGCTATTCCTTCCCAACCTTCCACATTACCACCTCTTAGAGATAGAGCGGGGCTGTCAAACTCTTAGACGGATGTTTAAGAGAGTCCTACAAAATGGGATGCTACCTACTATAGGAGAAAACAGAGTAGTTATGCAATAAAATGATGCCACAAATTAAGAACTAGAAAATGACAGTGTGATGATTTATAACAGTCAATTTCCCATTGGCAAAAGACTGGGTTAAGAGTACACCACCCCTATCCTATAACCGATATATAATTGAATATTTCTGCATTATGTGCAGAACCCCATGGGTAAACACCAGTTTTCAGAAGAAAATATATTCTTTTCAGCAAATGCTGGTACATGTCATCTAAAGGGAAATAGACATATTCTTCTCAATTGCCAAGCTTTTTCTTTATACAATTTTAAGGAACCATTTTTATTCTGATAGTAAAATATTTATATTTTTCATTGAAATTCAAAGATTAAATTTCATACAAAATTATCATACTGCTGTTTGGAAAACTAATTAAATGTTTTATTTTGTAAATGTAATGAGCTAGTTAATCTTTGCTGCCAAAAGTAAAAATGTAGAATGATTGAAAGCTAAATAAATTCTAGGAGTCATGCACATCATATGAGATAAATGTAATTTTGTCAGTGTGTTCTACCACTAAGCGGAAGATAATTTAGGTAGAATTAAAGATAATTTGAGGTATATTTTTGAATTTGGTATTATAATCCCTTACATTGCTATATGGTAGGCGGTAGTTAGGAGGTAATTGTGGTTTATTTGAAATATCTCTTTGTAATATATAATTATACATATGGGAGGAATATATGAAGACATGAGAAAAGCAGGCATATGGATTTTGGAACAATAACAGCTCACTTTTTATAGAATCATTTAAGTGATAATAATAACTACTCAGATTATAGCTGAGAGCCCACAAGTGAAATAAGGCTGGCAGGAAGATAAAAAGCGGTATTAGTTTTACCCGTAAAGCCTATGTACTTTATTTCTATGATTATTCTTCTCTCGGAGCCTATATAGTATTTTCTTAATATGAACTTAACAAGTTTGATTAACTGATTTCCTATGTGATGATGGATTAATTCACAATGGGGTCTGCTAGGGATATTTACATTGATATACTACCACAAAGCGAGGGGCCTGCCTGATGTGTGTGTGTGTGTGTGTGTGTGTGTGTGTGTGTGTGTGTGTGTGTGTGTTAGAGCAGTTGAGAGTTTAATAAATGGGTCTTAATCTTTGTAAACATGTTTGCGATACAACAAAATATAACCCCATGTAGCCTAACTCCATATAATTTAACACTGTACCCCTTTGTTTCTTACTTGTATATGTTAAAGTTCGTACAGTAGTACCCCCTTATCTATGGGGGAATATGTTTCAAGACCCCCAGTGGATGCCGGGAACCCCAAATAGTACTGAACCCTATACATACTATGCTTTTTCCTAAACATACATACTTTTTCACTTAAAGGAAACACTTATGGCTTCTCTTCAGCATGTCCAAATTGCCAGCATCACTACTCTTATACTTTGGGGCCATTATTAAGTAAAATAATGGTTACTTGAACACAAGCACTGTGCTACCATTGATATTGATCTGATAACAGAGACGGCTACTAAGTGACTAACAGGTGGGGTGCATATACAGCATGGATACTCTAGGAAAAGGGATGAGTCACATTCTGGGTGGGATGGAGTGGGATAGTGTGAGATTTCATCATGCTACTCAGAACTGTGAGCAATTTAAAATTTATGATTTTTTTTTCTGGAATTTTTCCGTTTAATATTTTTGGACTGCAGATAACTGAAATCATGGAAAGTGAAACCATGGATAAGGGTGGACTACTGTATTTGTGACTAACTCTCCTCTGAGGAGTGGCTCAAGGACCCAGACCCCCTAGTAGCTGTGTGATCCCCTAGTTCCTTGGAATCCTTGGCTGTATCTTCTGCATGTGGCCAGTAGATGAGAGAAAAAAGGGAGGTTTTCACAAGAGGTGTTTTAGGGCAAGCCTGGAAATGACATTACTTTGGCCCAAAATGCAGTTAGTATTTCATATTTGCTACTTAAGGACAAACATCACAGGTGGGCCTTATTCTACAAGAACACACCCTTTCCAATTTTGTTTTCGTTTTCCCTAAGATCAAACCTAGATCACCAGCTAACTCAATAAACTGAAAATCTCTTGCTGTATCAGCTGAAGTGCATAATGCATGTAAAGGTGTCAATTATTCTTTTATTGAATTGACAGAATGTGAAAACAGATGGCTACTGGTCTCCTGTTTCTGTCCACAGAGAGCAGTAAATATTAGTTGATAGTGCATGAGAGATATGCGACTTAAAGGCATAGGAACTAATTGTTATGGATGCGAAAGCAATTCTGTAAGGAGGAAACTATTAGTAATTCTTCCTTTTTTTTTTTTCAACGACGTGATAGGTAAAACCCTGATAGTTTTTTGATGAGTTATCATATCAGGTATATTCTTAGGAACTAGAATGGATGGTCTCTAGACTGGAGCAAAACCAGATTTCATCTTTTAAAAAGGTAATCGGTATCTTTCCTGTCCCTTTTCCCATCTTGATCAACAATGGAGAGACCTGGAAGGTGGAGAATAACGGGGAGTGGACTGGCTAATGTGTGACTACAGAACATTAGACATATACAAGTGTTTCTTTCCTGGTTCTTTGGGAATATAGGGAGCTTGCAGAGCCCTGGAGATAGGGTTTGGGGAGTCTGTAATTTCGGAGCAGAGTGCCCAAATAAGGAGGAAGGAAAGATTTCTGCAAATATGGAAAAGTGAAGTGTAAATAGGTTAAGAAAATCAACTTAAGGTTTTGCCTGAAGAACTGACTGGGACACTGCTCACAGCTGGCTTTTATCTGCTTTCCAAAGTATTTTACCTCTTTTCCAAAGAGGGACTTCATTGTAAGGGGCAGAAATTGGTGAACTGTTTCCTTTTATGGCACGACATCAATTTAAGGTTCACTGAAACTCACTACTAAAACATGTAAAAACTTAAGTAGAGAGAGGAAAAAAGCCCAAGGTCTTAACTGGAAACATCGTTATACAATTTCACAAAAGAGACACATATACAGAGGGTGCCAAAAAAATGTATACACATTTTAAAAAAGGAAAAAACTGTATTAAAATTACGTTGATGGTAACCACTTTGTGATTGCAGAAGTCAAATGTGACTTGTATTCATCTTTCATTATCGGTATATATTGACTATTACAATTTTAATAGTTTTTCCTTTCTTAAAATGTGTATACATTTTTTGGCACCCTCTGTATATTAAATAGTATTCCTTATAAGTAAAAAGTCTTTTTTTTATGTAATACGTGTTCTCTGACTCAAATTCCTTTTTGTGCACTAATAGAAAGCCATTTCTCTACTGAATTTTTCACTCACCGAAAGCACAAAGTTGGGCTAAATTCATCTCCTCCAAAGTTGGACTAAATCCACCTCTTCCTGCACCTATCAAATTATGACACTTACTAAACTGTAGTAAAGGTATTGTTACATGTCACCCTTCTTCCCTAATCTCTATGCACATAGGTCCTTCATTTGCATATCCCCAGTACTTCACACATAGTAACCGGTACAAGACACACACTCAATAAACATTTCTGGTAATTGATGGAACTGGGTTACCCTTCCCTTCAGATTTTGTTAATGTGCAAACATTCTTGTGCAAACATACAACACATTAAGTTAGGTTCACCCTAACATTTGCAAAGGCAAGAGCCCAAACGTAGGCCCACATGCCATAGATATAAATACTTACAATTTCTAAACAAAGTTAATAAACTGATATGTAAAATGTGTTGTAGCTTCTACCTCAAATAACCTAACTTTCACATCAATGTGATAAAAAAAACTGTATAATTTTTTTTAACACCCTGAAAGTTGGAAAATATCAAAGATAACATAATTTTATTATCAATATGCATATTTGGGTGTTCTGTTTTCAGTGGCAGTGTTTGGGTTTTCAATTAAAGATATAAATAAGTCATAAATTATTATATTTTTCTTTTAGAAAATATATATTTTCTCCTGTATTTCACTAAAATTACTAACTATGCAATTATAAAACATTTCAAATATTTTGTGTTCTATTTACAGTGGTGCCAAATAATACAACCTTTCCCAAGGCACGTGATCTCTGTTCTGTTTCATTTTTTTTCCTGTTTTAAAAAATTTAAGAATGCCTTATCTTTGAACTTTTTTCTATTTTCAGCCTTTCTTTTTCCTGAAGTCCACTTACATTTTTTCCTATCTAATCTCAGTTTACACACATTCTTAATATTTAATGGATTAAAAAGTTATTGTATTCAAAATAGACATTTAAATGTAATATAAAAAGATGTAACTTGAAATAAAATATAAATACAAAACTTAAAATTTTAAATTACTTCCATGTGCTTTCAGATATAGTTCATATATAATTTTCAGAAAGCTATTTCCTTCTAAAGTACTCAAAAAATAGTTATTAAAATGAGGACAAAATTCAAGTTATTATTTTATATTAACTGTTATGTAAATCGTCTGACTAAAGCGAAATTTAATGAGCTAAATCTCAATCTAAATTTAAAAAATAGAACTATTGACAATTCTGGCATTTAATAGTTAGCAGAAAATCAGTGTCAGGCTCCATGTATATTATATCTAGAACTACCCATGTACAAAGTTTGAGAGTAATATGAATCATTTAATATTCAAAATATTCCCAGCTAGCATGTGCACCTGTTCTGAATGCCGCATTCATTCCTGAGTGCCTTCAAATGCATGAATTAGAGTCCAAGAAAATGAAATCCATTAAAATTAGAGTCCAAGTGTTAATACTTGAAAATAATACTTTGTTATGCGATAATCTATTGTACTTAATGCTATCTAGACAAAGTACCCGATAAGTTAGTTGGCTCGTTTTCTTACCTGATTCCATAGCTCAAAGTCTTTCCCATACCCCAAAACAGTATTTGTTTCTCTTGTCAGCAATGGCAATCCATAAACCTTGGTCGAATTTGGACAGTCACCTTTTGTTTCTAGGATATTGAACAAAGATTAGTCCAAACTGTCCCGCTGGGGCTTAGCAGGTGTT
The DNA here is from genome assembly GCF_004115265.2 of Rhinolophus ferrumequinum. Taxonomy (NCBI): domain Eukaryota; kingdom Metazoa; phylum Chordata; class Mammalia; order Chiroptera; family Rhinolophidae; genus Rhinolophus; species Rhinolophus ferrumequinum. Next base: position 53,978,001 of record NC_046289.1, on the reverse strand, counting down.
AATCAAAAGTGCATGAGGTGTTAGTCACAAGAGCAGAGGTTGAGAGCTCCGACTTGCTCTGTGCCAGTACCAAGTGTGGGATCCCAAGTGGCAGATTCCCGCAAGCTATTTAATTTTTGAGTTTGCATTTGTGATAATTAGAGCCCTCTTAATATGTGGGACCTAGGATAGGGGTCTTCTCTTGTCTGGCTTTCAGGGTTGTATTGCATTAAATTCCAACCTATGAGTTGATCAAATAAATGATCTTAAGGTGTGGAAGGACACTAGACATCATAAGGGAAAGCAGCGGGGGAGAGCCAGCACTGAGCATTATGCAGATAATTTGAAAATGCTCTGTTTGGCGTTGTGTTTACTCTTATCATTTGGATTTAAGTCCCTTTATAGTCAGGTTTTGGGAAGCAGGGATGTCCTCATTTTATTGATAACAATCTAATTGCTTCAATTAGTATTTTCAGCCTGGAAGATAAAGTGTAGCCTTTTTCTACCATGAATCAAAGCCCTTGGCTTGAAAGAGAGTCACAGAACTCAACCAGAGCTTTTCTGAGGGCACTTTCAAACTCAATACAGTAGGGGTATTTTTGGTTTCGTTGTGTCTAGGCTTGTAGTCACAATTGGCCAATGTATTAATGTTGTGGGGGGTGGGGAGCAGAGATAAATATTTTCAGTGATACTATTATTTGTCTCTATTTTCCAGTACTATAGGCCCAGATCAAAATACCAGTTTTAAGCTATACTTCTTGAGCAAGAGAGAAAAAAAAGTCACATATTAGGAAATCCTGCTAAAGAAATGACAAAAAAGCCACAGCGTGTAAAATATATTTGGCTGAACTTAAAAGTGAAGAAGAAATCATCTGGCTTAGAAGTTAGATGTACCGTGTTTCCCCAAAAATAAGACCTACCCGGACAATCAGCTCTAATGTGTCTTTTGGAGCAAAAGTTAATTAAGATCCAGTCTTATTTTACTATGAGACCGGGTATAATATCACGTAATATAATACAATACAATACAATATAGTATAATATAATATAATACCGGGTCTTATATTAATTTTTGCTCTAAAAGGTGCATTAGAGCTGATTGTCCAGCTAGGTCTTATTTTCAGGGAAACAGGGTAGTTCCTCTCCTTTTCACTACCTTAATTTTTTAAGTGTTAAATATCCAGGATGGAAATGTGATCTACTCATTGGCATTTCTAGTATTAATCAGGGATTAGGCCTCTGAGTTTGATTCATGTTTTATTCATGCTTAGAGTTTTAATTTTTTCTACCACTTTGCATCAGGCTAAAAGTAGTCAAAATATGAAAACTTACAGATAAATAGAAAACTTTTGATATGTTATTATTCATTAACAGCATCAGAATTCTTACCTCTTTTAGGAAGGCACATTAGAACATTCAAGTTATTTCTCATTATTTCTTGACCTATTCCACTTGGAACCTATAATGATTTTTGCATTTTGTAAAATTACAGATCTGTCTTTAGAAATTCACTTTGCCATTGTATCAAATACACTATTTTCTTCCTTTTTGAAGTAATACTAATAAAATTAGATTGGATCACAGCAGCATTGTTGGCAAACCAAACTTGATTAAATGTTTGATTTTATCTGTTATAGAACATGAAAAGCAGAGATTATGCAAGAGCACCGATTATATGAATTTGCATTTCAAAGTGAAATGGTTTTATAATGAATATGTGAGAGAACTTCCTGCCTTCAAGGATGCCGTTCCTGAATACTCCTTGTAAGTAGTGCTTTTCAACCCCAAGTTTATTCTCAATTCAAAGTCCCATAAAATTACACCTGAATTATGCAGCCCTAAAATCCCTTCAGGTAGTCTTCATTTGAACGCAGACATTTCTATTATAAAATTAATATTAAATGATGTGCATGTCTTTGTGAACCATATTTAATTGAATTGTGTTGCATTTTCCAAGTATGCATCACTTCAACAGTCAACTTAAAGGAAAAGAAATATATGATAAAATATGGCTTGTATGATGAGATTACATTCTGAAAAAGTGCTCAAACTCAGATTTTATTGGGAAAATGAGGGTGCTTGTATATTGAGTTATATAATCAGTTTTGTTTTTTCCTCAATTAAAACTGAAAAATGTCTTAGAATTCATATTTCTAAAATTGAAGTCATTATTAAACAGCTAACATTTTCATAAACATATCTCTATCAAATACATTTGATCAGACTTGTAAGACTCAGCTTTTGACATTTACCAGAATTCTATTATTCTGTTGAGGGTGTCCTTGCATATGCCAGGCCCTGCGCAAAATGTTATGGGGGGGGGGGGGGGAAACAGAGCAAGGCACTTGTATGTGGGACAAATTATAAAGGTCTAATGTACAAAGAATTGAGTCTCCCCCAAAAAATGAGAAGGGAAAAAAATAATACTAGAGCAATGCATGAAAAGATAGTAGGTGTGAATTTTATAAAATTGCTGAAAAACATGAAGTGCAGTTCAAAAATTTCTATAAATTCTAAGCAGGATAAATGTAAGAAAAACTTGCAGATACATTATAGAAAACTTGCAGGTACATTATAATGTACCTGTAGGTACATTATAGAAAACTACTTAAAACCAAAACGAAGAAAATCTTTAAAGGTAGTGGGGTCAAGGAAGGGAAGACATTTCACCAGAGCTACAGTTACTGTTGGCTGACTATTCAATAGAAGTGACTAAAAGCAGAATACAATACACTGATATCTTTTAAGTGCTGGGGGGGGGTGGGTAACTCAACTTAGAATTCTACAAGCATCAAAAATGTCCTTCAAAAAAGAAAGCTAAATAAAGACATTGACCTAACTTAGAAGCTGAAAGAACCCATTTCCAGCAGACCCTCACCAAAAACATACACTATAAGCTATGCTTCAAATAGAAGGAAAATGACCAAGGTAAAATTACAGTAATGTATTAAAGAATAAAAACCATTTATTCTGTAGAGTAAAATATACATAAAATTAAGATGTAAGACAACAATGACATGAAATGGTGGAAGAACAATATATGGAGTTAATATGTTAAAATATCATTGAATTGTTTAGAAAGTGTAAAATACTCATTTTACAAAGCCTCTAATATGTCATAGATGTGTGGGATAATTTGTAATACAACCCCTTAAGGTATAATATAATGCTATGCATCAATTGTAAGATAATGGGAGTGAGAAAGTAAAAAAAATACTTAAAGGCAAAAAAGGAGAATTAAAAGAATAAAGAGAAGGTAAGAAATTTGGGGAGGGGGTAAGAAAGTGGATAGATTTAAACTGAAATATATCATAAAATTAAGTGTAATTTTGGATTAATTACACTTAATCCTAAGGGATTAATACTCTAGTCAACAAATATTGTCCCACTAGATAAAGCAGTAAACCCCAAAATATCTTGCTTACAGTTTATTATCCTATAACATAAGGGTCTAGAAAGGTCAAGTAAAAGGATGAAAACAACAATTGAAAGAAAAGTTACGAACCTATACTAATATCAAAAAAAATAGAATTTAATGTAAGAAATATTTCGAGAAATAGAAATATTTTATGATGATTAAAAGAGAAATTCAGCAAAAAGATATCAGTTCTAAATTTGTATGTACTATATAACATGTCAGCAAAATATATAAATCAAAAATTGTCAAGTGTAAAAGGAAAAATCAATAAATCCACAATTCTATTTGGAGATTATTCTTCTTTCAGCAATTGATTGATGAATCAGATAAAAAAAAGTCAGTAAGAACAAAGAAGTTTCAACAACATGAGTAACACACTTAGAGGTATTTATATATCCATCTATATCTGTATTTATATCTATATCTACATCCCTCAGAGGTTCCATAGTTTTTCAGACATTGTTCATACAAACACATAACCTATCTACAATTTATATTCAACAATGACAAAATACACATTGTTGTCAAATGCACATGATGCACTTACCAAAAGAAACTATCAGCCAGACCATAAAGCAAATCTAATAAATTTTAAAAGATTGAAACATAAAGTGTATGTTCTTGAACTACCATGGAAATATGTAAGCCAGAAATCGACTTCAAGAAGATAATTAGAAAATCACCAGAGAGGGCAATTAAGCAGAACACTCTAAATAATTCATGAGTCAAAGGAACTCACAGTGCAAATTTCATAATATTTTGAACTAAGTGATAATAAAATATGGCATATTGAAAATTGTGAATTGCAGCTAAAACAGGAAATAGAGGAAAATTTATAGCTCTACTTCTAGATAAAAGAAAGAGGAGGATAAAACCATTAATATAAGTATAAGAAATGTGTTAAAAGCAAATTAAATCCAAAGATAGTAGGAGAAAGAATCTGATCTGGAATAAAAATAAAATAGAAAATAGAAAATGGGAGAAGTTACAAAGCCAAAGTGATTTTTTGAAAAGCCTGATAGAACCAAAAAAGTTTTAGCAAGGCCAATGGGGCAAGGGAAAAGGTCACAAATTCATTATCGATAAAGGACATCACTAAAGATCTTACAAAGATAAACAATAATGAGAATAATGAGAATATGCCAGTACATTTGAAAGTTAGACAGAATGTACAAATTTATTTTGAACTATAATTTATTACTTGAAATAACAAAAAAGATAAAATTTGAATGAGCCCATAATTATTTTATAATTTAAATCCTTAATTAAAAAACATGTCACAACTAAAACTCGAGGCCCAAGAGCTTCAAATGGAATTCTTCCAACTGTTTAAAGAAGACTATCATCAATATTATACAAACTGTTATAGAGAAGGCAAGAATACTTCTGAAATCATTTTTTGAGGTCAGCATACCCTCACTATTGAAACCTGGAGAACATGACAAATAAAAATAATTTACAGGCCAGTTTCTTTCTGAACATAGTTTTAAAAAATAAACTTAATTGCAATATTAGCCAGTAGAATTCAGTGGTTTATAAAAAGATGAAAATGACCAATGGGAATTTATTCCTGGAATATGAGCTTAGTTAAACATTTTAAAAGCAATTAAATGCAATTTACCATATTTAAAGAATGAAGATTATTACACTAGACACAGAACAATAATTTGATAAAATACAACATCAATTCATTATAAAAAAATTATTTAGCAATTTAGGAATAGAAGGGAACTATCTTAATCTAATAAAATATACCCCTTCAAAAAAAATTAAAAAAAACTACACAAACATATTGGTGAAATTTTGAAAGCTTCCCCCTGAGATCAAGCACGAGAATGTTAGCTGATAGCATCACTTTTATTAACATTACACTAGAAGTTTTAGGCAGTTCAAAAAGTCAAGAAAGGGATAGAAAAGCATAATATTTGTAAAAGCATATAATGATGCTGTCAGTATTTGAATAGGGCATAATTGTGCATCTAGAAAACCCTGAAGAAACTACAGGAAAACTAGTAGAGCTTAAAAAGTGAATGTAGTATTTATAAAAAGTGAATGTAGTACTAAGTCTATATAAATATTCGTTACATTTCTATATAAGCCACAATTAGAAAATTTTATATGAATCATATCATTTAAGTAACATGAAAACCACAAGAAACAAATGTGATGAAAGATGTTCAAGCCCTCTATTCTGGCAAGTATAAAATATTATTGAGAGAAATTTAAGATGAACTAAATAAAATATGCAATGTTCCTAAAAAGATACATATTGTAAAGATAGTTCTCTCCACATTAACTTACAGATTCAGTACAATCCCATAAAAATTCCAGCAGGTATTTTTGTGCAAATTCAAAAATCCATTCAAAAATGTATATATAGAAATGCAAAGGGAATAGCCAAGATAATCTTGAAGAGGAAATTAAAAAAACAAACAAACAAAAACTGGAGTACTGTGCTATCAGTGATCAAGACTTACTGAAAAGGTACAGTTATTAAAAGAGTGTGGTATTAGTGCTCAACAAATAGTCCAAGGGAACAAAATAGTCCAGAGACAAACCTACACATATGCTGTTACCTGATTTGTCACAGACATCATTTGAAGACAGTAGGGGAAAGGATGATTTTCTAAATTTATGTTGCTAGACAATTGCTCATCCTTATGGAAGAAGAACTTTGAAACTTAGACCATTCACAAAACCCAACATGAAATTGTGCTCTATATCATAAGAAGTCAAAGGTGAGCACCAGAATGGTATGGATGGAAGCCGGACTGTAAAGCACTAAGAAATGGGACAATGGTATGACAGGAGGACACAGCACACAAGATTTACATTTTACAGGATTTTGAATTATAAAGGAAATTGTAGAGTGGCAATTGGGAACTAAGCATATTTGAGGCAGCATAGGAAAAAAGATTGCAGGTAAAAGAGAAGGGGATATATTTGATGAGGTAAAGCTAAAGAAAGGTCTCTGTGGAGCAGAACTGGAAAAAAGAATGAAAAGAGATTTTTGGTCCTAAATTACTCTGATATAAGAAAAGCGCAGTATTCACTGTTAATTATGTACAAATGATCTCTTTTATAGTATGTAACATTAATTTTTTTTAGGTGGTTTGAGCCTTTTGTCATGCAATGGCTAGATGAAAATGAAGATGTGTCAATGGAGTTCCTTCATGGAGCACTGGAAAGAGACAAAAAAGATGGAGTGAGTTTAAATTACTTTAAGATTACTTGTTGTCAAGATTCATTCGTGCTGCTCTCTTTTAAGCCAATGGGAATTAGTAGGCTCATTGTTATTAATTAAGGCTTATTTTAATCCTATAATGACCAAAGTAAATTTAAAACACAATTTTAAAGGGCTGATAGGAACCCTAGAGAATTGCTTAAATAAAAAATAAATTTAAAAAGTCAATCACCCTTTTGCCCTAAGATTTCTTTGCTTATTGAATTAGATAGAATCCACAAGTTTAGCAGACTCATATAAAACTCCCTTGACCTGGAACCTTTCCAGATGCCAAGATTAGGAGCAGACTCCCTCCCAATGCCTCTGGAGCAACTCAGAGGTCTTGAACCACAATTGGCTTGCTAAATCATCCCAGTACCTCTGGGGAATGACAGACCAAAAGAACCTGTCCCCCGATTCAGCAATGGAGAAACCAATTAACAGCAGCCTGCCCCATGATGTTAGTTCCACTACATTTTCCAGTAAAGGAGACGAATGATATTAAAATGAATAAGCATTTTATTACCAGGAAATAAAGGAACTTCCTAATGAAGGTAGATGATATAGGAGATACAGTTGCTTATGTGAAATAATAAAGATTTTCTCCACAGTCCTGTTAATGTCTTTGTGGAACAGTTTCACCTTTTCTCTCCTCAGTTCCAGCAGACATCTGATCATGCCCTCTTCTCTTGTTCTGTGGTGGATGTCTTTACTCAGCTTAATCAGAGCTTTGAGATTATTAAAAAATTGGAATGCCCTAACCCTGAAGCATTATCTCACTTAATGAGAAGATTTGCAAAGGTAGGTCAAATGGAATGAATCCTTTCTTTGCTGGGACTCACCCATGTTATTATTTACATGCACAGAACCTGAACAGTGCTGTTGTTTCGTAGGATGTCTTCTCTGATGCCACTATACCAATGTAATTTCCAATTCTAGTATTATTAGGTTCAGTTGTTTTAGGTTTGTCATCTGACTTTCTTTATGCATTTCTTGTTTCATATATATGGATTCATCATCTTAAAAAAAAAATCTGTGTTTTTCACATTGACTCAGTCATTTGTAATGGAAGACACTACCACAAGGGGCCAAATTATTTCCTTTTCAAATGTAGCGCTTAAGAGCTGAAAATAAGCCTTGGCATTTCATATTCAAATTGCAAGTATTTTTTAGCAGATACTGTAGTATAATGAAAAGTATATTGGACTTGGAGTCATGAAAACTGAGTTCTGATTTCCCATCATCTAGTAACTATGGTGTGAGTCTAAGCAGTTCCCCTGGTTTTTATGAATTTGGTTTTCTTACTAGACAGATTGATCTTGATCAACGAGATTCCTCTTAAGACCTCTTCCTCCTCTTAGAGTCTCAGAAGGCTCTCAAAATGCTCACTACTTTACCCAATGTTTCAAGGGAAATATAAGAAATAATGGATGCACAATTAACAGAATAGAGAGCCCAGAAATAAGCCCACACTTGTATGGTCAATTAATCTATGATAAAGGAGACAAGAATATAAAATGGGGTAAAAACCATTAAAAAGTGGTTTTGGGAAAACTGGACACATATGTGTAAAAGAATGAAACTAGACCACCTTATTACACCATACATAAGAATTAACTCAAAATGGATTAAAGTCATAAATGTAAGACCCGATACCATAAAACTCCAAGAAGAAAACAGAGGCAGTACACTTTCAGACATTGCTCTTAGTAATATTTTTTCTGATATACCACCTCAGGGAAACAAAAGAAAAAATAAACAAATGGGACTGCATCAAACTAAAAGGTTTTTAAACAGCAAAGGGAACCACCAACAAAATGAAAAGACTACCTACTGAATGGGAGAAGATATTTGCCAATGATACACCCAATAAGGGGTTAATATCCAAAATTTATAAAGAACTCATATAACTTAACACCAAAAAAAAAAAAAAAAAGTAATACAATTAAAAAATGGGCAGAGGACATGAATAGACGTTTCTCCAAAGAGGACATACAGATGGCCAATAGATTTATGAAAAAATGCTCCACATCACTAATCATCACAGAAATGTAAATTAAAACCACAATGAGGTATCACCACACACCTGTCAGAATGGCCATCATCAATAAACAAACAAATGTCGACGAGGATGTAGAGCAAAGGGAACAACCCTTGTGCACTGTTCATGGGATTGCAAATTGATACAGCCACTATGGAAAACAGTATGGAGGTTCCTCAAAAAATTAAAAATAGAACAACTTAGAATACTTTTGACCCAGCAATTCCACTTCTGGGTATTTATCAGAAGAAATCCAAAACACTAATTTGAAAAGCTATATGCACCTCTATATTCACTGCAGCATTATTTACAAAAGCCAAGATATGGAAACAACCTAAGTGCTCATCAATAGATGATTGGGTAAAGATGTGATACATATATACAATGGAATATTACTCGGTCATATAAAAGAATGAAATCTTACCATTTGTGATCACATGGATGGACCTAGAGGGTATTATGCCAGATGAAATAAGTCAGAGAAAAACAAATACCATACGATTTCACTTATATGTAGAATCTAAAGAACAAAATAAATAAACAAACAAACCAGAAACAAACTCATAGATACAGAGTACAAACTGATGGTTATCAGATGAGAACAGTGTTGGGGGCTGGTGAAAAAGGTGAAGGGATTAAGAAGTACAAATTGGTAGTTACAAAAGGAGTCATAGGGATGTAAAGTATAGCATAGAGAATATAGTTAATAATATTTTACTATGTATAGTGTCTGGTGGATACTAGACTAATTGGGGGATCACCTCGTAAATTATATAAACATCTAAGCAATATGCTGTACGCCTGAAACTAAACTGATATGAGAAGATTTTTTTAAAAATCGTAGATGCAGTCTTTGCCCTTCTTTAGGAAAAAAAAAAAACATAAGACCACATGACATGAGCTAATTGGAAGATGGCACGAAGTGGGACCCATTTTGGTCTCATATTGTGGGATCTACAGTAAGTTGGAATGGAAAATAATGACAGCTGCAATAGACAGAGGTTTCATGGGAAAATGGGGCTCACTCAGACTAAAAAGGTGAAGTTAGAAAAGTATTCCAAGCCTTGGGAATAGCAGGAATGAAGGGAGAGGTAAAGCTGAGCTTGACATGTGCAGAGCAGGGAGAAACAACCTTCTGGCAAAAATATCTTCTCTGGGAGAAGCAGTGGGAAAGGTGGGGAGAGCAAAGATAGGTTCAGGCCTTGAAGAACTCTGCTTTCCAGGTTGAGAAGTTTATACTTAATTTTTTGAACAATTTAAAAAACATTGAACATTTGGAGATGTTTAAGCTGGGTAGTGACGTAACATCAAGAGTAACAGGGCCACGACCTGCAGTTTTGTGTCTGAGTGCCCTAGGAATAAATCTGGCTCTATGGGTTGGATGATGGCAGAGGTCTCAGCTGTTCATTCAAGTGTTTACTCATTGCCTCATTGCACACTTTACTTGCCACTTTGAGAGATTAGTCATGAATAAGTATAATCTCTAACCTCAGAAAACTCAGAAGGGGAGGGCCAAACTATGACACAGTGAAACACTATAATCGGAGCATCTCAGAAAATAGACAGATACCATGTTTGGTTTCTTCGGAGGCTTCTCTAGGCTTCAGATGGCAGCCTCCTTACTGTGTCCTCATGTCCTCACGTAGTCTTTCCTCTGTGCATGTGCACCCCTAGTGTTTCTATGTGTGTCCAAGTTTCCTCTTTTTATAAAGACACTGGGCAGATTGGATGAGGGCCCACATGAATGGCCTCATTTTAACCGAATCCTCTTGAAAGACCCTATCTCCAAATACAGTCATTCTGAGATATTAAGTGTTAGGGTTGCAACGTATGAATTTTGAGGGGACACAATTCAGACCCTAAAACATGTATACATTTAACATGCTACTGCTTTTAACTGCAGACACAAACACAAAGGTATATAACTTCATTTGCATTGTCACAAAAAGTCTAAATTTGAGGTCCTTAATGACTAGGAGGCTTGAGCCTGACACTGTCATTGGCTCTGGCTCCTAGAAAAGTTTATACCTGGCTCACTGACAGCATGCGCGTTAGGATTAGGATTAGGATTAGGGGACAGCCTCTTTATCAACTGTGGTAGGAAAGTTTATGCTGAGTAACAAGTAAATCAAGAAAATCTGTGATTTGACACAAAGATTTACTTCCTGTTCACACAACATCAGATACAGGGTGGATGACCCTGTAGGGGAGAACTTATCAACGATAAACACCAACAGATACTAGTTAAAATGGTGAAAACAGGTTTTAATCAGCAATATACCATTGCAATAGTAAATAACGCAGAGTGAACTGGACTCAACTTTGATTTGTACAGAGGTCCCTGGACATTTTAATGGAAGAATGAGGGAGAACGGATTGGGGCATGTGGGAGCTCAGTAGAGTCAGAGAAATGAAAAATTACGAAAAGCAAGAAGAGGCAGTTGGTTCATGTGAAACTCACCTGGGTTTGCTCCCTCGCGGAGTTAGGCTCCTACCCTCCCGCAGAGTCTGGGAGATAAGGGCCCATCTTCAGGTGTTGGATGGAATGAACTATAAATTCTTTTAACAGCCTTGAGTTTTTGTAGGCTCTTTAAGCGGGGCTAGGGCTGTGGCTTTGAGTGTTAGAAACTATGTTAGTGTTTGTTCAAGTCTTTACAGGCCAAGATTGAGGCATAGTTGACAAGAGGGCTTGGATAAAGCCTGGCTAGAGTTTGGTCAAGGAGAGAATCTTCCTCGCCCTCCACCATGCTATGACTCAGGGGTTCTAGCCTGAGCGGTCCCAAGAAAGAGAAAGCATAGGATTCCTAGAGGATGGATGGAACTACTATTGGAAAGTTAGACCCACATTGAGGAGTCTTGAAGAAGAGCAAAATGGCTGAACTTCTTTCAGATCATGGGGAGCTAAGGAAGGCTTTTAGGCAGACAAGCTGTCAGCCTAAACTGCATTACGTTATGTATCTGCCATGAAATATATTGAACTCCAGTCTTTATGTCTAAAGCAACCTCCCACTTTTAAAGATAATTGCCAAAATGAATAATTGCGATCATTCCTAGAGGGGACTTTCTTGGTAGCAGCTGATTTCAATTTCCCACTGAAGTGTCCTCTGCAGTTATTCTGCAGGAGAATCACTCTAAAAGTTCTCTAAGCCTTCTAGACTAACAGCTGCATTCCGGGTCACTTTCAAGAAAAGAATGAAATGGGGTCATTAGGGATAGCATTTTAAAAAGTGTGTTACATGCTATTCTTGGAACTGTAAGACTTGTAGTGTATTTTACATCAGATGAGAATGTAAAATACTCTCAGAGTTAATATATTTAGTAACATACTATTAGGTTGGTGCAAAAATAATTGCGGTTTTTGCAGTTATTTTTAACCTTTTAAACCACAATTACTTTTGCACCAACCTAATATTATAATTGCACATGGTATTAGAAAAATAACTAGAATTCGCCCTCAGAATAGTCAGTGGCAAGTTATATAAGGTGTAGATATGGAAGCACTGAGAGAGAGAAAGAAGAAAGCTGAACTGGAACTCTTAGGCCTCGGGCTCCAGTCCATCCTGCTCCTCTTAGTAGCGCTGACCTTTCTCCAGCTGTAAAGCTAAACCTAGCCATGCTGAAATCAAATGACTCAAGGGAAGTACAAAGGGGTAGAGGTCACAAAGAGGGTTGTATGAGATTTATATTCAGGAAAACACATCCTCTAAAGCAAAAAGAAAAGAATTAGGCTCCACATGTCACTGAAGAAATGTGAGCTTTAATTACAAAAAATAATTTCAATTAAGTAAAACATTTTTAATCCATGGGAATTCAATACTACCCCATTATCACAAGGAAATAATTCAAAAACAATTAAAAACATTTTCTAGGAAAGTAGAAATTGATAACTTTTATTGAAAAGTAAATGCTATTTTATGGGAATAATTTTTAAAATCATAAAAATAAAAATGGCATTTTGTGGTTAATTAGCTATTTCACAGTAACTTCAGAACTCAGAGTTCGTTTTATGTCATTAGACATGATCATCAATCTTGAAAACCTTATCCTTCTCAGGATTGATTATGATGCTTATATCAAAATATACTGAAAGTATATTCTGTTTCTGGGACTTACACTGATTTAAACCATCCCCTGGAGAGAAGACATATTAATGATGTCTGCAGACATTTCAGAATAGTTAGCATTCTAAAATGGACCGTAGAGAGATTATTTGTTTATACTAAATCATATATACAACTGAACAAGATACCAAACAAAAGCCTCAGATTTCACAGCAGTACATCCAGGAGCTATGAGGAGTGGTGACATGGGCACATGTGTATGTACTGAATTTTCCATGGCTGTACTGCTGCTCTTGGCAAGTGGGGGTAGTTTAATGAAAAAGAGAGAAAGATGAAGTAATGATAACTTCGGTACTACCTCAAACTTAATAAATATTAGTTGACTCCTGGCGATGAGTCTGGCTGTTTGCCAGGTGCTAAAGGAGATACTATGGTGAAAGAGGCACAATAGTCCTTGTTCTCTGGGAACCTAAAACTAATAATGACAATTCGTTCAGCACCACCTTATACTAATCATTTTACATATATTGTCTGATTTACTCTTCACCACAACCTCAGTGACATAGATACTATTATTTCCCTCTCTTTTCAAATGACAAACAAGCTCAAAAAGTTTAAATAACTAAAACAAGGAACCCACCTACCCACCTAGTAACGGTAGGGATGGCATGCTGTTAAGCACCAAGTTATACTACTTCTGAATTCTGGTGTTTGAGAAATCAATTGGAAAATCAGAGAGCAGAATCTCAGCATTTATTTTTACCCTTTGGGTCAAACCTAGGCATCTATGGGGGTGTTCTGTCTTTGGTGAATCCATTAAAATACACTGTTAGAAAGCACGGAAGTGACATTTCTAAAGTCCCTTAAGAGATACTGCACAGTCTTCTTGTCCTCTCTGCATTGCTGTGATACTGTATGTTCCATGCCTAAAATGCGACTGCAAAGAAGGATTTTGGACCAGGGTTTTTAACCTACTGACTATAAGAGTAATACCCTAGGTGAACCTACTGGTAGTATTAATAGGCTATTCCCACTAGTGTGGCATTAGTTTAAGAGATCATAATGACTTTGATTAATTGATGGCCATCCTACTCAATTGTACCAGAAGCCGCACGTCAAATCAGAACATACTGAGGCTGCAAAATATTTTGGTCATTCTATCTGATCCTTTAAATACAGAAGGAGCCCTCCCTTCACTGCCAGAATCCCATTAAAATTTCATCTTATTTAATCTGCAGCTGTTTGGCACTTCCTTTGCTGCATCCATAAAAGAACTGTCTATACCTCATGACTACCACTTCATATAAACTGTGTTTTGTTATAGAACATGATGCAAACAGCCCGCACTAGGCTATCTGTTGTGTCTCTCTCTTTATGTTGTCACCACTTCTGAACCCTGACAGTCCCCCAAAGACAAAGTCATGATCTAAATCCACACACTCAGCAGTCCTGCCTTCCAGGCCAAGCTAGATACCCCTTCCATCAACAAGTTCTCTCTAAAGAGTTACCTCCAGCCTACTATGCATTAGTTAGGACAATGATTCTTAAACTGCAGCTTGCATCAGTATCACCTAGAGGCTTTTTAAATCATACATTGCACAGACCAAACCCCAGAATTGCTGACTCTATAATCGGACATAAAATCTGAGAATTTGCATTTCCAACAAGTTGCCAGGTGATGCTTACGTTGCTGCTGGAGACGTGACTTAGGTAGACATATCTTAAATAACTTCTTACTAGTATTAATTAAAGAACGAATGTCTGATAGTGATTTGCCTTGTTGAATAAATTAGAGTGAAATTGAAGTTCCTCCTACAATGTACGTGTACACTTTCACTAAGGTATACTTTGTATATTAGTAGAGAAATAGATGTTATTACAGCCAGTGTACCCGCAACTCTTATGGGCACAAGCCTTAGACCACATCGGACATGACTGAGCACTCTTCCTTACCCACACCCATGCTAACTTGCTAAACACTGGCATTTGTAAGCTCCCGAGTGTGAGATCCTAGGCTCAGTGGTCTCCTAGCAGGAATTCAGTGGAGTAGGGTTTTCCTATGAAGTAGAATCAAGCGTTAGACCCTGCGGGGTACCTTGAATGTGTGAATGTCTGGTCCCTGCCCAAACTTTATCTTGAACAAGTGATAATGTAGAAGTTGCAACAAACTCCTAAAGTCAGGCTTTTGTTTGTTTTGTTTTTTGCAATTTAGTGAAATGATTCCTACAATTTACACTGTCATTAGAACCTATACATTAAGAGTAGCGTTCCTATGTATGAGTGAATTAGTACTCCTTAGGTACGTCCCAATGTAATTTTCAGCGGTATGTCTAAAGTGAAATTTGAACTGCTGCATTTGAAAGATACTGCAAATGAGGGTGAGGGGATTGGAGGGCAATCGGTGACCATAGGATGGCCACGGGCTTGAAAATTAATCTGGGGAACGTAATTTGGTGGTTACCAGAAGGTAAAGGGGTTGGGGGGTGGGGGATGAGGGTGAGGGGGATCAAATGTATGGTGATGGAAGGGGAGCTGACTCTGGGTGGTGAACACACAGTGTGATTTATGGATGATGTGATACAGAATTGCACACCTGAAATCTATGTAATTTTACTAACAATTGTCACCCCAATAAATTAAAAATAAATTATATAAAAAAAAAAAGCCATCCACTTTTGCTGAGATATATAAAAAAAAAAAAAAAAAAAAAGAAAGATACTGCAGTCTGCAGTCTGATCAGCCATCTGTTTTCTTAGATTTATTGGTCTGCTGCTTGAGAAGATTTTATATAGTCCATGGCTGATTTTCTATTTAAATGACACACACTATCCTTTTACTTTGTACTTCCCCAAAGTATTGATTTTTTTTCTGCATGTCATCCCTAATTTCAGGTTTTCATTATAACCTTAAAAGTCCGTAAAACAAGTTCATAGTCGTATTGGGTGAATTCAAGTTTGTAGATTAACCATCGTGCCTTCCATTTAACTCCTTGGAGTGTCTCTCCGAATCGATATTAAGCCATAAAGAAAATTCAGATGAATACATTATATAAGAAAGAAAAATAAAAGCTTTTTCTGTCCTTATTTTTCTATAAAAAGGGATGGCATATATCTCCTGTTATTGTTGCTTTCTCTCTTCTAAGAAAACCACATCCACATTTGGCTTAGGATAATTAAAGCTATATAAGTAAAAGCAGCAGGATACAAACTCATCAATACATTTTTAAGCAATTGAAATAAAATGTAACTAACAAAGTTTGTTCATTTCCCTTGTTTTGCATGATTGAAGCAGAGGGCAGCCTTAGGCTCAGAAATAGTTATTAGATGGAAAAGGAAAATGTGAAATTAGGAAGAAAAGAGCTAGAAGGGAAAAGATTAGGTAGGATTTTTTAACAAATATAATGCATGAATAAATAACAGTAAATTGAAGGTAAATGTATTGAGATATTGTAATACACAAAAGCTGAAGTTTTACATTTTAAGAGGTGGTCTTCGATATTAATGATTACGCCTCCTTATAAAAAATTATTGGAAATATTCATTGCTAAGTACATGTACGGGAATGCTCTGACCTCACTTGCAATGAGGTAGTTAGGAACATTGGAGGAAGTTGAGAAAATGACCACCACAAAGAAATTTGATATGGTGTATGTGTGTGGAAGGTTAGGAACTCTAGAAACCAAGAGAGATGATTAAAGAAAAATAAGGTGTTATTTATTCCGGAAAAAAAGAGAGAGAGAGAGAGAGAGAGAGAGAGAGAGCGAGCGCGCGCGCATTAGGGGTCATTAGGTAACATGTATTCAAGCATCAAGGAAGCCGACACAAAATAGTATATATTCAGAATATTTAGTAAAGTTAGAAATAAAGAATTGTGTGATGGAGCATATTGTATTAAAATGGAATGGATCCATGTGAATATCTTCCAAATATACTAAAAAATATGACAAATTGTCATCTAAATATGATAGTTTAATTGAGATCCTTGTTTTGGCAAGGGTGTAGATTTAATTACTGCTTATGAAAAGTTGAAAAAGATGTATGAAAAGTGCCTGATTAGCATTAACCTCTGCAGTGTATATATAAAACTATGTACTTACTTGGATACATTTGACTTTTTTTTTTCCCTAGACTATCAATAAAGTACTGCTTCAGTATGCTGCAATTTTATCAAGCGATTTCAGTTCACATTGTGATAAGGAAAACGTGGTAAGTAAAAATTTCTGTATTTCAAGTATTCCTCAGTTGAGATCCACTTCTTCCAACTAATAAATAAGCAAGAGAAATTTTCTTTCTGTTCTCATACAGTATGATAGAAAAGAGGTATCTCAAGAAGTTGTTTGAAAACTTCTCTAGTAGTCATGAACTGCTGACAGTAGAGAATTCAAAAAAAGGTTGAAAGCATCTGTATGCCAGGCAACTTATGGTGTTCTATGACAATAAAGAACAAGACATAAATAATTGAAAACCCACATTATTATAAAACATTGGAGCCCAGAACTAGGGAGTTTTAAAGTTGTTTAGTGTTTACATCAACTGGTTTAGTTTTGTACCAATACTAAAATGAGTATAATTTGGTCTTTCAGTTTTCAAATGAATTGAGGATTGTTGATGTAAGAAATGATGGTGAATTTCTACTCTGAATTATTAACTCAGCCTTTATTCTTTTAGATGATTGAGAATGTTTATAAAAACCAAACCAGTATTGCAGTTTAATCAATAAAAGGTATAAAGAGAAGCAAGGTAAACTAAAGTGGTTTGGAATATAATATTTTATGGTGAAAGGTGAAATGTTTCTTATTCACCATATGTAATATTAGAGAAATATGTTCATAAATTACAGGAATTTTAAAAAAACACTGAAAAAAGGTATTAAAAAGTCAGTAAATTATTTTAAAGAAGAAAACCATTTCCTTCCTCAAAAAGCAGTACTACCAGGCAAGTTTAAAAGAGAATTCTAAAGAAAGCTGCTAGTCTTTTCCCTGAAACCTCACTGACCTCTTGCTGACAGCTCACTAATGTAAGTCAGTCCTAATGGTTCTTGAGGGTCCCAGAAGATTCTTCTTTATTTTAAATTAATATGCTGCCCAGGAATTGTATTAAAACTCTTAGTATCTCAGCAGATATCTCTAATTGCCGTTGATTACAAGTACTCTAATAAGCAAGAAAGAGTATTTTTTGAAGTTGCATATTTGTAATTAAAGGATAATATATTTGAAAAGTAACATACTGAAAATCAAAACAGTGCCCGATAATTTCAGAAAAGATTCTGATTTTATTAGAAGATTTTGAAAGGTGGCTGTGAATTACGAAGACCAATTCCTGTCATTCCGAAAGGAAAATGACCCTTAAAAGGCCCCTGCAGGCTTCCACTTGTGTTAATGTTCTAGAGTATAATTTTTAATTTTAAAAACTGAGAAAAAATCATAAATCAGTGTTATTGTATTCTCTGTTTTTTCTGTATTTTTTACACATTTCAAAATCAAATTTTTATAAAGCATAATAAAACAATCTTGCAAATATTACAGCAGAAGAACTTACTTTTCCTTTCCTCAATACTTTTCTCCCTAATTACTGATATCTCGACCAGTCTTAGAGTCTCACTCAAATGTCACATATCATTTTAGCTTTTCTTTTCCATGAAAGAATATCAGATAGCTTCTTAGTTTGTGCTTTCAGCTGAGAAAAATTGAAGATGTACTTTTGTACATTTGTGTCTACATATAATTATTGTTACAGATTTATTTCAATATCAAGAACGTTGAAACTTATTATTTTTTCTTTTCACAGTATATGTATGGCAATATACCTATTTCATCTGTAAATTGAGTTAGATATTTTTAAAGAGACAGACATCTTTTATGAGATGACCGTAACATTTGCTTTCTTGGGAGGTAAAATTAAAGACAACAGTTATATAAAATGTCTGTGGCAAATCATTTTTTCTTTACTGTGACACTTTAAATAGGAAATGTGTCAGAAGTTTTTTTATCCATTTTCCCCACATTCCAAAATATAGCAAAGCAACATTATCTACATCAAAATTACTTGATTTTAAATCTTTTAAAAAAAATCTTTCTCAACTCAGAAACATACTTCAATCATGTAGAAATGACCATAGTTTGAACAGAACTTTCATAGTCATTGTATTTTATGTTCCTATCTTTGTTCCAGATTTAGATCAAATGAAATGTATTGTCTCTTAGGGGAAAAGCCAAAATATACAAATAAAAAAATTGTGATTTGACTTCAGGCATAGACTATTTTATCTAAGTTAACTCATCAACAAATGATACTCTGAATGAGGTTAATGTTCTCTTTACTATGAGTGTTGTTTTTTTTTGTTCTTTTACGATATAGGTGTTTAAAGTAAAAGCTATTTTTCATGATTAGGTTTAAGGTAGATTTGTGTAATTCAATGCTCAGCAATGTTCTGATAAATTGATTAAATAAAATTGAAATTTGAACATTTCAAGTTCAGGGAAAGCTTTATCCAAGAGGAAAGTCTCATATTGACTTTTATTTCCCTCTGGATGACTGCATCTCTTTTTCCTATGTAGCCTTACCTGGGGTCAGTAGCAGTCCATGCCAAGTGAGCCCAGGCGTTCACGTTCATTTTATTTCTTACTGGCTCTTTTCCATCAGAAATGATCATATTAAGAAGGCTTGGAAGTTGAATTTTTATTTATAAAACTAGTACTAGAGTACTATTATATATACAAAAGAAAGATAAGCTTGAATGTTAATATGAAATAAGCAAAGGAGACTCCACCCAGCTGACTTAGACCCACAGGGAGAAGGGAGATAATATCTTCCTCCCATGTAGTCTTCCTGTTTTTCATTAAGAGTCACGGTCTTATTTTGATCTTAGTTTCCTCCCTGGTAGGATTGCCCAAATTGAATACAAATCTTCCCACTCTGCAAAAAAACAAAAAAACAAAAAACAAAAAAAAAGAAGAAGAAGAAGCAGCAGCAGCAGCTCCAAATAACCTATCCCCTAGTGGAAAAAACTCTGTTGGCTCAGTTGGTTCAGTTTGTTGACTTTACGGCTAGGTACTGAATCCCCCAGAAGTCTGACCATACATGCCATGGAAAGGACTAAGCTTAAATGAAGTGGCTCTCAGTCATGCCAGGGGATCAGAATCATTTGTGGAATGTGCTTCAGCTTTCTGAACTGCATCTGTGGGAGATAAATAGATACTTGTGTTTAAAAAATAAAATATTTAAGTGATTATAATCAAGGAAACAGAAGTTTAAAAATGTTTCATAAATCAAAGGATGTGGTCACTTTCAGAATCAAGTAGAAAGTCTGCAAAGTAATGAGGTTAAAACAATAATAAAATCTTACCAGTGATGAGAGCTAATACGTCTCGGATGTCCTCAGTCCTTTGCATGCCTCTCTCTGATTCATTATTGGCTTATTTCCGAGCAACTCAGAAGATATACCCATTTTCCTTTCTTTCCTGTTTTTCTTTCCCTTGATCTCCTGGCTCTTTAGAATCAGAATGCAGCAAATATAAAATTATTCTAGAACTATACTAAATTTTACTTTCCAATTATAAATTAATTTCTACTATTCTAAAGTCTAGTCCTGTCCTAAAGTCCTTGAATCTTTATGCTATTGTTATATTTCTGCCTCCTTGGAAACAATGAGTCAGGAAACATTTTGTAAGCAAGTGTAAGGTTCTGTGTGGTACTCTGTGAGAAAGAAAAAAAAGTAAAAAAAGACATAGTAACATGGACAGTGCATTTAATTTCAGCTAGTGAGAAAGTTAAAAGCAACTCAAATGCAAAGCAAAACAAATGTCAACTGAGTGGCAAAACGATACAATCTAGAAAAGAGAAGGCTATAACCTGAATGATGGATATGATTCAAATAAGCAAAGAGGCTAAGTGAGGAGGCCACATGCTAAGCCAAGTCACAGCATCTAGAAAGTGCAGGTGTTTTAGAGGGAATAAACAGAGTTGAGAGTCAACAATAATGCAGTAGATGGAGATGGGAAGAGCCAGATAATGAATACCCACATGTGGACTTCATCTGTAGCCAAGGAGAATTTATTTAGCGTTTTCTTTGTTATTGTTGTTGTTTTTAATTTTCTTGGATTTTTAAAAGTTCAGACGGTGTTTTGGTTTTTAAAATAGTGCAATACTATAAAAATTTAAACTAATATGTTTCTCTTATAATAAGTCTTTAAAAACAGAATTTGGTTAATTTCTAAGTGTAAAATGCCATGATGTTAAGAATAAAAGAAACTTTAGTAGTAAGTCTTCCATGGTTTATTGTCAAAGTATATTACTATATTTGATTCTTCAAAGTGGTCAGTATATTTTTCCCTGTCCATTCTTAACTGTAAAAATGCATAATCTTAAAGTAGCAAAATTACTCTATTTGCCAAATATACAAGGACTTAAGTGATAGTTGTATATATTACTATATGTAAGGTAAACTCATTAAATAATTTAGTGTATAAAGGATTCTCACACTTTTTAAATTAAATTTCTTGAGGTGACTGTGGTTAGTAAAATTATATGGGTTTCAAGTGTACATTTCTATAACACATCATCTATATATTGCATTGTGTGGTCTCACACCTTTTTTGTTGTTGTTTGCTTTATTTAAAGCCCTGTATATTGATGAACAATATTCAACAATTGCGGGTCCAGTTGGAAAAAATGTTTGAATCCATGGGAGGGAAAGAGGTGGGTATGTTTTTAATGTCTCCATTTGCCAAATACCTCCTTAGAGATCATTAACAGCATATCTATTTGCTAATGAAGGTTTTATAATCATGTTTTACATGGTTTAGCTAAAGCAGAGGAAATGATAATAATCTAAAACCACATTAAC
Source organism: Rhinolophus ferrumequinum (assembly GCF_004115265.2). NCBI lineage: Eukaryota > Metazoa > Chordata > Mammalia > Chiroptera > Rhinolophidae > Rhinolophus > Rhinolophus ferrumequinum. Next base: position 53,956,435 of record NC_046289.1, on the reverse strand, counting down.
AACTAAGTTGATTATTATGTCCACAACAGAATACTTTAGTAAATCTATTAGCATGTGAATGGGAGGAGAGAGAGGGTCAATAGTCTTTTGTACTGTATAGTATATATGTGTATATATACACAATTGTGTGTGTATATATATGTATATATATATATACGTTAAATATGTATATAAATAAATACATATAAATTAAATATGCCTATGCTAATGATCTGTAAAGTTCCGCAAATTGCAGATTTTTTTTAACCATATTGTTCAATGTCAACTTGATATCAATGTTTGTTCTGAAATGTGTTTTGTGGCACTGGTGATTTTTGATATGTTCGTGATTTATTGTTCACATCTAAAAATGTCTATCAAAAATGTCTTGTATGCTGTGTCTGTAATGTGTCGTGTCTTTGTCCAATGTCTTTGACTTGCAATTCCATGAGCAGAAGAAGGAAGGAGAAAGATTCTTTTATGAGGTTTGTGATAGTAAGCATCTGATCGTTTACCTGGCTGATTGCCCCCCTAAACCTAAAGACCATTGCACTTCCCACTTATTCTCATTTGCTTGTTTGGATCAGGCAAACAATGCAATACTAGCTGAGCACCTGCCTCCTCCTGTTGCCACAGTCTTTCCTTTCACAGACCAACATGAGCATCCGGGAATTAAGGACTAGAGGTGGTGCTGAGAGGGAAGCTCATGCAGCTGGGGTTCTCCCACCATCACCCCCTCCATAAAACAATCCCAAAGGTGGCTAGAATATTGGGCTATATCTATTTTAGGTTTTATTTCCATTGTATCTTATTGTGATAAGATTCTGAGATATATGTAAAACTGGGTTGGATTTCAGAGCAAAGATCCCTTTTATAAGGCCAAAATTGCTTCTTTTGAGATTGGGCCTCTTCACATGTGAGGTTGACCTGAAGGAGACATTTATACATTTTCCCCTCAATGTCTTTTTCGTCATCCTCACACCTCAGTCTTTTGAAAGATGAACTTGCTATTTAGCATCCTACAACAGGAAGAGCAACACCAGGATGCATGTGTGAAGGTACAACACTTCAAAAATGTACTTTCGTGAGCTGTGCTGCCACTGCAGTCGCAGTCTAGTTTGCATACAATAAAGCTCCATTCCCCAAAGTGTGTTACTGGTTTTGCACAGTTTGAGAGCATCAATCTCATTTTTAGAGTTCTTTCGCTGAATTAGATGAGAACAAGCAATTGGGGATCATAACTGGAGATTCCCTTTGATGTTTTATATTCGGACTCTAAGTCCACTTACTGTTTTTGAAAAGTAATGAAGAAATTACTAATTTCTTGTGGGAAATTCTATCCCCTATTAGTGGATTTTAAGGACCACAAATCATTTACAGATGACGTTATATTTAAAATGCCACATTTCCAGAAATTTGTCCTAACGCTACTACTACGTTATTAGTCTTTGGGGTTGAACTCTAATGTGAGTGACATATTGCTAAGCTGCATATTAACCAGTCAAATCATACTTGTACTTAAAAAGAAACCGCGTGAGCCAAGCCAACCACTAACCGGAAAAGTTGCAAGGGAGCTTGTTCAACAATCAAAAACGGATTCCTTATTTCAGATAAATCTCCAGCTTCAACTGTGTATGTTTCACATTATAAATTTGGTTGCAAATCAATGGCTATATCATAGAACTTTTCTTCTTACCAGAGAAAATTATGAAAATAGATATACTGACCTTGGTGCCTTCTCCCTTTATAACTCTCGCAATATCAATTGCTAAACTCCTCACACATAAAATTTAAATGGAAAATTCAAGTAAGTAAATGAATGTTTAGCCTCTAAGAGTATAATTTGTTAGAGAGACAGCATGGACCCTAGATCCTTTCTTTCCTACACTTAAATATTTTTCTTCCCCTCCTTCCCTCTCTTTACCCTTTTCCATGTTCCCTTGTCTCCCTTTCTATGCACATTTCTCTCCTTTTCCATTTTCATCTCTTGTCATCTGCTGCTGAGAAAAACCTTCAGGCAGGCCCAGTCAGCATTGCACAGGAGTTGATGAAATGTCAGGAGGAAACAAGACCTGAACCCCAGTCTGACTGTGTAACATGCAGCCGCCCAGACAGAAAATAAGCTTTATTATTAATACAGAATTATGTTAGAGTTGCTGGTTGCTACACTTAGCCACCTCTAAGTCACCAGAATCTCAAAATAATAGGCAGAGTCCTTCCAATCCAGTCATCTACAAATGGCAGTATCTAAATGGAGTTCTTAACTCAGAGCTTTTATAAAGATGAAAAGGATTTTATTGAGAATGACAGAATTCATCTTTTTGATATGAAAAGTATATATGACACTTAAAACGGGCTTATTCAATGGCCTTTAAATGTAATACAATGTGTACTAGTGTCAATTCCTAGTTTTTCTTCACAGTGGAACTGGTTATAAAACATTGACTGGTATTGCAAAGGGAAACTTTCCAACCTAGATCGTATCCTTCTTTTAGGAGTTATTTCTTGTCCCCTACCATCTGTGCTAGGATGTGCATTTCTTGCTACAAAAATCTAATTAGCAAATGATTGCTTGTGTACTTGCTCAAAATAGTTTGGAATGCCATGTGTTTATTAGTTGGCTTCTAACAACAGTGTTGCTTGCTCTGATACTATCTGCACAATACGCCATCTGCAGGCCTGGTTGCATGATGCTGTAGCTCTCAGTTGCTTTAACCCATCCCTGGGTTGGGGCAGCTGCTCTTTCTTTGCAGGATCAGTCTCTTTTACCTCTGGAAACAGAAAGAGTGTTTAAAACCTTGGCTGGCGAAACAATTCTCTCTTTGTATGGAATCCAAGATGGAAGCATTGCCTAACTGGATGACAACCTTGGGTTGATGCTATTGACAGTGGTTCCCAAAGCAGTCACATGAGCAGTCACTGTTAACAACTGCATGCACAATACCCTGTGAGCCATATAGGCACATTCTTTTCCGATGCCCCATGTAGAAAAAAAACTGAAAGGAAAAAGCAAACCACTAAATTTCTTCTCCTATAAAATGATTTCCCAATACACTTCCCTGCATACAAATTAAGAGTATGTTTTGGCATGACAACTCTGATTACACTAGAAAATTTCAAAAAAAAAGAAAAAGAAAAATGTCACACAAACCCTGAAGCAAAAGTCACCTTTAGGAATAAGGCCCAGAGTCTGTTTATTGAAAAACATGCCAAGTGATTTTTTATGTGCTTACAGTTTTGGGAATCACTATGCTAAAACAGATAAAATAGCCAACTCATGGTATGGACTGACTGGAAGTAGAAGTTACATTATTTATGCCACAATCCCTATACTGTATTACCTGTCCCTTTATAATACAATAACAAAAAAATAATTATCAGGATGCCAGATAATCATTTTCATTCATTGGTGAATAATTGTATTATTATCCTATAAAAGTTCAAATAGCTCAAAAGTAAAACAGATATATTTTGGTTTATATTAATAGCTTACTTATTTCATGAATATAATTTCAGGGCATATCAATTGCAAATAAACACCTACACTGCATTCATTTTTTTTCATAAACTCATATTGCTACAGCTTATGGAAAGGATTTAGTTGTGTTTCCTTGATCTGCAATGTAATTTGTACAAGTACATAAAAAGAAAATCATACAATCCAAAATTTAATTTCTTTTCAGGAAGTCATAATTTATTATGAAATGCTGTAGACTTGTAATTGACTTAGAAGAATTATAACTGTGCTGTGTAAGCAAAAGATATATTACTCCTTCACAATATCGTGCTGATACAATCGTCTTGAATGGTAGAATCCATAATTTTCCTTAGGCCTGCTAATCTTTTGATAGCATTTCAAATTCTAGAAGTTAGCCATTATTAAGACATTTAGAGGAAATAGGGGGATTTGTTTATGTAGCTAAATTCTCTCATTCTGCTGACTACAAAGCAAACTAATTAGATACAACAATAATGATATTTTTGATATCTCTCAAAAAGGATTGAATCCCTTGGCTCCTCTCATTGTGGTAACCTTTCCTGAATAAGGCAAAGGAATCTGGAACATAACCCCACCTATCCTAAAAATGTATACATTTTAATGAGCAAGTTAATTATTCTTTCATTTCAGAGATGTATGTCTCTATCACTTTTCATTTTTTAATGATGACTCTGATGTGTCTGTTAGATACAGCATCTGACTACCCAAAAGCATATGCATGTAGCTGATTGAAATTCATCGTAAAATCTTTTAGCCGTATGGACTCAGTCTTCAGCAAGGCAACTCTTGACCAGAGAGCACAGAAATTAACTTTTGTCATATTTTACTTAGCATTATCCTCTCAATTTTATACTTGCTGGGCAATAGGGAATCGAAGGTCACTGCTTTAAAGGAAATAATACTCCATGTCAGTAGTGCTTGAACTTGAGCACATATCACAACACACACATTGCAGAATTCCATCCCCAGAATGTTTGATTCGATGGGTCTGATTCAATTGCATTTGTAACAAATTTCCAGTGATGCTGATGCTACAGGTCAGGGGATCACAGTTTGAGAATCACTGCTCTTTGCTTTTAGAACAGCAACCAGGTAATTAGGAAATGGCTCCAAATATCCCTCGGTGTTACCCAGGCACCAGTCCTAACTGACCTGCGTCATATGTTTTCAATCTTGAGAACACACGGGAGTCAGTGTGTTTGAATGGACCTTGAGACAGCATGCAATAGTGCAGGTAAATATTTGGATTAAAGAATATAAGATTCTCAAATTATAGGTGTCCAATTTGCACTCATATGCAAATACCCAACATTTCTTCTTTAACATTCTGCACTTATGCTTACATATAATATAAAATCTTATTAAAAGAGGTGGTATAGTTGTAAAGAGCCTGAGCTTTATGTTCAGCTTTCTGATCTGTCCCACCTTTTCTCCTTAACACAACTAGAGATATACTTCACTTGTTGATAATTAATGAGAATCAATCTGCTATTGGTATCTCTTTGTCAGCAGTTGCATAGTAAAATTAGTAAAGTATTAGTCTTAGCTGTCACTAGATAACAAACAATTTTAACCAGTTGTGTTCTGTCTTCCTTTTAGTTCTAAAATGTTTCCTAAAGCAATTTTCAAAGTTTTTTCTATTTAACTGAAGTGTCTAGTGTTACCTGCATATATTTATTGTTTCTGTAGGGGACAGGAATTGAGATAAGAAATTTTAAAAAATGTAAAAACAGATACCTTAGGCCTTAGGAGCTTACAAGGAGTAAGATCTTGGAAAACAACAGCTAGAACAGAGATCTCTTTAGCATCCATTGAAAGAGATATTTAGAAGCCAAATGCTCCATGCTGCCTGGACCTCTTTAAGCATTTTCCCCCCTCTGGGTTGATCACCTCATGAAAAACAGGCTAGAGTACACTGAACATGGAGACAGAATTTACTCCTTTATTAGTTCATTCAATACATTTATTTACTGAACACCTATTATGAGCTATACATTTTATTAGGTAACAGAGATACAATAATTACTAAGATGAACACCCCACCCTCATAGAACTCCAAGTTCATCAGTGGAGCCAAAATAATTAAAAAGGGAAGGTTTGTGGGGGGAAACCTCCAATACTTTCTAAACTTGAAAATCTACTTCAAATGAAAGTTGTCCTTCTTGTACCTTATCCCACAACAATTCAAAGAATAAACTCAAACCCTTAGCCTCATACTCTGTAAATAAAGCTCAAAGGTGAGGTTGTCATTTGGCTGAATGACAGTTTATTTAGTTTCATGACAGCAGATAACTAGGAGCGCTGAATGCTTGACGTGCTCAGCCTTTCTTTTGGCAGCATGCAGATACTGCCTTCTTTCTCCTCCTAACCATCTCTGCAATTAAACAAATTGAACTTAATAGAAAATTAAGATAATAATGAGGGCCAGGAGGGCAAATTACATTGAGGTGGTTTAATAAATATGATTAAGACTCTAGCACTACTACCACACAAAGTTCAGCAAACTGCTAAGCTTATGAAATTAAGATAAGGGAGGCTGAGGGATCTGGGTGTGCAATCCATGTCAAAATGAAATACTGACCCAGGAAGGTGCCACTTGT